>NW_021167085.1:546837-654677 GCF_003711515.1 Sodiomyces alkalinus F11 | reverse complement strand
GACCTCTTTCTTAAGGCGGGTAACGAATAATCTAAGTATTCTAAGACCCCTTACCTATAAACGAACCACTATTCACTTAGGACGTGTCGGTTAATCACTATTATACTACTCTATACGAAGACACCTTAAATATTTTATTCGTTCTCTACCTTACCCAGGTATATAGACCGGTGTAAAGTTTCTGCCCTACCTACCTAAACGGAGAACTAATTAGTTATTCTCGTTATATCGTCACCGTACTAACTACTCCCGGAGTTCGAGATAGGAGATACCGAGCCTAGCCGTAATAGCGAGGTAAATCCTTAGCCGTAGCCGTAAGAGCAGAACAAGCTACACGCCGAGTAAGGCAGTATACCTCGAATAGCCTAATAGGTGGCCGACCCTTAGCTTACCGTAAATTATAGTGCTAAGGCACTTATTAGTGCCGCTCTGGGAACTAAGAACCTAAGCGCTATAGAGCGGACCCCCCCTATAGTACCTATCTCTTTTAAGCCTACCTTATAGACCTTTACCGCGGAAATAACCACCGATTAACCTCGGATAACCCGGCTATATATTCCGCCTTGTTATAGACTATCGGTGAATAGACCCGCCCGATCGGTATCGGATACTAGACGTCGCCCCCCTAATACTACCACGGGCGTTAGTTATTTAATGGTGGTATAGTTACGAGAATAGGTTGAAGCTTTTAGGTTAGACTAGGAGCGATACCACCTAGCCGGATAACTCTAAGCTCTATAAGATAGTGGTAATACCGCGGATATACTATAAGACCCGGGTAACTAACCACTAACCCGTAACGACTAGGCTAAGATAGACTACCCTATCCCTAAATAGGATAGCTAATCCTAGGATTAGTACTAAACGTTTATCGAGGACTTAGAAGAGCGTTTTTACCTCGATTCTAGTAATTTTCAGAACGATAAAACGAAAGTGTATTTCGCTAATAACGCTCTTCCTTAGGCTATTAGGTCGCGGTAGCGTGCCTAATAACGGTTAATTACTACGCCTAGAGCTTCTATAGCGACGTGGTAGGAAATAAAGAACTTCCTTTCGGGATAGATCGTCGACGATAACACCCGCACGTTAACTGCCGCGGACTAACTATTTAGTGACTCCACTAAGCAGAGAGATAAGGAGAAATATAACTACTTCCTTAACCGGATTAATCGATTCTTTAATAAGATTCTAATACCTATTAAAGATAACTAGCGTATATAGCTTATAATCGTTAAGCTATAACGGCCTATTCGCGACTATATAATCGCTAAGAGACCCCCTAAAACTTATACCGAACTTTATTCGATAGCACGGAAGGCTAAGATACTTCGAAATAAAGACACGGCGGAAGATAAGGATAAGGTATCGGCTTCGTAATCACGGCGGTCTAACCGTTCGGCAGTTATAAACTAAGCCGGTAGCAGTTCTAAGAGAAGCCTATCCCTAGAAGATACGTAAACCCCCGCTAGATAAGAGATAACCCCGAACTAACCGAAAAGACGCTATTTAGCGGATATAGAGTGCTACCACTATTACTAAAAAGGATATCTTCGTAATAATTACCCGGAACTAAAGGATAGTAATAGCGGTTCTAATACCTTTACCTTAAACCCTAACCGATAACCCGTGGCCGGCACACGGTTAAGTATTAGTTATACCTAATCTAATAACTAGTCTTAATAATAGGAAAACGCCCCGCCTTATACTAAGCCCTTAGGCTATAGGCTAATCGAAGCTCCTATAGCGTTAAGGTAAGGCGGGCGGTGGGTCTATACCACGGCTATCCTCGATAAAGGAGCGGATATAAACGTCGTGGATGGATCTACTTTACGGGAAGGATAGATATCGGATAGGCCTTTACGCTAGGTTTCCTGGTTAATAAAGAATAGGACTATATCCACCTATGGAATAATAGCTGGCCTTCTCCGGTTAACCGATAGTTAGGGATATATTAAGATACGCCGAACCGAATTTCACGTGTTAGACCTTAACCCTAAGGGGCCGCGAATTATCCTTAGATAGTCGTGGCTCTCTATAGTTAACCTAACTATTAACTAGCGAGATAGTAGCTAGATATATCGAATTAAACGACACGAATTAGCTCTAGTTAATTTAAGGAAGCAATTAAAGAAGACCGCACAGGAGTTAATCGCTATTTTAACGCTAACCACCGATAAACCTTTTAAAGGGTCGACGTTATAATTAGGTTATATAGACGTATAAGAAAAAGGGCCTCGTCTAACGCGGTTATTAGTATAACTACCCCCCTAATACCTTAATTACGTAGATGTTTTTAACGTTGTATAAGCTAGCTAACTACCAGGCCACTATAAGTAGGACCACCCTATTAAGCTATACGATAATAAAACGCCACCCCCTAGACCAAGCTACTCGTTAGCCGTAGCGGAACTAGCAGTCTTAGGATAATATATCTATAAGGCCACCGAGAAAGGGTGGATTAGATTATCTAGTAGCCCCACGGGCGCGCCTGTTTTATTTATACTAAAAAAGGGAGGTAAACTTCGACTCTACGTTAACTACCGGGCACTTAACCGTGTTACACGTAAAGACTATACGCCGTTACCCCTAATCTATAAGATTTTGGATCGATTAGCCTCTTCTACTATCTATATAAAATTAGGCCTTAAAGATACATACTATCGCCTACGAATACGGGAAGGCGACGAATAGAAGACGGCGTTCCGAATAAAATACAGCTATTTTGAATATCTTATTATACTATTTAGCCTCTATAATACACCTACTAGTTTCCAGAAGTATATTAATAATACCTTAGCTAGTCTAGTAGATACTATTTATATTATTTACCTTAACGATATTTTGATTTATAGTTCGGATATAACTACCCACCGACTATATATCCGTTAGGTGTTATAACGTCTTAGAGAATAGTCCCTATTTATAAACCCAGAAAAATATATCTTCGAGATATCCGAAGTCGAGTTTCTTAGATTTATCTGCAGTCTAACCGGTATTTATATAGACCCCGCTCGTGTTAAGGTAATCCGAGACTAAGAACCCCCTAATACGATACGTAAGATTTAAGTCTTCTTAGGCTTTACAGGTTTTTACCGCTAATTTATTAAAAACTACTCTAAGATTATCGTATCCCTTATAGACTTATTAAAAGGCGATAGGCTAACCGGCACCTTTACTTTAACTAATAACTAACTAGCTACGTTCGTCGAACTCTATAACCAGTCCTAAGATACGCCCGTCCTAAGGCACTTCGATCCAGCTCTTCCTATACGCGTTAAGCTAGATACCTCTGCCGTCGCCTTAGGAGCAGTGATTAGTTAATTAGAGAATAGCCGTTAGAACCTAATTACCTTCTTTTCGCGTAAGCTTAAGGGAGCTAAGTTAAGTTACACGACGCTGGACACCGAATTAATAGCTATATACGAAGCTTTCCGCACTTAGTGCTATTATATAGTCTATAGTCGGTTTTATATCGAAGTCTTAACGGACTATCTTAATTACCGCTATCTCTTAAATAAATAACGTATTAAAGCCTAATATACACGATAGCTTAAGGAACTAGCCGCCTACGATTTCGAGATTAAGTATCGACCGGGTATCTATAATCCGGTCGATAGTCTATCCCGTAAACCCTAGTTCGTACCCGATACCGCGGCCCTAAACGCCGAACGCGCTAAGCTAGTAAAAGCGTTTACTTATAAATTCGCCCTCGGTATATTAACTATATATATACCCTAGCGTCTTATCGCTAATATAGGCGCCGACGATAGCTAACTATAAATCGACCTACGGTCTTAGGTCGTTAAGGCATAAAAGGAGGATCCTTTTTATAATAAACTCGCTATTATAGAACCGCCCGGCCTAGCTTCACGAAACCCGTGGTCCGAGGATAACGATAGGGTCCTCTATTTTAAGATTCGTCTTTACGTCTCTAGCTATTCGGGTTTACGAGATACTATCTTATAGGCTTTCTATAATAGTCTAACCGCTAATTATCCAGGCATCGCTAAGACTATACGACGTATTCGAGACGTCTACTACTAGGACTACTTATAACGCGATATTAAGAAGTTTATCCCTAGTTATCTTATATAGGAGCGTATAAAGGCCCCGTACTATAAACTATATAGCATAATACAGAGCTTACCTATCCCACGCCGACCGTTCTAAGAAATATCTATCGACTTTGTTACCGGTCTTCTACTAGTTATTAATAGCGGATTGTTACGGCTAACAGGCCCAATATGCACCAGCACGAGGGATACACTAGTATGCAACGTACCAGGATATAACCAGAGGATAACTCAGGATAATATCACGTGTTAAGTCACGAGATAGATAACTAAGGAAGATAGACTAGCACGCCCGGTACTAGTATAAGGAATATACTAGTATAGACGGATTACTAGGATTACTAACGATCACTTAGCTAAGGAAGTGATCTAGTATGATCCTAGGCTAAGGGATCACCAGGGCGTTCGTGATCTCGTGGATATATATACTAGAGTATTCTAGGCCTTGCTTCTATTAGAGAATAAGGTATCGATTAATCTAAGTCTTCACCTAGACTACTATTCTACGCTTAAACCTACCTTATAAAGAAGAAGCCTAGTCTTTACGATATAACTAAGACTAGACCACTACGAATAATAGTTACTGCTCTTTAGTTAATATCCTCTTCTTATTTTAAACTAAAACCTCGACGTTAGTCCCCTATCATCCGCTATACTATAAAGGACCGGAAGCTATCGAAATATTTTAATCGATCCTATTCGGTAAGTAGACCTTAACACCTAATAAGTAGTACTCTTTTAATAAAAGGTAATATATCGAATAACGCTAATACTACGGGTAACGCTACTAGTAACGCTAGAACAACGGCTACCGTGGCCGCCGACCCGATATAAGCTATACGTAATTAAATTACGTAACTCCACTAAGAGAACCAGTAACTCCGAGCTTAGATTAAGGCACCAGGTCCTAGTAACCTAAGATATAAGTACCTAGAGCCACCTAAGTACGATAGGACTCGAGGATAGCTATAAGGCTTCCTAACCTATCTCCGGGGGTATTTCTTATTCTATAGGGATACTCTTAACACGGAAGAGGCGAAAGTTCTCTGCGTTATAGTACTCCTTATAGGAGACGCCTATAGATAGTTTAAGCCTATCTATAAGGACTATTTAGAGTACCTTAACGATCCTACTAAGAGGGAGGATAAGACTACGGCTATTTTCGGCGACTTTAAGGTCTTCGCTTAGCGACTCAGCGGTATCTTTAGGTAACCCGATAAGAAGAGGGTCGCTACCTAATAACTTAAAAAGCTTTAATAGACTAAGTCGGTAGCCGACTATACCGCTAAGTTTTAATGAATCGTCTTAAAGCTTAACTATAATAATAAACCCCTTATAGACTAATACTATTATAGACTTAAAGATAAAGTTAAGGACGAACTATATAAACTTAACCGCCTAAACGATTTTAGTATATTTATAGCTATAGCTATTCGGATTAATAACCGATAATTTAAACGACGAATAGAGAAACACTAGAACTCGAATACTACGATACACACTACTTACTATAGGAGGAACTAAGCTAATACTAGGAGGAAGTAGCTATACCTACGCTAACTCGGGGGTATCTTATATAGGTACTATAGTAGTTCTATAAAGCTTAATAATATTAACCGATAAAATAATAAGCAGGGCAGGAAAGATATAAGTAAAGTTAAATACTATAATTACGATAAAATAGGCCACTTTACGCGTAATTACTAATAGCCTAAGAGAGAATAATCGTAATAATAGGCTAATACGATTAGAAGAGAGAAACCCTAGAAGGAAATTAACGCTATTAGATACCTAGAAATTTATAGGGACGAAATACTATACACTAACCTCTCTTAGATAACCTACTACGATAACTATTATCTAGTATACTAATTAGCTAAGGATAGAGCTAGATACTACCCTAAAAGACCCTAGAGGATACTCGCTATAGTATCTAGTAACGAGTACGATAACGACTATAGCCTTAAAATCCCCGACTAGGATAATAATAGACTAGCTTTATAAACTACCGTAGAAATCCTTTAAGAACACGGATAGACGAAAAAAGAAGCTAAAAGACGGAAGCAGATCTTAGAGATCTAGAAGAAATAGGAAGTCCACACGAATACTAGTAGTGGAGGCTTTAGCGCCCTCTAGGAAGTAGGACTTACTCCTAAAGAGAAACACTAACTTAAGAAAGAAGATTATGCATATTACGTATAGGAGGAAATCGCTAAACTCGAAGAATAAGATTAGGAAACGGAGTCCGATAGAGTTCCGGATAATAACACGAACTTCTAGTATTAACTTATAGAAGTAGCCGAGCTAATCGAAAAAGAAGCTATCTAGCTATAAATACTTAATTAGCTCGCGGAAGAACCCCTTAGATAAACCTACTAAGTCCGTTTTACTAAACTTAGCTTTAATATCGCCTACCGTAGAGTATTTACGGATACTAGCGAAGAATAGTAATAAACTATATATTAACGACCTTACTATACTTAGGAAGACCGAGACACTTTTACCGGCCTAATAATAAGCCTATAAGGACCGGATAATTAACTACCCGAGTACTAAACATATAAAAGAGAATAGATAATACACGCTAACTATCCAGGCTATAGCCTAATCCTTTAGGTAAATTATATTAAGGATATATACCCTACGTATAAGGAATATAAATAGGCTAATAACTTTTAGCTATAGAACGAAGAATAAACCCTAGAAGATAGAGTCTATTTAAAAAGATAACGTAACGACTAGGTTATCACGGAAACTAAGGATAAAGGACGCGAAATTCGCCTCTAACCACCTAGATATAACTACTACGAATACCAGTTAAGCGAATATAAAACTATTAGCTATATAGTACACGCTATTAGGAAAATCCGATAACTAAAATAAGACTAAGAAGCTTAGGAATCACGCTTTTAGGCCCTCGATAAGCGCCTACGATAGATAGAATAGCTCTTAATCTAGTATAGGTTCTTAGATAAAGAAATATCCCTCGAATACCGGGCTAAACGGGTAAAAAACTAGGAGTATACTATTATAAGGAGCACGTAAGAGGTACTCGATAGATATACTCTATAATACATACTAGTATAGGGTATTACTATATTAGAATACAACTCGATAAATATAAGATAAATATACTATTAGATATAGGCGTAGTAGGAAACTTTATCTTACTAGTAGCCGTGAGAAAGTTCTTTATACCCTAGGTTAGAAAACACCTAGAAAATAAGTATAAAATTACTCCGTATACGGGAAAGAACTAGTCCTAAGAAGAAGTTATTATTAGCTAGGAGACTATATATCTTTAGGTTAGGATTTAGAATAAGACTAAAGTAATAAAGTTCGATATATACGATATAGGCTATAAGGACGTTATCCTTAGTAAGCTATAGTTTAACGAGTAGAATCCTTATATAGACTAGAAGCTTAGCTAGCTTTAATAGAGATTAAAGAGTAAGTAGAAGACTATAAAGGAAACCTTACCCGATGTTAATATTCGTCGAAAATAGCAGAAAGACTTACTAATAAAAGAGCCTTAGGAAGACTTAAATAGCCGCTAAAAGTTAGGGACTAAAGCGAGAAAAGACCGAAAAACGTTAAGATAATAGCGACGGTATAATAACCGACGCGTAATAAATATTATTAAAGGAATCTATCAGATTATCTAAGTAGAGAAAGGACTCGTAGAAGGCGATTATAATAGACTCGCTAAGGTATTACTAGAATACCGTAAATACGGAAAGCTATTTACCGAAAATCTAGAGACTAGATTACCGAAATATCGATACTACGATCACGAGATACCCCTTAAGGAGGGTATATACCCGAAATTCTTTCTAATCTACGGACTAAATTAAAAGGAATTAGATACCTTAGAAGAATATCTTAAAGAAATACTAGTAAAAGGCTATATTAGAGTATTATAGTTATTAGTAGGATACCCTATCCTATTTATACTAAAAAAAAACGGTAAGCTATAGCTATATATCGACTATTATTAACTTAACGATATAACTATTAAGAACCGTTACCTACTACCTTTTATCTCGGAGATACGAGATTAGCTAGTTTGAGTATAATAGTTTATAGTACTCGACTTAAAAGGAGCCTATAACTTAATTAGGATTAAGGAAGGAGAAGAGTAGAAAATAGTATTCTAAATAAAATAAGGGTACTTCGAATACCTTATTATACCCTTTAGATTAACTAATACGCCGGTATTATTCTAAACGCTTATTAACGATATTCTAAGGAAGTATCTAGACTACGTTATTATAGTATACCTAGATAATATCCTTATATTCTCTAAAACACTCGAAGAATACCGATAATATATTCACACGATCTTATAACTCCTATAAGACGCCGACCTACTAGTTAAACTAGGAAAGGTGTAATTCCACACGTAAGAAGTTAACTTTTTAGGGTATACGATATAACCTAATAAAATCTATATAGATAAGGCGAAAATCTAATACGTCTCTAAGTAGCTATAACCGTAGAATATTCGCGATATTTAGTCTTTCCTCGGACTCGTTAACTACTATTAATGGTTTATTAAGGACTATAGTAAGATTACTATCCCCTTAACTAAAGTAACTAAAAAGGGGCTTAACTTTGACTAGAACGAAAGGATAGAAGATGTATTCTAAGCCCTTAAAGGAAGGGTTACTAGCGAACCTATCTTAGTAATACTAGACCCCGATAAAGAATACGAACTCGAAATAGACGTATCCGACTAGGCTCTAGGAGTATAACTCGGATAACACGACGTAGAAGGAAGACTATATCCTATAGCCTTTATATCTAAGAAACTTAGTAGACTAGAACTTAACTATTAGATCCACGATAAAGAGCTAATAGCTATTATCGAAGCCTTTAAGGAATAGAGACCGTATCTATTAGGAATAAAACACCCGGTATAGGTCTACACGGATTATAAGAACCTTGTGTAATTCACTATTACTAAGGTTCTTAATAAATGATAGATCCGATAGGCAGAATTCCTATCCGAATTTAACTTCTATATTTAATATATAAAAGGAAGCGAAAATAGTCGCGTGGACGCACTTAGCCGACCAGGAACACCTAATAAATCACCTAAACTATAAGCTATACTCTAATAAGAAGGAGAAGCTCTTACCCTTAAAAACAGAGAAATAAATAGTATTAATCGGATAATCGATACCACGTTTAAAGAAGTACACGCCTTGCTAATATATAGATATTAAGGAGTTTATAAAACCTACCGCCGACTATAATAATAATACGGCTATACAGGAACTAAAGAATAAGTTAGGGACCTTATTCGTAACTACGATATTTACTAGAAAGTAAAGAGTAGCCGATATAAACCTTACGGACTACTAAAGCCACTACTAGTAGTAAATAGACCTTAGGAGTTAATCACGATAGACTTCGTGATAGGATTTCCGATATCTAAAGATCTAGTAATAAGAATCGCCTACAATAGCGTATTCGTAATCGTCGACCGATTCACGAAATACACTCTTTATATTCTATATATTAAAAACACTATAGCAGAGGAACTAGCTAGTATCTTCCTCGACCGCCTAATCCGGGATTATAGTATACTATATACGATTATTATAGATAGAGATAAATTATTTATTAATAACTTCTGGAAAGCAGTTATAAGCTAGCTAGGGGCGAAATATAAGTACTTAATAGTATTTCACCCTATAACCGACGGATAAACCGAAATTATAAACTAAATCCTAGAACAATACCTTTGATACTATATAGGATACGAGTAAGATAATTAGGTATAGTACTTACTGCTTATATAATTCGTATATAATAGCTCGTTAAATAAGTTAATAAAGAAAATACCGTTCGAAGCGAACTACGGATATAATCCGATAGTATTAGGAAACCCTTAGAAGGACTAGATACGCTAAAAGCAATAAAAACAGTTAAAAGCATAAAAGAACTATATAAAGAACTACGAACCGACCTCGAGATAGTTAGAACACGAATAAGCAAGTACGCGAATTAATTAAGAATTAAAGGACTAACCCTTTTAAGGGGGGACCGCGTCTACCTTATTCGTAAAAACATAAAAACATAACGACTAAGCGATAAATTAGATTTTAAAAAACTAGGACTATTCGAAATCCTAGAGAGAAAATCAGATACGAACTATATCCTATTACTGCCTCCGATAATAAGGATATATAATAATTTCTATATTTCACTACTTAAACTAGCACTAAAGAATATAAAAATAATATAAGATATAATCGTGGTCGATACTAGTAACGTGTATAAAGTAGAACGAATCCTCGATTACTAAGAGACGCTAAACGGCACCGAATATTTTATTAAGTGGAAAAACTATGACCACGGCGATAATATATAGGAACCTAAAGAAAACCTAATCGATTATAAGTAACTCCTAAAGTAATACCGATAAAATACTATTAGGACCTAGAACTAGACGCCGCGGTCTACGTAAAATTAATATCCAAAAAATCACCAATATCCTACGCTATAACCTAATTCTAATTAATTAAATCCATAGCACTCGCCGCTTATATATTAACCACCGCTTCGGACTCCTCACGATCCGCCGCCTCTAAAGCGTTAAGGGACTCGAGGCTATAGGCTATTATAGTTATACCCTTAGAACGAAGGGACTCCCTCTAACGACGGATTCGGGCTAAGCGGGCTAGAGACTTAGAAGCTTCCTTCTAGGCCTTCTCTACCGCGCGATAAGCAGATAGGAGGGAGGCCTTAGTTACCTCCTCCTCCGTCTCAAAACGCTCTATTTCCTTATTAATACGTGTTACTAGAAGAGTAATTAACGAGGAGAGTAACTCGGAAGAACAGGAAGGCACCCACGAGAAGATAGAGGAACCCCCGAACTATCGCACGATCGACCACGACGGACGTATTCCTTATAACGAGAAATATTTTCGATTATAAGGCACCGGAAGCCTTTTAACTCGTAAAAGGAGTAAGGCATAACTTCTACTCTAGAGAGTTCGATAGTGCGCGATAGCTTAATTCGATACTGCATCTTACGAGAAGGCTACGACTTCTGGATACGGCCGGATATAATAGTTAGCTATTGGAAAAGAAAAGAGAACCTTAGGGGCGATAAACCTAGGACAGGCGACCTAATTATACGACCGCTAGGATAGCGCTTAGAAGAGGGGAGGTAATATTACGGCTAACAGGCCTAATATACACCAGCACGAGGGATACACTGGTATATAACGTACTAGGACGCAACTAGAGGATAACTCAGGATAATATCACGTGTTAAGTCACGAGATAGATAACTAAGAAAGATAGACTAGCACGCCCGGCGCTAGTATAAGGAATATACTAGTATAAACGGATCACTAGGATCACTAACGATCACTTAGCTAAGGAAATGATCTAGTGTGATCCCAGGCTAAGCGATTACTAGGGCGTTCGTGATCTCGTGGATATATATACTAGAGTATTCTAGGCCTTACTTCTATTAGAGAATAAGGCATCGATTAATCTAAGTCTTCACCTAGACTACTATTCTACGCTTAAACCTACCTTATAAAGAAGACGCCTAGTCTTTACGACGTAACTACGACCAGACCACTACGAACAACAGTTACTGCTCTTTAGTTAACATCCTCTTCTTATTTTAAACTAAAACCTCGACGCTAGTCCCCTATCGTCCGCTATACTATAAAGGACCGGAAGCCGTCGTAATACGGATATAAACGAGATACTATCTTAATAGCGGTATATAGGTATACTAAGTACGCTATCTATATACTAACTAGTAGTAAGTTAACCGCCGATAGGCTAACGGATATCCTATAGACGTATATCTTTAGTAAGTATAGTCTGCCCGATAGTATCGTCTCCGACTAAGGATTACTATTCACGAGCCAGTTCTGGAAGACACTCTATATATACCTCGGGGTAGATAGGCGGCTATTAACGGCCTAGTACCTATAAACGGATAGTTAGATAGAACGCTAAAATCAGAGTCTTAAATACTACCTACGTACGTTTTATATATTTAAGCAGAATAACTAGGTGGATAAGCTCCTGCTCGCCTAGTTCGTTTATAATACCTTCTAGCACTTAACCACGAATAATACGCCGGCCGTCTTACTTATAGATTATAATCCACGCGGGCTATGTAAGTTATAATCTTAGCTAAAAGGGGAATCTAAGTTAGCTATTATAGAATAATACATTCGATACTTATTAGCTAACCGAGAAGTAATAGACGCCCTGATTCGGAACGTATAGGCTATATACGAGCGCTATTATAATAAGGGCCGCGTTTAGAAACGCTTTAATAAGGATAAGTATATACTACTCTCCGCTAAACATATTCGCTAGCGGTAGCCTAATCGGAAACTATCCGATAAGTTCTTAGGACCTTACCGTGTCGCTAAACTTATTAGCTAGCACGGCCTAGCATATAAACTAGACTTACCACTAAAATTAAAGATCCACGACGTATTTCTAGTTTCTCTATTAGAACCCTAGCGGTCCTATAATAGTAAATCGCCGGTTCCTAAGGATATGGATATCGAACTATAAGAGTTAGATAAGTATAAGGTCAAAGATATCCTCGCCTACTATTATAACGGCAGTCGCCGATAGTATCTTATTAAGTGGGCGGACTACGGCCACGAGGAAAATATATAGGAACCGAAAAGGAATTTACCGAACGATCTTCTTAATCGCTACTACTATAGAATACATAACTAGTCAGCAATTAGAAACTAGCCGACTTATAATCAATTTCCGCATAAAAAAGTCATTTATTCTATTACCTAATAGGCCTCTCCTTATTAGTATCCCTAAAAAAGCAAAAATAAAAAACAGAAGCAAAAAAAAAGAAGAAAAAAAAAACATAAACAAATAAAAAAGGGGGGATTAAAACGACTAACCCCGAACTAACCGTGCTTAAACTATAAGCTCTTTAGACCGGTATACTAGCTAATAGACTATCTAACTTAGCACCTGTATTTAACCCGCTACCTTAGTTACTACCCCCTACCTTATTACTATCACCGCTAGACTAGTGGATAATAACCGCTAGCTTATTAACTAAGTCCTTATTACTCTGAACTAACTCCCGTAATAAGTTATTGGTTATACGACTTTTAACCACTTATTGCTCTATAGCCACTATAAGTCGGGCCATAATATAGTTACGATCCTTAGAAGCTTCTAACTACGAATTAGCTTTAACTTCGCGTTATCGACGAATTAATCGCTCGGCTTTAGGGATCTGGTTATAAGCCTTGCTTTAATCGGACACGAGGGCTCTTAGGCGAGCCTGAGCCTTAATTAATAACCGTTATTTAGTAGCCGTGAAGCTACGGTTTGCCTTAAACACTTTTATAATATTATTCTGTATTAAACGAGCTAGCTTACGAGTATTAATAGGTAACTATAAGTTATTAGTCGGCCGCGGAGCGGTCGTAGTAGGGAAGGGGTATACGACTTACCTCGTTATAAGGCTTACTTCCTTATATCTAATAGTAATTATATTTAGCTAACCGCTCTATAAATATAACTATATTAGCTATCGGTCGCTAGGGAACTATTAGAGGGTTATCTTACTTTCGGCAAAGCGGTATAAGCGGAAAACGACGGGGGTAGCGGTGAAATTAGTCTCAGTGCACTAATAGCGGGCGTAACGGTCGTATAGTTCTGGTAGGGGACTACTATACCCTATATCCTTTATATCTCCGCGAATAATAGGGCGAGGAGTAGTTATCGGACTATTAGGCGTTAATAGAGTAGTAGGAGGAGCGGTAGGAGGCGTAATAGGGGGAGCTAGGGGCGGGACGGGCGTTAAAACTATCTTAGGAGCGGTAAGAACGGAAGTGGTGGAGTTATTATTAGTTCCTAAGGAACTAGCGGGCGATAACGTTACACCACCACCACTGCCACTAATAGTAGCACTACCGCCGGTAGTCTTCGCGTGCTTAGGGGCCCTTTTAGTAACACCCCTAGCCTTTCGCTTACCACCCGCGGCGGGGGCACTACCACTAGCGCTAATAGCGGCGGTATTCTCTAGAGCCGCTTTAGGAGGTATATTAACGAATTAACGGCGAGCTATAGAATCGTTAGTCTCCCGACGAAGATAAGAGCGTAGAAAAGATAAAGGAGGCCTTATAGGAGGAATTATATTATTATAAAAAGAGAATTAGTCACCTAGGGGCATCTCTAACGGCTATTAGCTAATATCTAACTATTAACGACGGATATAACGCCGAGTTTATAACTAAGAAACGTAAGGGCGCTAATCTTCGTCGACGCTCGAAGCGATAGAAGATTAATAGCCTTATAGCCGGAATTTAACTCACCTACTATAACCTAAAAACTAAGGCTATTATAATAGCTTAAGAAGAATAGGAAGAGAATCGTGAGGCTTTAGAAGGTATAGGATAATATCTACGGCCTATAGAGCCGCTATACCTTCCATTTTATCTTATTAAGTAACAGGTAAAAGCACTTACCTCCCCGAGTTACTATATTCATAGGATAAAGGGGGCTAAGGCATTAACCACCTATACGATAGTTACTAAAAGGCTATTATTTATAGACTATTTAACTAATAAAGCCTTATAACTCTTTAAGATATAAATAATACTTTTAGTTAAGAGAATAAATTAATAAAGGATTTTAAACTAGATACCTTTAAGGAGCTTTATAATAGGATAACTACTAACCCACGATAGGTTCGTATTTTTAAGGGAATACTATTATTCGTGAATAAATCCCGTATTAGCTAAACGCTATATAGCCTACTATAGTTACTAGATTCCCCCTTTATCTAATAGCCGCCTAAGGATAGGCGCTTTACGGAGGGGTATTATATCACGGATATACTAAGTAAGGGACGATAAGATATACTTAGCTTATCGGGTTAATAATAGCCGATATATCATGGACTAACCGGTTATTAATACGGCACTATCTCGATAGTATAGCTAAGGGATAGTATCCACGAGACTTATATCCACGATTTAGAAGGGCCTGTCTAATAGCAGGCATACCTAGAATTAATAGGTCGTCGCTATAGTCTCGCTATTATACAGCTAAGGGATAGTATCCACGAAACTTATGTCCACGACCTCAAAGGACCTGCCTACTAGTAGCAGATATATCAGGAATTAATAGGTTATCGCCTTAGTATCGCTATTATATAGCTAAGGGATAGTATCTATACGACTTAGGTCTATGATCTGGAAGGGCCTGTCTAGTAGTAGGCACATCTAGAATTAACAGGTCGTCGCTATAGTCTCGCTATTATCCAGCTAAGGGATAGTATCCACGAGGGATATCACCACGACCTAGAAGGGCTAAGGCTATATCCAGATTCCTAGATATTAGGCCACCGGAAGTTAGAGGTAGGACTACTAGGAGTTAATAGGAGGATAAAGGTCAAGATATTAGGTGTAATAGTCTTATATTAAGGGAGTCAGTCGGGGAGAGATAGGAGGATTCTAGTTAGACCCCGGATAGCTATAAAAGGAGCGCCTTAGGGACCTCTTTCTTAAGGCGGGTAACGAATAATCTAAGTATTTGAGACCCCTTACCTATAGACGAACCACTATTTACTTAGGACGTGTCGGTTAATCACTATTATGCCACTCTATACGAAGACACCTTTAATATCTAGGCCTGGGTTATAGGTGCCTAAGGTGCTATAGGGCCTTTTTTCCCCTTTATAGCCTCGTTATAAAGGGGTTTAGGCTGTTCTATAAGCCTACGAACTGCCTAGGCTAGTTCGTCGACCTTCTATTCGAGTATGGGAGGCTAGGGGGCTTCTAGAGCTCCGTCGATAGCAGATTTAAGCCCTACGGATAGGGCTTTAATCTAGGGGGCAGGGTTAAGGGTATAGGCCTATTAAAGTAGCTAAAGAGCCTGTTAGAGTAGTTCCTTAGCCTATGCCTTACTAGCCGAACTAGTCGACTTCTAGGGCTTAGCCGAGGTTTCTCTAGGGGCTTTAGCTGTTTCGGGCACCTTTTTAGCCTATTTAGAGCCTAAAAGGCTCGGTTTTTCGGCAGGGGGGGCCCTAGAAGTAGGGGGGCCCCTAGAGGGCGTTTCAAAAGCGCCTTCGGCTTCCGAGTCTGAGGGGGATTCGATTCGGGTCCTAGAAAACCGTCTACGGGTAGGTGTGGAAGGGCTAAGGTGCCTTTTCGAATTTAGAGGCGTAGTAAGGGTTAAATCCTCTATATTTTCAGAGGTATTACCTATATCTACCTCCCTAAGGCCCTCTATAGTTATAGGGGCATTAGGGGCGTTAGGGGCGTTATTATAGCTAGCTTTATGGCTAGTGGGTTGTTGGTTATGGCGTTATGGTTAGGTGGAGGTCGGGGGTGCGGCTCTACGCGGCTGCTTTATTAGCGTGGGCGCACGGGCCACGTTAGACTTTTGCCCCGCACGCGGGGGAGCAGGCCCGTTTCCAGGTATTTTCGCACTTATAATACGCCTAAATTAGCGCCTGCGCGGAATAGGGCTATAAATAGGCGTATAGAGCTTAAAAAGAGCTATCGATTGATATAGGTTTCGAGTGGTTTAGAGCGTTTGCGCGTAAAACGTTGGTCCCCCCACGTGAGTTATAAGAAGGATGTAAGTTTTAGTTATATAGCCTAGGACTAGGCGGTATATTCCGTGCATTTTCTACTACGTTTTACGGGAACGGCGATCTACTATACCCGGTATAAAAGCGTGGGTACTACCAGCGGCGGCGGAATAGGTATAGTAGTCTCCGCTTCTAGTAGCCTAGGTAAGGGCGAGGGCGTAGCGATTAAGGTAAGCGTCGGGTATATGGTGGGTATAAGGTACGGGTTAAGTTAAGACCTTTCGAAGGCTACTTATAGGCTAGCGATTATATTATAAATAAGGGCGATATATATCCTTACCGCTTCCTATACGCGTTATAATACGCGTTTATCGATATCGTCGTGTAAGGTCCCTATAACTTACCCTTAGCCCCTTAATAGGCTCGGGGCGAAATAACCAGGACCTCTTTCTATATAAGCGTTAAAGCTTATAATCTTATAAGTTCGAATATATAACGGCTTATTAAAAGTTCTTCACGTATTAAGGCCGAAAATATAGATTATTCGAACTAAGGAAGGAAAGGAGGAAAGGAAAAGTCTACGCGGTGTATAGTCGGTTAAATACGTATAGAATTGCACGGGCCTCGCTAAAAGGTCCGTGCTTCTTAGTCCCGGCTACTACCGGGGACTATTCCGCGGGCTATAGCCCGTAACACCGGCCCCCTTATAATACTAGGAGATATCGACTTAGCACTAGATAACCTAATAGGAGACCTCACGACCCTAGCCGATAAGGCTATACCGCGCCGCTACGGGGGCCCCCCTAGACGCCCGTCTACCCCTTAGTGGAACGCGGAACTAACCGACTTTACCTAGGAAATAAGGCGCCTCTACCGTAGATATATATCTAGGAAGTCCCGGAACCGATAGGACGAGTTTTAGGAAGCGGAGAGGTGCCGAGATAAGGCCGTGGCGGTAGCGAAGCGGCTATACTAACGGTACCTATTTTACTCGACCGGGAAGGACAATAGCCTCCTCCAACGACTATAGAAATAGGTATAAACTAAAGGGGGAGCTCCGCCGGACCCCCTATTAATACTACTATTATACCGAGATAATAGCGATAACTCGGTAACTATACACGTAAAGAAAGCCGAAGTCCTTAACCGGAAGTTCTTCTTACCCCCCCTCCTTACCGCCCCTAGGCCTTTAGACGCGGAATTCTCCCCGGGGTAGGATATCCGCCGCGATATTACCGTAGCGGACGTATAGGGGCGCCTTAAGACGACTAAACTATAGGCGGCACTAGGACCCGACGGACTCCTAGTAGGGCTCCTAAAAGCGTGTAGACCCCCCTTATACTAAAGACTTAATGCTATCTTTATAGCGTGCCTTAAAGTAAGCTATTACCCGAAGAGGTGCCGTTACGCTACCGTGGTAGTCCTTAAGAGAGAAGGCCGGCCGCCGGCCGACTACGGGATAGTAAAGGGCTAATAACCGATATTACTCCTTAGTATAATAGGTAAGGTCCTTAAGGGGATATTAGCCGACCGGATCGCTATTATAGCGGAGGAGTATCGGCTCCTCCTGGAGGGATAAATAGGTAACCGGATAGGGCGAAGTATGAAGACGGTAGTATAAAGAGTCACGGAGGCTATAGAGGCGAGTTAGGCCTATAGCGGTACCGCTTCGATACTCTAACTAGATATTAAAGGAGTATTCGATACTATCCCCTACCCCCGCCTCCTTAAAGTACTCGAAAGGAAAGGCTTCCCCCGGTGGCTTATTACCCTAATTAGTAGCTTCCTTCAAGACCGTATAGCCTAGCTACTACTTAATAGCAAAACGGCCCCCCCGCGGCACATTTAGGGGGGGGTACCGTAAGGCTCCCGATCTCTCCTATCCTCTTCATCCTTTATATCTCCACCCTATATAAAGAACTAAAAAGGGTCCCTAAAATAACGGTAGTAGGTTTTACCGATAACACGAATATTATCGCCTTCGGCAGGATAAAGGTATAGATATAGCACTCCCTTACCGCCGTATAGCGGATATACCTAAACTAGAAGATAGCGAGTAGACTATAGTTCGAACTAGCTAAGTGTGTATATATCCCTTTTATAAAGTCACGCTAGCCCTTATCTACCCCGCTTCCCCTTAGTGCTACTCCGGTGCCGGCGGCGGAGGCGATAAGGCTTTTAGGCGTTTAGCTTAATAGGAAGCTTAACTTCGGACAAAACACTAAAAAGGTAAAGAGCCGACTAGCAACCTAAATATATGCCCTCTTAAGGCTTAGCGCGGTAGCGTAGGGGTATAACTTCGTAGATGTAAGAAGACTATATCTTATAGTAATACGATTAGTAATCGCCTATTATACCTCGACTATCTATAAGATAAGGGCGGGCCCCCGGTATAGCCCCGTAGCGGCACTTATAACGGTATAGAACCGGTGCCTTTAATTAATAGCCGGAGCCTATAAAGCTACGCCGGTTAGGGTCCTCGAAAAAGAGACCTTTATCCCCCCCCTTAACCTATACCTCTTAAGCCTAAGTGCCCGGAAGGTCCGCCGGATATAAAAGGAGGGAACCGAGGATAAGATATTAGCCGGGGTATACACCGTAGCGAGAGCCCTAGCGGCACCGAATCGGCACTATAGGACCTATACGGCCCTTGCGTGGATAGCCTAACCTAACGCCCTAATAACCTAGGCCGGAAACACGGCCCCGAGGAAAGCCCTTATAAGGGAATAGGGTCGAACCTAGGCAGAAGCATAGAGGCCTTACACCTATGCCGTAGCGATACTAAGCCGCCCCCCGATATACCGCTCCCTCCGAAAATATAGAGGACTCCTAAAGCTATAGAATACCGCACTTACCTAAATCAGATTAGAAAAGCTAGGCCTATAAGCCTTTTTAGTAAAAGCGAGGGTACCGGGATTCCTAACTATGCGGTACCCCTACGGCGACGGGGGGGCAGAAATAGCGGAGTATGTAGTACTCTAATACCAGGATATAACCGAGGAAGAGCGTAGAGAGCTCTTTAGTGCCGTGGGGAGATTACTCACGATTAAAGGGGTTTTCATACGACGTATTAGACTATAACACGGAAGCCGGGACGATAGCTAAGTGGTTCCTATAACGGAAGAGGCTTACGGACTTTCGCCTTACCCTTAAAGTTATAGAGGCCTACGAAAATAAAGATAATACCGAAGCGAGACCGGAGCGGGGATAGAACGGTATAGCGAACTAGCGGATTATTAATAGGGGTCCTATAAGCCGGGACCCCGGCGGTATTAGCACGGCACTAATAGGGCGTTATTAGTTATTATTATCTTTATCGCCCTCGGTAGCGCTAATACCACTCTTAACGTACTTAAGGCCCTATAAGGACTAATTAGCTAACCACCGCCGCTAAGGGCCGTAACGGGGCCGAAAGGAGGCCATTTATAAAGTATTCTAAAATTAGGTCTATCTTACCCTCTAAACGCCTTATCTAGTAAGATAACTCCTATACCTCCGCCGACGCGGTGCCGCCGCGGCCGCGACCGGAAGGTAACGCCCGGTTTAAGGCCCGGCTAAAAGACCTAAAAGACCGGGACGCTATCCTTAGGCGCTCCTTAGCCTAAAAACCTTATTAGTAAGGGGATTATTATAGCACCGAAGGGGGACACTTATAGTAGCGACACTATTACTACTAGCGGCCTTTACAGCTATATACGTATTATAGAGATCTATAAAACGCTATTACTGCTTTTTAGTAGTAGAGGGGACTTATTAAGATAATTAGGATATACTATTATTATTATTATTATTTATTACGCTGCTCTCGTTTAGCTAAGCTAGGCTAGCTACCTAGGTAATAGTCCTTCTCTAATTTTCGAGGGGAAACCGTTAATAGATAAAAACCCCTACGCTCTTATTATATAAGCAGGTCTATCGTGCGTGGCCGCTACGGTATCGCTCCGCGGCCCTGTTTTTATTGCTATTCGAAAATTGGATCTTACCTCCGGGCTAATAGCTAACGGGGGTCGGCTAGTTAGTTTAGTAGGTGCCGTGTTAGTCGTACACGCCCTCGGTACGCTATCGCCACGGTCTTTTACCGCCGTCCTTTCCTTTATTCCGGATCTGGCGAGGTTACTCTCCCCTCGCCGCGGCACCCTTTATGCCCTCCCTCCCTTCTATAGGGGGGGGGCGCGCCTATCCCCCCCTTACTCCTTCTTTTATTTATTATTTATTCTAAAACCTCCTTTGTATACCTGCTATTTATAGTAGCCCTTATTTAGTTATATACCTCCTTTATTCGCGCTGCGTATACTCTCCGGGGAAGGCACTATAGTATAGGCCGGGCGTGGCTACTATTCCTAGAAGGCGTGGTGACTTATAGGGCTAATCTGCCGCTCCCTTTTCTTATAACCCTCCTTCTCTTCCTCTCTTTTCCTCCTTTCCTCTTTTCCTCCTTTAAGCTATCGTTCTTAAGGTAAGTTTTATATAGTCGGTACGATATAGGTACGGCCCTAAAACTCCTATACGGGATCCCCGGTGCTATTCGGCTATATAGTAGGGGCTTTAACGGGGTCCCGGGTCGCGCTATCCTCGCGCTATCCTTATACCGCCCCCGCTCCGCTCCCGTAACGCCCGCCTTAGTCTAACTTTCCTACCCCTTTAGATACCTAGTAATAAGACCTCTGTTATTAAAGGGGGAGCCGGTGCCGGCGCCTATAAGGGTAAAGGGCCGGCTACCCCTTAGCCTTCTACTATAAGTTCCCTGCTTTATTATCGTTACGCCCGTTTTACGCCCCCGTTTTATATTCTAACCCGGTATAGTCCGCCGCTACCCCTACCGTCCGCTTATCTCCCTATACCTTATACGTTATATCGTTAGTATAAGATTACTAGGCCGCTCTATACTAAAACCCTCCTAGTATATAGTCCTATCGCGTTATATTCCCGTTACTCCCTCGCTACGCCCCTACTCCGTGCCGTATCTACTAACCCGACTTAGGTACCGGCGCCCGTTAAATATATTAATAGTAATTATAGTAATAGCTATTACGCCCCGGTTTATCCCGGCTACGCCCCCGCTATACCCTTACCTCGCTAATCCTCTTCTTAAGTCCCCCCCCTCCTATAATAACACCGCTACCGCCCTTATCGCCGCTATTACCGCCGCCTATACCGCCCTAATACCCTTTATAGATTCTCCCCTTCTCCGTCGCACCGTATACGCTACGTTCTTATTACTTACCCTATCGTAGAATATCCGTAAGTATAAGTAGGCGGCTACTTACTAGACCCGCGCTCTCCAGGCGTACCGCGCCGCCCTTCGCCGGGCTAATAGTATTAGTATAGTTACCGCCCCCGCCGCCGCGCCCCCGTAGAGTTATAGTAGTAGCTACACTCGTAATAGCGAGATATTAGAACTTATTCTCGCCTACCTTATAAGTTTCCCCGCGCCTCCCCCGCGTTAACCCCGTTACTAACACGTATTATAGAGTATCCCCGTCCCTTTATCGGGAGACCCTACGGCCTCGGCTACTAAGGATAAGGGTAAAAGTAAGGATAAGGTTATCCTAATAGATAGTAGAGTAATTAGCTCCGATAACGATAATAAGTCCGACGAATATATAGATAATAAGGAGTAAGTAGGGTCCTAGCACGCCCGTAGCGCGGCCGTACAGCGGCTAGTAATAAATATCTTACCTTACTCTCCGTCTACTTATTCTCTTTATAGCCGTCTTTACGTCTCTATATATATACCTAAGGTTCTAGCACTATGGGGGCTTTACTACGCCGCCGATTCTAGTTATTATATTAGTCGGAAGTCCGGGAGGCGCCCGGTTTATAAGAACCACTTCGCGACCTTCCCCGCGGTCTCCTTACTCCGGAGCGCTAAGAGCTAGTCCCGTTTTATTAGTAAGCGCGCGCCCGTATCAGCTATAAAGCGCTCCCGTATCTCCCCTAATATATCCCGGTAGTATAACGCGATATATTCTACTATCTCCGGCCCTTTATCGGCGTACCGGTAACGCGGTATCGCCGTATTAGGTACTCCTTTTATAAAGAGGAAGTAGCAAAGGCCTATCTTCTCTATTCGAATCTATATAAGGATAGAACTCTATAGTTTTATAAGGCGCTTATACTTTCTAAGCGCTACGCAGTCGAAGTAGGGCGTTTACGCTATGGCCACGCTATTATATTAGCGCGGTAAGGTACGCTTTTACCGGCGCGCCTATTCCTCTTAGAGGCGCTAGGCTAATTCCCTCCTAAGGAGCCAGGACTTAACTTCCTACTTCTATACCCCCTAGGACCTTAGGTAGGGCCTAACCCCTCCCCTATATCTTCTACGCTATATAGCCGCTTCGGCTATTTATCGTACCTAAAGTATCGCTTACCTTATCTAAGTGCCTTTTACCCGTAGCACCGCTCGCGCGGTTAAGGCGTTATAGTATAAGTTAAGGGGGGAGACCCCCGCCTTTATTTTAACCACCTTTATAGCTATAGCCCGATACGCTCCGGTAACAATACGTAAATACTACGCTTACTCGCTAACTAATCCTTTTAATACTCTGCTCGGCTTCTCCCCTTTTCCTAATATCGTATAGAAGGCCAGGGCCGCGTATAATACTACGCTCCGGACTACTATTTAGTATAGTTTACGCGTATCCCCGATACAGTAGCCCTATACCAACGCTATAAGGCGTGTAAGGACGTATTTCTGGGTAAGGAGTTTAGCTTTAAGTTTCCGGATATAGGGACAGAATATAAGCTTCTAGTTAAGGATAACCCCTAGGACCTCTATCTCCGTGACTTATGGTGCCGGTACGCCCTTAAGGCGTAATTAAAGTGGTAACGGGTCGCGTTTTCTTATAAAGTGGAGGAGCTTATACTTCCGTGGCTTAAAACGTAGTTTACTCCTTTATAACTAGCTCTAATAGACTTACTATACCCGTTTAAGGTACGCCTATAGTACGGCCTTATTATATCTAAAGGCTATAATATTCGTGTTATCGGTAAAGCCGACTACTATAACCTATAGTATCCGGATTAATTCTTAGTAAAGCGTCCTAATAAATAGTATATAAAGGATTAGGGAAAGGGGAGATCTCTAAAGAACTCCTGCCTGGATTTTTACCTAATACGCCGTATCGCTATTAAAGCGTAGGCGTGCCGTGCGTGCTATAAGGTATAACTAGGTCTATTTTATAACCTAGTCCGGAAAGCCGTACTAGGTAAGGACTTCGAGGAGTTTTTAGTATAGTACTATATCGAAGGCGCCCTAAATATTAAGCTTTAATTACGCTACGGCCCCGCCGCGCTTTTACACGGCGTATACTCCCTCTATAATAGCCTTAACCGCTATTATTATATCGCAGTATCTTCGATTCCCTATCTATCCGGTAAAGAGGAGTCGGTGCTCCTCCGCTACGGTCGCGATTCTCCTTACTATTATCTTCTTAAGGACCTTCCCCGTTACGCTAAGGAGTAATATCGGTCGTTACCCTAAGGCTCTTCGTTTATTATTAGGTAGTAGGCGGAGTCGTGATTCTATAATAAAGGAAAATAAAAGGAGGTAGCTATAAATAGCTATAAAAGCAGGTCGAATAGTTATAATTACTTTATTAAAGACGCCTCCCTTAACTTATAGAAGCTATAAACCGCTTAGTTAACGTCTCTACTTATCTATCCCTTAAATATAAAAGATATAGAATCCCCGGCTCTTCGTCCCTTTTCTCCTAAGTAATATTACCACTTCTATAGTTATTTTTACCGATAGCACTATCACTATAATAACTTCCTAACTTCTCGAATATTTACTATAGCTTCTAAGTATATAATTAGGGTATTCAACGAAGCGGAACCGTATAAACGTAAGAAGGCTATTGGCAAATAGGAGTCCGTTAAGCCTATTCCGTAGTTTTAGTCTAAGACACGTCTAATAAGGGGCACTCCTAATAAGTATAACGTTTAGGTAACGTCTATAGATATAACTATAAGTTTTCCTTCCTTATTTCTTATGGTTACCCTAATCAGGGCGTACTAACTTCGGTGCTAAGGTTAATACTTATATCGGTTAGTTCGAGGTGGCTAGTAAGGGTAGCGTTTTATACGTCGAGCTCGACCTCCTATTTTCGGTCGTCGATTTAGATACCCGGCTTACCGTTACGAACCGGTTTGAGGATACTTTATTAAATATTACTAACCGGGACGTGGAATAGGCTCTATTTAGGGAAATACGTGACTTCTTTAAGACGCCCTTATTCCGCCGTTATATCTTTATAGCTAAGGATCTCGCGGGTCCCTAAAGAGAGTATATTATAAAGATCGTGATAAGGCCTTACGCCGTTAGGGTATTTATCGTGCAGGTATATAGCGTAGTTAATAAGGTGCCCTACTAGTATTACGAAGAACGCTAGATAGCTATAATAGATCGGGTTAATAATAAGATCACGTACCTATTCTATAAGTATATCTTTTTACCGTAGAATCCACGCTTCCCCGACTACGCTAACTATCTATTCTATAAGTCTACTTATACATTCCGAGATAACGGCCTCCGTAAGGAGTTCTAGTAGGCTAAGTATAAGATTAGCTAGCCCGATAATAATTACCCTGGCTTTAAACACTATAATCCCCTCCCTAAGGATAATTTAGTGCTGCCGTAGCCTTTTTATAACGATAAATAATACCCGATTTACTCCCCTCGGACCGGCGTTTTCCTAGTTAATATAACCGCTATAGGCCACGAGATTACTCGCTAAATACGCTAGGCCTATAACGGTAAGACCTCTAAGGCTTACGATAGCTTACTTAGTCTTATCCTAATACTCTTAGCTCGGTATAGGAAGGAGGTAAATAAGTATTATAATATTATCCGTAAGGCTAAGGAGGTACCTAATCGGGAGGAAATAGTTATCTACTAGACTATTCTGCTTCCTAAGGGGGCTTAGGTCTAGCGCCGGGTTTCTAAGAAGTACGGGCCTAAAGAAGGTAACTATAAAAGCGACCCTAACCCAGAAACTAAGTTATTTACTTAATAGAGTGCTTTATAATTAGGGGAATAGGTAGTAAGGATAGGTGCACGGTTTATAGGGTGGCTTATAGGGAAGGGAATTAGATAGTTAATTATCTAAATAATATAACTCTAATAGATAAACGGGATTTCTATAAAGTGATGTTTCCTAGTGCTTAGGGTATTACTCTTTTCGCGAGAACTTTATAATAGGTCTGATTATGGGAATAGGTAGTAAGGTTAGGGGAAATAAGGTATAAAAGGAGGTCTTCTTCGTGGCTTATTTTCTTCTCTTTTTCCTTCTCTTTATAATAATCTGTTTTCTACTCTATACGAGTAGACTCCACGGGCCTATCTACCGATAAAGCCCTTATAAGAAGAATAAGATTTATAGGCAGCGGCCGGTAATCGCTTAATTAGGCTAACGAAACTAGGGAATCCCCGGGTTTTCCGGTTTTTATTATTATTACCGCTATCGTCGTCGTGATATTACGTTTTTCTTTATTAGGGGTTTTTCTGGCGGGGCTCTTAACGCCGTTAACTTAGTGTCTTAAACTTACTCTTCTAGTGATAGGTATAGTATTAGTCTTTTCTTTCCGGACGAGGAACTTACGTATAGTAGGCTTAAGGGTAGTATATATAGGTATGGTTAGGGGAATAGGGGTATAATATTAGTTATAGGGAGAGCGATTAGTAATAGAGATTAGGAAAAGGGGGCTTTAAGTAGTGGGAAGGGGGTGGCTCTTATACTTCTGAAATCGGCCTTTAAGATTAACGTAATAACCTAATAAGTTACTAGTACTAGGGTTAGTAAAGGAGGGATTTACAGTTTACGGCTTATAGCCTCTAACGGTATTTCTCTTAATTATATTATACCCTTAGTAACCGTCCTATACTAGTTATTCCCGACTATAACTCCTTTCCGTAGAATAGGCAGCTTATATTAAACTAGGTATAATTTAGCTTAGGTCCAATAAATTATACGGTGATTAGGGAAATAGAAGTAAAGAATTTAAGATTATAATAAAAGAACCCTATGCTTATTATAGAAAAGAGAGTATATAGTGGTATATCTCTATAACGTCCACGTAGTTAGGCTTACTTATAAATATAATAAATAATAAATATAGGGAAAAGTCTTCTAATCGGGGAAATAAGTCTAGATAGGTTTATAGTGTCTCTGATTAGGGTAATAAAGGTAAAAGTTTAAAGAAAAAACGGACTAGGGTGGTGGTTAGGAAGATTATTTATAGGTTTACGCTCTTTATGCCAGCGTATATTACGACTCTGGGTAGATAAAAGACTTAGCTCTATTTACCCTCGGCCCTAAGACTACACGCTAGCCTCCTAGTAAGTGTAGGCTTTAAAAATAAAGGAAATCAGGGAAAGTAATAATAAGGAATAAAATATAGCTCGTTAGTATAATCCTCGTACTTACTCGAGTTAAAATCTAAGCGCTATAGAATCTACACCTCGACTGTACTAGACTCCCTTACCTTTTTTAACTCTTCTTCTAGCTTTTTATAATACTCCCCTAATAACTCTCTTAGTCTCTCAGAGCGGCGTAAAATATCGTTAATAGTGTGATTAGGGGAACTAATATTATCCTCGGCCCTAGTATCTTCCTTAGGGTCCTCGCTAGACAAAAGGGGTACTTCGGTGACTTCTTCGGTAATAGGCGCTCTTTAGGCAGGGTACGTGATCTTAAGCTCTTCGCTATAATCCCGTTTAAGTATAGTCTAGTCCTTAGGCTCTTAGTGCCTATCATCGTTTTTAATAAACTTCTCTAGGCGGTTAGCTGTAAAAGTGATCCCTTTTAGTTCTTCCCTAGTAAGAGTCTTAAGGATAAAGGACTTATTATCGTGATTAGCTTTTCGGATACGATATAGGCCGTTCTAGCGGTAGTCGAGCTTAGCCTTACGGCTTATATCGATAGCTTTCTTAGTATTATAAACTAGTATAAGATCCTTAACTTATAGCCTTTGCTTATAGAGTACCCGGGTATAGCTAGCGTTAATATAGGCTGTTTATCGCCCTTATTATTTAGTGATTATAGTAATAGTAGCTTATCAGTTAGTATTAAGCTAGGTAAAAGCCCTTAACCGAAGTATTATGTTATCCTTAGGGGTTTTAACGCGACCCTAGTCTAGTACTCTTTAGGTTAGGTAGGTCGTCTTAATCGGGGTAATAGCCTTATAGTTATATAGAAGAAAGAAAGGGGTACGGCTAGTAGAAGCTCTTACTATTATACGGTTAGCGAAGAGGACTATTAGAAGGATCTCGTGAAGGGCTTTAGGGTAAAGCTTCGACTAGATAGATAAAGCGTGGGTAATAGCCTTATATCTAACCTTATTAAGGCTATTAGCGCGGGGGTAATAGGCCGAGGAGAGCTTTTAAGTAGTCTTATAGCGACGGTTTAGCTCGATTATATAACTCTTATTCTCTAGACCTCTATCTATAAGGAGGATTATATAAAGCCTATACCTATAAATTATATCTTTCTATAGGAATAAGGTAATAGCCTTAGACGTATTCTTCTTTGGTAGTCGGGCCTTAACCTAACCTATAAATATATAGCGGGCCTCTATAAGATACTACCCTTAAAGATATTAAACGTCTAGGCTAACCCAGGTAAAAGGGAGGGCGGTTTCGGGCAGGCTTATTACGATTAAGGGGTTCTTTTAGGAATAGCTACGGCGGGCCTAGTAGTTAGAACAGGACTCGATAAACCTCTAAACGCTCTTATAGATATTATCCTAGAAGTAGTTAGTAGTAAGGCGATAGTAAGTGCCCTACCTTCCTCGGTGTCCGGATTCGTCGTGGGTTCTCCTAATCAGGTGAACCTAAGTATCTTTATCGTCGATCTAGCGTTTAGGGGTCGAATCGGCTTTAGTTACTCGGGTCTATAGCAGTCTATCATTAAGGAATACACGGGTGGCTTTATCTTTAACTCTACGGGCTTTCTTAGGATCTATTCCTCTAAGCACGCGAAAGGTTATTAAAAAGGTGGTTACTTATCAGGAAAACTAACTTCAAGTAAAATCCTTATCGAGGATATCGTTGGCTAGGGCAGGGTTATCGAATTACTTCTCGGCTTCCGTGGGGAAGATTCTATTATTTATAAAGTCGTTTAGGTCTCCTTCGGCATCGTCGTTAGTCTAATTAAAGGGTATTCCGGGTATCAGGGAGAGTCTATCGGCTATAGTATTCTTAGATCCTTTAATATACTTAACGTCGAAGTCGAAGAGCCGGATCTAGGCAAGCTATCGGGTAATTAGGGTATTAGGGAGGTTAGTAGTAGATCCTTTTAACTAGGATAGGAGGGCTTAGGTATCGGTTTTAAGGATAAAGTAAACCCTATAGAGGTAGTTACGTAGGCGCTAAAGGGTTTTCAGGACACCCCTTAGCTCTAGCTTACTGGCGTTATAGACCCTCTCTATAGAAGACTAACGTCCGCTTTTATACCGTGCCACGGCTCTTTTATCCTTAACGTACTATCCGAGGATTCTACCCTATCTATCTATACTAGCGTCGACGATAACGTAGATAACTCCTACGCCTTCGCCGTACTAGATAGTAATTAGGATAGAGGCAGTAATAAGGGCTTTCTTAAGGGCGTCTATAGTATATTATTAAGGCTCCTCCTACTTAAAGGCAGTATTCTTCCGTAGTGAGTCGGTTAGGGGTCTAGCGATAACGGCGAACTTATAAATCTAGACTTAGTAAAAGATAATAAGACCGAGGAACGAACGAATATTAGAGACTATACTATACCTTTCCTACTCCTAGACCTTCGCGATCTTAGCCTGCTTGAGGGAATAACCGTTAGTGCTATAAATATAGCCTATAATAGTGGCTACTTTCTAACACCACTAGCTTTTAACACCTACGATAATACCTCTAGCTAGCTCCACGTTAAAAAGCACTTTATCGATATTAGTGATATACTCGGCTATAAAACAGCGAATTCCAAGTCTAATTGGGGTATCCTTATAGGTGGTTATCGGTCCTTTTACTATAATATCGTTAATAAAGGGTCTATAGTACTAGGGAATAAGGTCGTAAAGGATACGGGTTATAATACGTATAAACTAGGCCACTAAATTAGTAGCCCCCTAAGGAAAGGTATATATCCTAAAGAGTCTAACGATAATCGTAAAGATGGTTAGATCTTAAGACTCCTTGTTAAGGGTAACCTAATCGTAGCCGGAAAAAAGGTCTAAGAGTGATATAAGCTTATATATAGCGAAATCCTCGGAGAACTCGTCGGCCCTAAGCGGTATAAAGGTATCTTAAAGGGTTATTACGTTAATCTTAGTAGCCGAGTTAATAAGCCGTATATGACCGTCCTTCTTCTTAACTAAGAACCAGGGGTTACGATAGGCTACGTGGCTCTCCTCGATTATACCTTTCTTAAGGCGGTCCTTTATTATCTGCACGACTATAGACTCTAGAGCCTTACGGATAAGGATCCCTTTTACCTGCCACGCCTTATAAGAAACCGCCCGAATCTTCTATAAAGGGGCTACTTATTTATCGAGGCGGCCGCACTTAGTTTAATCCTATATAATAGCTACTTCGCGGTTTAGGAGGACCTTTATTAGGAGCTCCTTTTCCTTAGGGGTTAAGTAGTTAACGGTCTCCAGGATAGCGTTAAGTCTTTTGGGTATAAGGCGCGAACGGGGTATAATTTTAGAGAATTTTAGTATAATTAGGCTAATAAACCGCTTATCTTCCGGCTCCTAGTCTTCCTCTTTAATTTCTACGAGAATATTCTTCTTCTAGTAGGGGTCTTTATCGGGGATACTTGATATGCCCTGACTAGGCATATATCTGGCTAGCTAGTACTCTTAGACCTAGGAGCCAGGCTTTTCTAAAGGGGTGACCTTAGGGTGCCGTAAAGGGTAGTAAAATAAGATATCTTCTCTAAGTTAGAAAGGGGGCGCGCCCCCAGGACTAATATACCCACGGGTAAACCCTATAGGATCCTCGGTGTCTACGTATATAGTCCTCCGGATACCCTAGTATACGCCACGGCTTCTATAGTATACCCTATAGGTGCTATAGTATATACTATAGCACCTCCAAGGTACGCCCACGATACCCGGTAGGGTTCTAAGGCGTATTAAATACCCGGGGCGAAGAAGCCCTACGTCCCGCGGGCTTCCCTAGCGACTACGATAGCCCCACTTAAGGCGCGTCGCGGTTATACTAGTAATCCGCGGCGTAGTCGGGAGATAATAGAAGGAAAGGTATTTTTCGGCGGCGCCCTAATAGCAGCCGCTATCGTTACTACTTAATATAATATACCGGTCCCTAAGTATAGCGGGGAACGAGTTACAAAAGAATGGTATTTACCGGGTATATCCCGGTTAGAAAATAAAGATAAAAAAGAAAAAATAAACCCTATATACTAAACCTCGTATTATACTATATCACCATATACTATAGTAAGATCTAAACCTCTCCCGTGCTTAATTAACCCGGCCGTATAGTTAGTTAATTATAGTGATTTCTTCCTCCTGTATAACTACCGGGGGGACTTACTCTATCGGAATTCCCTATTCCGCTAAGGGCGTGAAAAGTGTCGCGGCCGCCTCTTTTATAGTAACGTCGGCGGCGCCGGCGTCTACTACGGCACGGTTATAGATATATATATTGTCTAACTTACTTAGCTCGCGGTTAGCCTATATATACTTTAGGGCTATATAGTATAGGATAGTAACGATAGCCTTTTTCTAATCCGACGCGATCCTATTTACTAACACGTCTCGGCAGGCGTTAATAAGGTCGCTATCGGCCGTAAGGGGAGCCACGGTAACTATACGGCCTATACGCTATATTATTAGGAGCTATAGTAGTGTTACGGCGTTCTACGTATTATCCTTAGTAACTCCCTCTAAGATAACTACGGCGGTAAACTTAGCGGCGGGGATTAGTAGCGCTATAGCGTAGTCCCGCTACTTAACGATAGTCACGCGCTACTTACCCGATATAGCCGTCTCCTAAATAAGCTAAAAACCCGGGATCCGTAAGCGGCCGACGAAGTTCTTAATAATATCCTATAAGGCTTAGTTAGTGCTAGTATTATCTATAACCCTTTTAGCAGGAGGCTCTATTATCTTATTATAAGGCGCGGTATATTTAGTAGTCGGCGTTAGCTTAGGCTCCTCGCTAACGCGTAGGATAGCCAGGAAGTCTTTAACTGATAGTATAGTGGGTGCTGCTTCCTTCCCCTTAACGGTGGGAAGACCGTGTATATACTTACGGATAAGCTTATTAGTAACATTAGCTTACCGGGCGTAGTCTTTAAGGTGCGCCCTTAGCTTAGGGTATAGTTTATCTATATCTTTCTTAGATAGGATAATATCGTATACCGCTTTAAAGAGGTATATATAGTCCCGGATATACTAAAGCATAAACCCTAGAACTGTAGTGCTTACTAACTTTACCGGCGTCTTAGGCTACATGGCGATGGTAGATAACGGTCCCGCTATAGATTCTATAAGGCCGGCCTCGGCGTCTAAGTCGACGTATACGATAAACCGGGGACCGGAGCTAACGCTAGGGGAATCGAACCTAACTATATAGTTAGACTACGGCGTTTTCGTGAACTTCCCCGCGTAGTTACGGGGTATAGCGGGGTTACGGACTATTTCTAAGTAGTCTTTATATATAACTTAAAGTCGTTCCTAAGATACTAACTTAGCGTTAGCGTTTAGTAGGTAATCCGGCTAAGGAAATCGTCGTATAAGGTCCTTAGCTGTTTACTATATAATCTCGCTATTTACCTTAGGATACTCTACGGGCATAAAGATTATATAATCTAAGCCCCGTGTCTCTAGGTTTAGATAGCCTTATACCTTAGTATATAGTCGGAACTCGCGTAATTTACTCTTATAGGACTACTTCTACTCCGCGAAGCGTTTACCGAGGGCGCTAAGCTTATATTCTAGTCTTTTTTCCCTACCGTAGAGCGTAACGGCGCGGTAGTATCCGGTTTTAGTAAAACCGGTACCTGGCTTTTTAGGGTTCCGGAAGGCTTATTCGAAGAGGTTACGGTAGTCTTAGTCTTTAGACGGCTAGTAGGAGCTCGGAGCTTATACCGCGAAGTATATAGGTAGTAGTACGGTCCTGAATCGTCGGGGCGGTATAGGGAGGATAAAAGGGGATATTTCGCGTTATATAAAAGTGAAAGATAAAGAGGTATACGTTATAAGACGACGAAATACGTAATAGGGGAACGGTAAAGACTAGTGAACTATATTAATACTCCTAATAATCGAGGTTATAGTGGTAAAGAAAAGAAAGGAGAGAAGGGGAAAGGAAAATAACTTAAGCGTTATAGGCGTGATATTATTTTTCCTATTACTTAGTGGAACGCCGTGGTAACCGTGGTTATTACGGTGGTTACTAGAAGGCATATATAGGTTACGAGTCTATTCTTACTATATATTCGGGGTTACTCGGGGCGGCGGTAATATTCGTCTTATACCCCGCCCTTTACGCGTTTAGCGATACCTCGGTAACCCTTAGTATACGCCGTGCTTTCTTAGGTTCTTTAACGTTTCCTGGCTATAATACCTTCGGAGCCTCCGTTTTCTTTAAGGCTATTCTTGTATCGCCTAAGGTTTTTTATCTCTTTTTAAAGGTATTAATTAACGCCTACGCCTTTATAGCTTCTTACGGTATCTATATATTCTAGTAAGCTAACTATCCCTTCTATCGTACTAGGTATTCCGTGCGAGGCTAACCTTATCCCTTACGGGTGACTCTCTTATCCAGGATAGCCTCGACCTTATAGTGCTTATACGGGTCGTGCTATCGCTCGTCTTCCTAATCCTTAGCGTTTACCGGGCCTCCGTTAATATTCCGGCCGGGGAACGGGTCCTTACTCGAGTCCTTCGCTAATAGTAGATAGGCGATACTAATTACCGGGTATATATTAAGCGTGCTAGGTAAGTCGAGGTGGTATACTAACGGAGTTACCTGCTTTAGTACCTTAAATAGGCCTATTCGTTACTAGCCGATTTTCGTAGAAGGCTTACTAGGCAGATTATAACCGTTACCGAGCCGAATATATATAAGGTCGCCCGGGGCGAACCGGATATTACGATACTTCTTATCGTATAGCCGCTTTATATATATCTAGGCTATAGCGATAACGAGCTTAGCGTTTTCCTGGAGTATCTCGCAGGAGACCTAGGGACTAGCTTTACCGATAAGTTTAAGGGGACTATTAGTCTTTATACTATATAGTATCTTATTTAGTGCGTAGCCGAGCACCTCGCTAAAGGCGTTATTAAGGATAAACTATAGCGATACGATTACCTTAGTCTATAGAATCTTTAGGTTATCGGCGAGGAATATACGGATAGAGATCTCGACTATCTAATTCTTCCGTTCGGACAGACTATCTATTTAAGGGTGCTATACCGTGGAGAACCTTAGCGTTATACCCGTGGCCTTCTATAGCGTCTACCAGAAAACCGAGAGGAACTTAGGGTTATAGTCGGAGATAATAGATCGGGGAATACCCTAATTACCTAACTAAAGCGCCTAAAGCAGTAATAGGGCCTAATCCTCGGCGGTATATGTGCTATAGCCCGGAATAAGTAAGGTGGCCTTAGTGAACTTGTCGGTAACGGTTAAGAGCGAGTCGAATAAAGGGAAGCCCTCCCTTTACTAAGGGGAACCTACTAAAAGAACCTCGGGTAAACCGATAATAAAATCCATTGCGACGGTATAAAAGGGGATTAGCAGCGTTAGGATTAGCTATATTTCGCTAAGGGGACGCTAGCGGTTAGTCTAGTTAATAGCGTAGACCTAATAGTTGGTGATATACGACTTAACCTCCTTACGTAGCCTAGGAATAGTAAACTAGCTAGCGAGGTTATACTAAGTGCGCTTAGCGCTAAAGTAATAACGCTTATTATAGGCAGCGCGAATAAATTCCTAACGTAGGGCGAATAGTATATAATAACGGCGTTTCCCGTTCTACTCTATATAGTGTAGTAGGCTATTATCCTCCTTGAAAGGAATCTTAATTATAGACGAATAATCTTTTACCTAGGTAAGTAAGGGAGCCTACTATAGATCGTTAGCATAACTATCGTAGATCCTTTATCTTATATCCGGATCTATCCGTAGCTCGCTAAAGTAGTAGACCGCCTAATCGTACTAACTCCTTTCTAGCTCTCCCTTATCTTCTCCTTTTTCTACCGTATCTATAGTAGGGAGCCTTAATAGGGTATCGGCCACCACGTTTATCTTACTAGGGATATAATGGCAGTCTAATTAGAACTAGCTAAGGAATTCGGAAAAAAGAATAAACTTTATATTTAACCGGGTTTTATTAGTACTAGCTAGCGCCGTGGACTTTATAATTCCTATAGTGGTAGCGTGGTCTATTAGAATAATAGTCGGATTTCGGCGAGCGGACTAAATAATAGACGGAGTCTTATAAATGGCCTAGATAAGGTAGGCGACCTCTAGCTTAGTCGGCTAATACTTCTACTCTGCGGCGTTAAGCCCCTTACTAATATAAAGCACCGGGCGGACTAGGGTCTTACGGACGGTTCCTTTAGCGAGCTATTTAGACTTATCGATAAGCTGGAAGAGTATAGCGGAAAAGCCGTGTTCTTTAGAGGTATCTAGCTAGATAAAGAGGATCTTCGTGGGATTATAGTAAAAGAGATAAATATTAGAGGTAAGCGCGTCCGTGATATTCTTAAACGCGGCTAACTCCTTAGCAGTTAGCTTAACCACGGTACGCCTAGTATATACCGTATAAGCCTAGCCTATATCCTTTCCTAGCTTCCGTGCCTTAGCGAGAAAAGCGGTCTTCCAGCGCTATAACGGGCTAATACGGTAGGAGAACCGCGGGATAAGGTACCGAAGCTAACCCGTTATACCGATCTATAATTCAAGAGCTTAAAGAGATTTCGGGGATAGCACCTTACGGAGGGCCGCTATACGTTCCTTAGTATTTAATAGGCTAAGGGCGTTAACCTTAAATCCTAGTAGCTAAACCGACGGGTACACGATAAAGGACTTACTAGGGGAGATAAAGATCCTTTTACGATTGAAGAGGGATAGAACGGACTCTAGGTAGGTAGCGTGCTTATCCTCGGAATCCGAGGCGATTACGATATCGTTAATAAAGGCTATAGCGAAATCCTTTTATAGCCGAAGAAGCTTATCTATATATCGTTAAACGTGCGCCGGGGAGTTACGGAAACCTATAAGAGTGACCTTAGAATGCTTTTATCCTCGGTATAAGACGATAGTAAACCGCTTACGATACGGCTTATATACCGGGAATTAATGGAAGAAGGCTTAGGTGTTAACCACGGAAATAAACTTCTTCCCACGAAGGCGGCGGATAACCTTATCTTATAACGGTATAGGGTACGCGTCGGGGATAATAACTTTATTTAGGGCATGAAGATTAACTATTATCCTGCCCTTATATTTACTATTCACGGTACGCTACACGATAAACACAGGGACGCCGAAAGGCGTAGGCTAAGTTGGCTATTCTATACGTCCTTATTTATAAAGCTTATCGAGGGTTTTATCTAGGAACTGCTTATTATCACGGCTAAGCGGGTATACCTTTTAACTAATCTTCTAGTTATACTACCCGTCGACTAGGGGGATCCGTTTATATTCCTCGGGAGGTATATCGACGACGCCTTAGTTAGTCTATACCTTAGGGTATTTCTCCACGATTTTAGCGAAATAGCGGATAATCCGGCCCTTATAGCGGTAAATCGTTACGCCTTCCTTAGTAGTCTCCGTAGGAGCGTTAGGGCTTTTAGCGATACCGAGTTTCCTCTTAGACGTGATATACCCTTAAAAGAGATCGCCTTTCGCCGCCTCCGCCGGGGGTTCTACGGCGTTTATACGCTTTATCAGGATATCGCGCGTATCGTTATATTCGGCGTGGAAATAACCGTCTACGTAAAAGGGCTCGATATAACTTAGTCTAACGCTTTATAGAATAACTAAGGGCTAGTCGCTAGCGTTACAGATTAGCACGCTTAACTAATCCCGTAGGAGTAGATTAAGGGATCCCGCGATATTGGGCGTAAACTCTATAAAGTTGATATTAACGTCCGGCTTCTAAATCGGAATTAGTCTATACTACTAGGGTAGAATCACGGTCTTCTTAGCGGATTTAAGCTTCCGCTAGACCGGCGAGCGTTTAGCGAATACTCGAGCTAATACTAAAAGATCCTAGTAGGCGCTAACGCGAATAGCGTCCCGCGTATTAAGGATATCCAGGCTATTAGGATAATTAAACTCTTATCCTAGGAGCAGACCGGCGTCGAGCCTAGGAACGATCCAGACTCCTATATATAAACGGCCGATCCGCGTATCTTTACCTACTATACTACGAACTAGCACTATAAAGGTAGCCTATCCTAGGGTTTTTATCGATCCTATACCCTAAAAAACAGCGCGTTTAGTGAATCGATATATTTATCGGGAAATCGACTAAGGAGCTACTAGCTTACTATATAGTGGGAGGCTCCTAAGTCGATATAGATTTCGAACGGCTTACCCGTTAACGTGCTACGGGCTTAGATCCGGGCGTACGTGTACTTATAGGGACCCTTAGCAGAATCCCGTACTTCCTAGAAAGCGCCGTTAATTAGGGGAGAGTCCTATCCACCTTAATCCGCCGGTAAGTACGGCTAATAATAATACTTCTTATAGTAAATAGTCTTAGCGTTAGATCTTATAATCGTATAGTATTTACTATACTCTTGGCGTACCTAGTAAAGATCGGAATACTTAGACACGAAACCGGGTCTATCGGCGACTTAGTATAGTTATTCGCTTTTCTTGTTATCCGCGCTATCGTTATATAGCGCTATAGAACCCGTAGAGTCTTCCTCCTAATAATAGTACTTATCTTTAAGCTCCGCGTTAGCGTCGTTTTCCGATATAGGGCCTACGGTATCCTTAGTAGCTATATAAACGAGTTCCCATAATCTCTTTTAGCGATAGTCTTAAAATCGGCGGTTAGACTAATCGTTCGCGTTATTAATTAGTAGGCGTTAACCCTTATTATTCACGAAGCGATTAGCGTTTAGCGCGGGTAAGGCGCGTAGCGAATCGTTACGGCGGAACTAGCTTAGACTAAGGGAGCGACGGTTAGGTTATAGCGTGCGGCGGCGTTCCAGCACGGGGCTAGACTATTAATCGTAGTACCGTGGAACGGGTAGCTAGACGTAGATACCGGGCGAGGCCCTATATAGTCCCCGGGTATCCCGGTCGGTTCTTAGGAGGCTACGGCGGCTAATAAGGTGCTTTTAACCTCCTTAGGTATAGTTCCGGTACTATCCGGGTATTTAATCGGCGAGAGTAGTTATAAAGTCTATCTAGCGGATAAAAGGCCTAGGTTTTACTATAGTGGCCGTTAGGTTCGTGTCGAGCTTATCCTTAATAATAAATAGGAGCTTTTCCTTAGGCTTATTAAGGGCCTTAGCCAGGTAAATAACCTTATCGGCGAATACACGAATATCGCGGCGGAGTGCTATATCTTTTAAGGTATACTTTTATCGGCGTAGCTTATACTCGGCTTCCTCGCGCGGGAGCCTAAACCTTTCCTAGAGAGCCTTTATCTAGTCGGTTATTATATCCTTACTAAAGAATTCTCGGCGGCCTATATTAAGACTTATAAACTATACGGACGCTTTACTAAGGAGGCACCGCGGTAAGCCGCGGGGTACGCTTCGCTTATAATCGTCGCTTAAACCGGCGTACTACTTAATAGCGTTAGTAAACCGGTAAACGTCTATAAAGATAAACTTAGTTCCTTTAATACGTATATCCTCCTTAGTAGAGAAATACCGGGGAGGGTTAAAATAGCCGAGGTCGTCGGCCTTAAAGCGGTGATTACTCGCGGGCGTCTAGTCGTTTCGGAAATTAGCGGTACTCTACGCGATAAACACGGCGAGGTTAGCCGGTCGAATATATATAAACGTCTATTATAGGCTTACGCCTTAATTATTAGGCAGGTTCGGCGCGCCGCCCTAGCCACTTTAACCGGGGATACTAAAGGCGTTCCCCTAATTACCTTATCCTTAGTCTACACCGCTATTACCTAAAGGCCTCTCTTAACTATTAGCGGTATAGCCTTATATACCGCTAGGACTAGCGTAGTCCCCGTGGCTTCCGGAGTTTCCTCCGGTATTCGCGGTTACGGGAATATAGATAATATCCGATAAAGTCAGGCTATAGTGCTTATCTTATCGTCTACGGTTAGCGAATAATAGGTAGACTTAGTAGTATAGCGGTCTATAGTATCGGAAATAGTATTAGCGGCTAGTATTAGTAGGAAGGATAAGTTAGATTATTAGTCAATACGCTATTCGCGATAAGGGCGTGGTATATCCCCTTTATCTTCCGGGAATCCGCCGACTATTATACTTATAACGGAACGTAGAGGGAGCGAGCTTAGCCCCGCCCCTATATTCTTATAATCGGGCTTAGGCTTAATAATCGGAAGTTTAGGACCGGCGGTAAAGGGATAGATAGGCTATTTTCCCTTAGGATCCCGAGTTTGGCTAGGCCTTATAAGGAGTTCCCGGTAATAAGGCTCCTTACTTAGCCACTTAGTCACGGCGTTAGTGAATTGTACCGGTATTATAGTCTATATTTAAGGGTATATAGGTTCCTCGGTAAATCTTATAACCGTGGTTCTTCCTCTTAAGGTTAGGGTGCCGCTAGCGTTAGGCAGGCTAAGGAGATTATAGGCTTACTTAGTAACGCAAAGTAGGGCGAGAACCTCGGGCGAAAGGGATTCCTCGGTAAGATCGGGATAGTCGTTAACTATCTTAACGATATTCCTCGTTCCTTTAAGGTCCCGGAGGCGGGGAACGTTATTAGCGGGGTTAGTGTCGGTTATAGCTTAGAGCTTTAGGGTTCTACGGCTAGTAGTCGTTATAAAGGCGGTATAGATAGCATTTAACGGTATATAACCTAAGGATAGTAGTTCCTTTATATACTCCACGCCTAAACCTATTAAAGGGGAGGCGTCTTCGTCTAGCGATAAGCGGTTAAGCTATTCTACTTAGTAACTATAGCGGACGCGGCGGCGTCGCGTAGCTTTTGTAAGACGGCGGTACGTAAACCTCGCGTGAAACTTAGTTACTACTATTTAATATACCCTAACCAGGTATATATCAAGCTAGCTAGTACTCTTAGACCTAGGAGCCAGGCTTTTCTAAAGGAGTAACCTTAGGGTGCCGTAAAGGGTAGTAAAATAAAATATCTTCCCTAAGTTAGAAAGGGGGCGCGCCCCTAGGACTAATATACCCACGGGTAAACCCTATAGGATCCTCGGTATTTACGTATATAGTCCTCCGGATACCCTAGTATATGCCACGGCTTCTATAGTATACCCCGTAGGTGCTATAGTATATGCTATAGCACCTCTAAGGTACGCCCACGATACTTGGTAGGGTTCCGAGGCATATCAACACTTCTATTAAACGGAATATCGTTAAGAGGGTAAACCTTAAGAGCCTTAGGCTTCTATATAGTAAAGACGCCTTCGGGATTAGGGGGATAGTATACTTTTTTAATAAGATCCTAGGACTTCCTCCTTTTAGGCTATTATAGCCTCTTCATCGTAACCGCGGCTATACTAGTAATACTATCCTCCTCTTTCTTTAGAGCCTTAAGCGCTCTTATCTAGGATTTATCCTATATTATCCGGTCCTTTCGAAAATATAAGATTAAGAGGCTATTAGGGTGATTAGGCTAATAGTAGTATAGAAAAGTCGAAAAAGATAAGTAGTTAGTGTGAATTAGTTACTATTATATAGTCGTAGTTATTATATAGGGAGCCTCCGCGATATACCTTTTATATCCTTAGCCCTAATTTCGTGGTATCGCCCTTAGGGCTATATAAATTCTCTTTATTCGGGGCTTTACCTCCTCCGTAAACAGGAAGGCTACTAAAGCAGTAACGTCCTTATTATCTAAATAAAAGAAAATATCGTCGTCGCTCTTCTTCTTCTTCCTCTCCTCCTTCTCCTCCCTTATCTCCTCCTTCTCTTTCGCCCCTTAATTGGGCGAACCGCTAGTCCTATCGTTACTTAATATTAAGGTAGCGGCCCCGGACTAACTATAAGGGACGCTGTCCTCCCCCTATTATCCGATACTCTAATTAATTAAATCCTCCTTTTCTTAACGCTTCTCCTCCTCTTTAAACTTAGGCTAGCTCTATCTATAAGGGCGGTCGTCGACCTATTCCCTACTAGCGATAGAGACGATAATATAGGTATCCCCGTAGGTAAAGTCTATATCGATCTATCCGTCCCTATAGGTAAAAGAGGCGTGACTATCGAGTAAGAATAGCAGGCTAAGAAGTATCCTAGGCCTTATTCCCTCGATTACTATAAAATAGACTTTCTTATACTAGTCCCCGACCTAGAGGTGCTCCTTTAGATATCCTATATAGTTTACCCTATCTATATTATTAATTCCCTTAATCGCGATAATACTTTTCCCGATACGGCTCCGTAATCCTAGCTTTTATATACGGTCTAGCCGAATAGTGTTAAAGACGGCTCCTATATTAATAACTACGTAAAAACGATCCTCCGTAGGGTAGGCTTTAGCTATTCGCGTAGTTAGGCTAACCCGTATCGTTATATACTTAGCGTAAATAGTAGGAGGCTTTAGTTTATTAATCGTCGGGGCGGGCGTAATAGATAGGGCACCGTTAGGCGTAGGGGTAGCGGTCGCGGTATTCGTAAACTATATAGGATATTCGGGTCTTAGGGGTAAGGAGTCTATAAAAAAGGCCTCTTTAGGGGTTAAGCGGATAATTTTATAAGGCTTTACTTAGCTACCGATCGACCTTAGCGTCTCCTTATAGTCCGCGAGGATGGCTTTATTAGTGGAGAGGAGGTAAACTATAAGAACCTTAACCTCTATCTCTAAAAGGTGCTTTAGGCTCTTTTCTCGGACCTTCTATATAATAGCCTCCTAGTTAAATAAATTAAGGGTATCCTTCTAAGCTAAGGCTTATAAGGCAGGCCGGGTAGAGGTCGAGGTAGTAGTAGGTCTACATATAGGGGCTATCGAATTAAGAGTTAGACTATCGTCTATATCGGTATCGTTAACTATCTTTATAACCCTTTAGGAGCTTTCCGGAGCTAATAGGGTCTATTAAACTGCCTAATTAGGGGAACTAGCTACTTTCGGCGTAGGTTTACTAACTCTACCACTCTTAGTAGTACGAAGAGGGTCTTAGGGTTTAGTCGAGGTAGGCCGCGATATAGACGTAGTATATACTCTAGCAGTAATAAAATTAATAGATCCTATAACCTTAATAACCCTTAAGGCTCATCCTTCTTACAACTCACGTGGGGGGACCTACGTTTTACGCGCAAACGCTCTAAACCACTCGAAACCTATATCAATCGATAGCTCTTTTCAAGCTCTATACGCCTATCTATAGCCCTGTATCGCGCAGGCGCTATTTAGGGCGTAAAATAAGTGCGAAAACGCCTGGAAATGCACCTATGGGTGCCCCACGTGCGGGGGAAAAATCTGATATAGCCCGTGCGCAGCTGACAAAGCAGCCGCGCAGAGCCGCAACCATCAACGCCTCGCGACCCCAGCACCCCACAAAAGACCCCAGCCACAACAACAGCCACAGTACTAGCCACAACAACGCCCTAGCCCACCACAACGCCTCCAGTACTAACCCTAAGCCCCCTATAATTATAGAGGGCTTAGGGGAGGTAGAAATAGGGGAAACCCCTAAAAGCCCTGTAAATACAGGGACTTCTACCTTTATTACGCCCCTGAATTCGAAAAGGCAGCTTAGCCCTTCGACCCCAACCCCTAGAAGGTTTTCTAGGACCCGAACCGAGCCCCCCTCCGACTCTAAGGCCGAAGGCCTCTTCGAAACGCCCTCTAGGCCCCCCCCCTGCTGAAAAACAGGGCCTTATAGGCTCTAAATGGGCTAAAAAGGCCCCTAGAACTGCTGGAAACCCCTCTACTACGCCCCAGAAGTCGACTGGTTCGGCTAGTAAGGCCCAGGCTAGGGGGCTTCTCCAGCAGGCTTTTCAGCTACTCCAACAGGCCTACGACCTCGACCCTATCCCCTAGATTAAAGCCCTATCTACAGGGCTTAAATCTGCTATCGACGGAACCCCACAAGGCTCCCAGCCCCCTACACTCGAGCAGAAGGTCGACAAACTAGCCCAAGCAGTTCGTAGGCTTACAGAACAACCTAAACCCCTTTATAGCGAGGCTATAAAGGGAAAAACAGGCTTTATAGCACCCCAGGCCCCCCAAAAGGCCTCAGCACCATCAACCCCCCCGGCCCCCCTCCCCACGGACCCTAAGAAGGTCCCTAGGGTTGTTTTACAGCCTATAGCAGGGGAAACAATCCCCCGGGAGAACTTTAATTCTCTTAAGCTCCGGAACAGGCTAAATAAGGCCCTAAAAACCCCTGCTATTACGGCTGTTAGCCTATTAACTAACGGAAACCTTATTTTAACCCCGGGCCCGAAATACAGCGTCCAGCAGCTCCTAGACTCTCAGAATCAGTGGTTTAAGGAGCTAAACCTGCCTCTTCAGCCCTCCCAACCTACAGGCGACTGGTTTCAGCTTATTATTAAACAGGTGCCTACTAGGGCCTTCGGAGGGGGGGAAACGCCGCTATCCGACCCTGCCGACCCTTCCGACACACCGCTAAAAGCCCTAAACCGCAGCCTTTGACAGGGCCTAGGTTTAAAGGACCTAGTTACTGAAATCGGCACCTTTAACCCTGTTAGGGTGGTAGGGAAGCCTCGGTGGCTAAGAACCCCAGACGGGCTTCACGGCACTATTATCGTTTCAGTGCCAACTACTAAAAAGCAGAAATACTGCTTAAAACAGGGGCTCTATATAGCCGGCCAGCGGCTAAAGGTCTATAAATATAGGCCTACAATCCCTAGGACCCAGTACTCTAACTGCTGGAAATTCGGGCATACCCGAGGGACCTATAAGAGCCTAACTACCTGCTCTATCTGCGCTACGGAGGGCCATGGCGACGAAGACCACTACTGCAACGAGTGCGAGGAATACGGCGACTACGAACACAGGACCTATAAGTGCTATAACTACAAGTGAGCACACCCCCCTTACAGTAAAAACTACGAGGTCTTTCGAGCTATTAAACCCTAAATCCTATAAATAAAGGGTCTTTTAGTTCGAAAGAAATCCGGTTTATTCAGCATAACGTCGATAAACAGGGTCCGGCGCAGGAAGCTATCCTAGAACAGGCTTTAGAGGCTATGACTGATATAGTCCTTATTCAGGAACCTGCCTATATCTCGACACCGGAGGGATGGTTTATCCGAAATCACCCTGCTTTTTACACCGTTACGCCTACATCCCAAAAATGCCAGTTCTTCCCTATCAAGCCTAGGGTCCTCTCTTATATAAGAAAGGGCTCTAATATCGACTTTTCACACCGCGAAGACCTTCTAGACGATATAGACGCGCAGATTATAGAGGTTTATTATCCACAGACCTTTTATATTCTACACGTTTATAATCAGATAGAACAGGACCCCGAAACAACAGGCCGAGGGCGGCCCTCTAGCCCTACCCCTTCTACCTCTTCCACTTCTTCTTCTTCTTCTTCTTCTTCTTCTTTTCCCTCCTTCACAGGCCCTAGAAGCCGGCCCTAGACCGAGGATCGAGTGCTATAGGACCTACAGGTCTCTAAGCCTACCCTTATTATAGGGGACTTTAACAGAAACCACTAGCAGTGGAACGGAGCTACTACTAACCAGGCTTCTATTAGGGCCCAGGCTCTAGTAGACTAGTTAGATAGCCTCGGAGCTACCTATCTAGTGGGCTCTAAAGAAATTAACATAAACGGGGGGACCTTTCTTAGGTCTAATCTTCGTTAAGAGTCGGTTATAGACCCAGCCTTTTATACGCCCGGCTTCGATTATCTCCGCTTCGATAAGTAGGAGTATATCGAGAATACTACCTCCTTACACCGCGCTATCCTCCTTTCGGCTACTATTTTAGGCTCTAAAGGTCCTATAAATAGGTCTCTCCCGCCGGTTTATAATTATAAGCTAGCGGATTAGGACCTGTTTTCTAGTACCCTAAAAGGCCTAGAACCTAGCCTTAACCTGGACCTCCAACAGGCTATTAACGCCTCGGACTAGGACTTTTTAGGTCGCTGCCTCTCGGATACTATTACCCTAGCGCTTCAGGCTGCAGTGCCTAAGCTGAGGGTAGTAGAGCGTTCGAAACCGTGGTGGACTAAAGAGCTAAAGGCCCTACGAAAATCAGCTAACAGGGCTTTTAGGGTATTTAGAAAGACGTCTAAAAAGGGGGCCTCGGTTTCCCCGCTAGCGTCTTTAGAAACCTCCTGGAAAGAAGCTCGGAACGCCTACTACAGGGCAGTAAAAACAGTAAAAAACGACTACTAGGAGGCCTTCCTAGCCTATACCGAAGGCCCCGAAATTTTTAAGGCCTATAACTATATAAAGAGCGGCCTTAACGCGAAAATCCCTCCGATTCAAACGCCTACGAAACAGAAAGCCTACGCCTTCGAAGATAAATACAACGCCCTACTTCACACTCTTTTTCCCACAGCCTCCGCCACCGACGCCCCCGAAGCCCCTGTATTTACAGGCCCTTCGGGGGACCTAGGCCCTTCTTACCCTTCTAACGGTCCCCAGAGCCTGACTAGATCACGCAGTTAGGGCCTTAGAAGACCGTGGGAGTAGCCTAGCCTTCAGGCTCCCGAACTATAACGCGCTATCTTTAGAGCTGCTAAGGGGAAAGCCCCAGGGCCTGATAGGATAAGCTTATAGCCGATCCAACAGGCCTATAAGGCTATTCCCGGGCCATTCTTAAAGGCCTACTCAGCTTTATTTTCAGCAGGCCACCACCCCACCTGCTAGAAAAAGGCCCTAGGGGTCATTCTACTAAAGCCGGGAAAGAAGGACTACTCTAATCCTAAGTCTTACAGGATTATAGCCCTTCTAAACTGCTTAGGTAAAGTCCTCGAAAGGATTATAGCTGCTAGGCTAAGCTTTTTAGCTGATACCCGAGACGACCTTCTACACCCTAGTCAGATAGGGGGTAGAAAATAAAGCCGCTATCGATACGGCCCTTCTTCTCCTCCACTATATCGAAAAACAGCGTAAATCACGGCAAAACGCCGTAATTTCTACGCTGTTTTTAGATATTAAAGGAGCCTTCGACCACGTCGCCCGCCCTCAGCTACTAACAACCCTGCAAGAGCTCCAACTACCCTCGAATCTAGTTAAATGGGTAGCCTCCTTCACACAAAACAGGCGTATCCAACTAGCCTTCGAGGGTCAGGTTTAGCAGCCCACCCCCCTAAATATAGGGGTCTGACAAGGCTCCCCGGTTTCCCCTATCCTATTCCTAATTTATATTAGGAAGGTTATAGCGGGGCCGGATTTTAAAGGTCTTCAGTTATCTTATATAAACGATTTTCAGCTATGTATAGCATCTACGTCTGCTAGGAAAAACTGTAAAATCCTAGAAAGAGCCGCGGCCTCCCTTTTCGATGCAGCGAATAAGGACCATGTCCTTTTCGACCCGGAAAAAACAGAGCTTATTCACTTCCACCGAAGACGCTCTGTAGAAGACGCCCCGGTTAGTATCGGGGGGCACCTAGTTAAACCAGCTCTAGGTACTATTAGATGGCTAGGGGTCTGGTTTAACCCTAAGCTATCTTTTAAACCCTATATCGAAAAGCGCCTAAATTCAGCTTCAGGTGCCCTAAACCGGCTTTACAGGCTAGCTAGTTCGTAAAGAGGCCTTTCTTTTAAGGCCCTACGGCAGCTATATATAGCCTGTATAGCCTCACTGGCTGACTTCGGCTCGCAGCTATAGTGGGACCCTAAATCACCTAAAAAGCACCTAGTCGACCGCCTAGAACGCCTACAGTACGGCGCTCTAGTCACGGCTCTAGGGGCTTTTAGGGGGGCCCCCTTACGGCCTCTAGAACTAGAAGCAGCAGTGCCCCCAGCGTCGATTCGGTTAACTAGATCTAATAGGCTTTATGCCTTTAGGTCTTTAAAGTTCTTACCGAACCACCCTATAAGACGCCAGCTTCTAGGGGAGCTAGGGGAAGACCTCGCCCGCCTATAAGACCTATAGCCTACCACATAGCTCTATAGGCTAGGCCTAGAATTAGCTGCTTTAGTAGGGTAGTCCTGGGAAATAGAGGGCCCTGTAGCTAGGTGGGAGGCCCCCTAGGCCTCCGAATCTATAGCAGACCTTAGACCCTTTTTCCCCTTAAAAGAATAGCCTATAACCGCGAAAAACACCGACTCCGGCACCCAAGACCCAAAAACAGCCCACCTCGAAGCCCTTAAGAATATACAATAATCCTTAGGCGATTGGGCGTCTATTTTCTACACTAACGGCTCTCTAGGCCACCCTATAAGGCCTCCTACAGGGCCTCCACAGGCAGCAGCCGCTATAATACAGTGGGCTAATACCTGTAGGCCCTGTAAAGCTATAGGCTTTAACCTAGGGACCTCTGCCGAAGTCGCCGACGCCGAATTATATGCTATTCTTCAAGCCCTTCAGACTACCCTAGAGCAGTCGCCTAGGCCCCTAGAGTGCTATATTTTTAGCGATTCACAGGCGGCTATTCAGAAGCTTCAGTGCTCCTCTTAGTGGGCTATAGAGGCTAAGACTCTTATCCAATAACTAAAATAACAGCGCACTTTAGTCTCTGTGTGGTGGTGCCCTTCGTATATAGGGATAGAGGGGAACGAACTAGCGGATAAGGCAGCTAAATAGGCGCTAGACGCTAAAAAAGCTACTAAATCTATTAGCTTAGTTACCCTTAGTCACTTAAAGCGTCGGGTTAACGAGGCCCTAGTTCGAGACTAGAAGGCTTTATGGAACAAAAAGGAAGAGGCGGAAAGAAGGGGTAAATCGGTCCGATTAGACCGCCTTTATAGGCGCCTAGTCCGAGATAATCTCCGCTTTTCCCGAAAACCACTGCCGATACAGGGCCCTAGGTGGGTAAAATCGGCTTTTATTCAGTTAAAAACCGGCTTCGGATACCTACAATCCCACTAAAAAAGGGCCCGTAGCTACGCCAACGACCGCTATCCCTGTCCCGGCTCCCCTAGACAGGATACAGCCCACCTTATCCTTTCCTGCCCTTTTTATAAAAACGAACGAAAAGCCCTGCGGGAAGCCCTAGCAGGCCTACCGCTATCTCTACCGCTATTATTCGGTACTAAAAGAGGAATACAGGCTTTAGAGGCCTATCTTTTAGCTACTAAAATAGCCTCGGCAGAGTGGTATAGGGCGTAAACCTCGGATCCTGCGGTCTAGTTATCTGTTTTGGTTTTTACCTGTTTTTCGGGATATTAGGCAGACTGTTACGGAGGATTTCCTTTGTTTATTACTACTACTCCACTCCTTACTATAGCTTATTCTAGCCTCTAGCCTATAGGGCAAAAGGCGCCGCGCCATAGCTTTAGGGCTGTATGCGTGTAATGAATAATAAAAAAAAAACCCTTAAGGCTTAAGTGGCTTAGGTAGCCTAACCACTCTAACCGGTCTACTACTTCTATACCTGCTTAACTATATACTTAATTATAAGCCTATTAGTCTTATTAGTCTTATAGGGGAGGGTAGTAGGCTAGAAGGTCTTAATATAAAGGTCTACGAGCTCCTTAAATCGGCTATAGAGCTTAGTGGCCAGCTAATACAGTATAAGGCGTCGGTATAGCTAGTACTCGTTAACTTATAGCTCGCTCTCTAGGTAGGCTGCCTAGGTACCGGTCTAATCTATAACTAAATACGCGGGGAACTCCTACTTAACTAGGTTATAGGCGCTATTATAGATTAGGATAGGGCAGTTATCTCTCCGATACCCTTTTTAGCCGTAGTAGTAGTAGCGTGTTAGCGGGGGCTAGCTATTATTCTAGGCACCTCTTTACTATCCTAGGCGGTTATCGTGTTATTAGGTCGGGCGGCTATTATTACGCCGGTTATTATATCTAGGGCGGGGTCTTTTATAGTAGATCTCCTCGGTATACTAGGCGTTATTAGGCTAGGAAGCGGCACTATTAGCCTAAATAGGGGTGGCGAAGTGCACTAAAGTAGTTATCTATCGTAGGCTAAGGGGCGTGCTTAAGGATGGTATAAAAGGCGTTCTTTAGATTAGACTTTATAGCGAGGAGGGCTTAGACCTTCTCTATGCCTATCCCCTTAAATAGGGCGAGTACTTTGTTAAGGAATAGGCTATAATACTAGGGAAAAGATACACCGTAACGGAAAATACTATTCGGACTTAATAGTTATATATTATTAAGACTTTAACTTAAGGAGGAAAAGAAGACTTTTCCCCCTCTAGGCTAATATAGTAGTTTAGTCTCGCTGAGTCCTCGGCGATCCGAGCGTATCTCCGATTCTATATAGTGCTAATCTATAATACTACTCCGTTCTTTATACTACCCCCTCTTTAACAGGGTTAGTCTTTTAGGCCTGTTCTATTCCCCTTACCGGGCAGAATATACGTATAACTCTAGCCTTATACGAACTCCGCTATCCGGTTAGCGCTTATAATTAGTCGGTACCGGTAAGGCTACGTACCTCCTTCTAAATATCACGACTTCCTTCCACGTATTATTAGGTAATCGGTAAACCGTTAGCGGTAATTACGTAGCCGACTCGCTTACTAAATATTATTCCCTTTTTTAGCGTCCTGTGTAATAGCCGGCGATTACTCGCCGTGTTTTATAATATCGCGCTTATCGCTATACCTTCCTTTATTATCGTGGTGTATAGTATTACTAAATTTATTTTTACCGTTCTTTATACTTACTCCCTCTCCGGCTAGATTCGTAACTAAGGCGACTATTTACCTTATAGATAAAAGTTCTTATAGCTCCCCTATAATTATTCTTCTTTTCTTCCTTTTCCTTACGTAATCCTTATTCTTTATATTACGTTTTAGTTTACTATATATTTATATTTATATCTATATTATAGCCGAATAGTCGCTAGTATATCCTTCTTATTTCCTAATATTAACTAATCGCTAAAATATCTTTTCTACTCGGCGTTATACGCGAGTTACGCCGCATACCTTATAATACCGGCGATAGATAGCTAGGAAGTTTTTCTAATAATCCGCTTTACGGTTATTACGTAGCCTCCCTAGCCACCGATATTTATATAGATTATATTAACCACTCTAGTTCTAACGTATATAGGTGCGTTATTTATCTACGCTTATACTAGGCGTGTATATCTATAAGTTTATCCTTACCTTCGCCGAATATTCGGCTTCTAAAGCGTTTTTAGATTCCCGACGGCCTTTTAAGAGCTGCTTAGACTATTTAGAATATTACTACTAGTATCCTTTAGAAGGAGGCTAATAAGGAACTAACGCCGATTAGTCGGCGCTGCTTTTATTTACGGCTTTAGGCCGTATATAAATAGTTTTATAAGGCTTTAGATACAGCTGCTTATCCCCCCGCCGCCGTTACTGCTAACCGCCATATACTTAACGAGCTATCGTTAATTCGGTCTCTATTAACTATCGACCTAATAATACGGGTTTATACCTATTATTCGCCGTTCGGTCGGCTTATACTAACCTCTTTTAGGTCGATAACCTTTAGGCCGATAAGGCCTATTCCTTTATAGAAATAGTTACGCCTTTTAGGGACCGTAGCCTGATTACCTTTATTACGCTATGGCGTGCTATCCGTAAGCTCCGTGGCGCGGATATCGAAAAATATCCCGATAAGCGTGCGGCTTAAGCCGCCGGCCTTAACTAGCGTGGTATAAATACATTCCCTCGCCTACGGGGTCTAGCCGCCGCCCTTATAAATATTAGCGAGCCCTACCATCGCCCCTTTATATCCGCCGCCTTCGCCGGCCGCCGTATTATTACCCGTGGGCCCTAAGTTTATATCCTTTCGGATAATAAGGAGAATGTCGCTAAGTAATCGCCGCCCCCCGCTATTAGCGTCGCCTCTCCCGCCGCTAATATCGCCTCCCCTACTACTAGTATCGCCTCTCCCGATATTAGCGTCGCTTCCCCTATCGCCTCGCCTATTACCGCTAATAGCCCCGAGGTTAACGCTAAGCCGTTACCCGTGACCGCCCTATTTAAGGAGGAGGAGGAGATAGAGAAGGAGGGTACTAAGCCTAACTCTAATAATATTAAGATAAAGGATACTAATCCCTTAGAGGAGGTTATCGTTATTAGCAGTGATAACGACTCCTTTAAGGGTTACGATAACTAAGGGATAGATTTTTCCGGTAGCCGTAGGCGTTATATTAATAGGGTTAGGGGTCGGTCGTCTTATAGTCGCCTTTTAGCGTTATTACCCCCTATATATAGCTTTCCCTTACCTTATTTACTATTCCGCTATATAAGATAGTATTAATTTCTTACTCGTGGTTTAATTCTATATACCGGCTATTAGGCGCTAGTAGTTATCTTACTTCTTATATATATATTTCTTTTACTTTTAATAACGCTTTATGATAGCTAGAGCGTTCCCTAAATAGTCCTCGGGCTCCTAGGTATTATACTCCACGGGCTAGCCCGCCTACTTTATAAGGTAGAACTTCTATCCTTATTCCTCCTTATAGGCTACGATATCTTTAACTTCCTATTTATCCTGCTTTTCTATAAGCGGTGGTAGGTTATTCGCCGAACCCTTAGCTATAAGCCCGTCTTTCTACGGTTCTAATAGCGATACCGAAAACACGTTATATATCCTCGAGTACTATAGTAGTAAGCGAACCCTATACGCTAGCTCGCCGATCCGCTCTAAAATCTCTACCCGGATATAACGCGGTATAAGTTTTAAGCCGGCCTTAAATAGGAAATTAATAGTGGTTAGCCCCACGAATTCTCCCTTTTCGAAACTCCTAGGCTTATACCTTTTATTATAGTGCTTAGCCTAGGTCTTAACCGCTGTCTCCTAATAGGCGCGGACCTATCGGCGGATATCCGCTAACCGTTTAACGTATTCCCTAACGCCTTATACCGTAGTATCGTCTCTAGGTTTAACGTACTCTATTATCCTCGGGTAATATCTATAGAGTGCCTTATATAGTAATACTCTAGTAGAACTATATAGGCTATTATTATACGCGAACTTAGTCTCTTATAACTAGATCGGCTAGTAATCGGCGGCCTCCGCCCTTATTATCCTTAGGAACTTAAGTAGCGTCTAATACGTCTATTTAGTCTGCCTATCCGTCTAGGGGTAGAATATAGTGGATAGTCGGCGAGTAATCGCCCTTTCTTAGTAGAACTCCTCCTAAAACCGACTTATAATAAGTTTATCCCTATTACTTATAATTCCCTCTAGGCTTCCGAAATAACACTTAACCTTATTATAAAGGATAGTAGCTAACTAGGGTGCTATAAGTGTCTTATAGGTCGGTATAAAAAGTGTATACTTCGTTAAGCGGTCGATAATTACTAGTACGGCGTTATAAGTTTAGCTATCCCTGCCCTTCGCGGGTAGAAAACCCGTGATAAAATCTATAGCGATTTCTTAAAACGGGTACGATAGTAGTAGTAGCGACTAAAGTTATCCGTGCCGTTTATACCTTAGTACCTAAGCGCCTTAATAAGCCGAGTATACGGCGATATATTCGCGAACGTTATACGTTAGGTTAACCTAATAAAATTTCCTTAATACTAGCTTTAGTATTTTATTTATATCTATATATCCCGTATAGGGATTACCGTGATATTAGCGTAGGATCTCCGTCCTAATTATTACCTCCTCGGGGATTACTAGTCTTCCCCTATAACGTAGTATACTATTTTTATCTAAAGAGTACCCCGCTCTTTTTCCGGTCTTTTATCGAATATTAGCCGTTAAAGATATATAGTCGGTATTAATAGTCTATAGCCCTCTAACTAACTACTTAAACTCTTCGCTAGATATAAGACAATTTGCCGTTTCGCCCCTAGTAAGCTCCCGTATTATAGAGTATAGGATATACTAATCCGGGATTATAGTAACCCTAGCCTCGGTCTCCTCCTCTAGCGTATAGTTAGCGGAGGCCCGCCGGGCCGTTATATTATTAGCGCGGGTTTTCTTAGCCTATATAATCGCTATGATAACGATACACGAGGTGCCGTCCTTTAGGCTTAGAGGTGGCTATTACCTTTATCACCCTGCTTTAGAGCTTAGCTACGCGACGTCTTCGTTTAGCGGAGCGACCCGTTATCTTTTAGGTCTAAGGTCCTTCTCCTAAAATAACCTCCTAGCGGCCTATATATATACGCAAAGAACCGCCTTTTTTAGGGTAACGTGGATTTATATAATCTATCGGCGAATACTCGCCTATATATTATTAATTAGACTTAGCTTATTAGAGAAAGTAGGGAGGATATCGCTATAGAATATTTCCCCCCCTATATAGTCTAGCCTCCTGGATAGACTATCCGCTAGGTTTATCTTTCCCGGGCGATACTATACTTCGAAATCGAAAGATATAAGCCGATATACTTATCTAGCGAGCCTTCCACGAAGGTCCCGTGCTAGCGCCCGTAGCATGCCTTTTAGGGCTTTATAGTCTATTAGGACCGTGAACGCCTGCCCTATACCTTTAAGGTAGTGTCTCTAATACTCTAAGCTTTCCACGATAGCTAATAACTCCTATTATCTTATAGCCTACTATTATTCTATATCGGTGAGTTTTTGCGAATAGTAGGCAACTAGTCGCTACTACGAGTTATGCTTCTAACTTAAAATTCCGGATACTGCTTTATCCGACGCGTCCGTCTTAACTCTAGAGTCTAGCACGGGGTTTTAATAGCGTAGAATAGGCGCTAAGCTAAAGGCGACCTTTAGTCTTTTAAAAGCTTCTTAAGCCTCCGGCGGAAAATAGAATAGCCTTTTTTTTACGCTAGCCTTCCTACCCTTTAGTAGCGCGGATAAGGGTATCGTGACCTTCGAGTACCCCTTAATAAATCTTCTATAGAAATTCGCGAATCCTAGGAAGACTTACACGTCCCTAAAAGATTCTAGCGCCGGTTAGTCGGCTACCGCTTATACTCTCTCTAGGTCTATTATAATACCCTCGCGGCTTACTATAAAACCTAAGAAGTCTACTCGGTCCCTATAAAATTCGTGTTTCGGTAGTTTAGTATATAGTTAGTAACGCCGTAGCCTTTCGAGGACCTACTATAGGTGCTTTATATATTCCTCCTTAGTACGGGAGTAGATTAGGATATCGTTAAGGTATACGATATAGTAGATATTAAGTAAACCGGCGAGTGCTTAGTAAATATACGCCTAAAACGTCGCGGGCGTGTTTATTAACCCGAATAGTATAACCGTGTACTTAAAATATCTATACCGCGTTCTGAATACGGTTTTTTATCGGTCCTCTTTCTTAATCCGGATCCTATAATAGGTATCTCGGATATCGACCTTCGAAAAGTACTAGGCGCCTAAAAGGCGATCTAGTAGTTCAATAATTAGTAGGAGTAAGTACTGGTTTTTAATTATAACGGCGTTTAGCCCACGATAGTTAATATATAGGCGGAGGCTACTATCTTTTTTCGGCACGAATAGGACTAGCGACCCCGCTAGGCTAATCGATTTCTGAATACGACCGCTCGCTATACCTTCGGCGATATACTTTTTTAGCTCCTCGAGTTATATAGGTAATAGCGGGTATAAGGGCCTAAACGGAGGCTCCTTCCCCTCTTATAGGTTAATAGAATATTCTGCGTTCTCTGATAAAGGTAGTTCTTTCGCTCTTTCTTCCGAAAATATATCTTCGAACTATTATAGACTAGAAGGTAAATACACGCTTTTAGGTTATAGTTTATCGTTATCTACTAACGGAATCATTATATCCGGGGCGCTACCCGTTATAGCGGTGGCTATAGTGATATATATAATATACGCCTTCGCCCTCTACTCTACTACCTCCCGGGCCTAGGCCTTAGGTTCCGCGATAAAGAGCGGTCTAAAGCCGAATATTCGGCTAGCCGTGTTAATTAGGATACTCTCCTAACCTATACTATTATTCGATAATAGTAAGTGACCTAACCCCTTTAGCCGGTCCGTGTATATAAATACTCTTTTTAAGAGTCGGGGCCTCCTTTTAGAGTCTACTAAATAGAAGGCTAAGCTATATACTCCGCGGCTACTCGCCGTTTAGCTATCGAAACCTTTTAGAGCCGGGGCCTGGATTCCGCCTAATAGCTATAGCTTTAATCGTTCTACTAGTGTCGGGCTAATAATATCGACTTATATACCCGTATTAAGGTCAACGCTAAGCTTAACCTCGCGCCTTTCTCGGATAATATACGTAACTCTTTACGCGATTTTACCGACCAGGACCTATTTCGGGGCTTCTACGGATATAATACTTACCCCCTATACTACGCCGATCCGTTTCCCAGGCTATTAGGGATCTCGGTAATCCGTATATCGTTATCGAGGGCTAATTCCCCCTAGACCTGAATATTACTTATATTAGCGCTTTGCTTCGCCGAGCCCTTACCGCTATCCTTACGGTCTTTACTATAGTAGTCCTTAGACCGGTATCCCCTTTTACTATAGTTATAGCACTCCCTATTAAAGGGTTTATCTAACCTAGAGGTCTTTTAGGCGCTAGGCGTGGTCGTCGACGATAAAGATTTTATCGCTTATTACTACCCTTTCGAGGTATTTTCCGACCGTTTAGCGGACGGATACTATCCCCTCTACGACGGGTTAGCCTTCTAGTAGTAGGAGTGGGACCTTTTCCGGCTATTAGACCTATTATTCGGGGAGTATATCTCCTAAAGTAACTACGCCTCCTACATTACCGTGTAAGCCTCTTTAAGCTTAACCCGTTATTCGCGAAGCTTATTATAGAACTATACGGGTAGTCGTCGAAAATAGTTATACGCACGCTTTTCGCTACTATACGTCTTTTACCCTAATAGGCGATATTAGTTATCCTATTATTCGAATAACTTTATCGGCGTTATCTCGCCGATAATATATAACTTATATAGCTCCTCCTAGTAGTAGAAGTGCTATAAGTTACGAGATAGGTATTCTCGCCGAATAAATGCCTTAAAATCGTCCTATATAGACGATAAGAGCTTTTATTTATAGCTCCGCTATAATATCTAGTAGGAGCGTTCTAGCTTAGTTACAGCCTATTTAATTAGCTAGAGTATAGGGGCCTTTACCCGAAAACGGTTCCCGGCCTTAACCGCGGATACTTAGTCGTTAATCTTAATAATAGTCGCGTTCTCTCCTAGGGTCTTATAGTTATAGACCGGTGGCTTCTTATATTCGCGCTTTATCGCCGGATATTCGATAAGCCTCTATAGGATAGCTTCGTTCTGCCTCTATATCTGCTAGTTAAACTCTTACTACTATTACACCTAACGCGTTAGTAGAGCGAATAGGTTCTCGGTAGTTATCGGGGATAGTTCCCCTATATAGTCGGAAGACGCGTAGCTCGCCGACTATTCGGCGCTCCTCGCTTATTCGATATCGAGTCTCCGTGGACGATTATCCACGGATAACGTCCGCGTTCGTACCGAATTAAGAGACGACGATAAGGCCGTATCGTTATTATTATTCTATTAGTCCTAACGCTCTTCGATACCTCGAATAGGCTCTCTTTATTACACGCCCGTATCCGCCTGCTCGGCGTCGGCAGTGCTTCGTAAAGTCCGCTTTAGTGGTATCTTTAGTCTAGTAACCTTATAGGTATAGAAGTTAAAGAATTTATTAAGGAATAGGCTATAATACCAGGGAAAAGATACACCATAACGGATAATACTATTCGGACTTAATAGTTATATATTATTAAGACTTTAACTTAAGGAGGAAAAGAAGACTTTTCCCCCTCCGTGCTGATATAGTAGTTTAGTCTCGCCGAGTGCTCGGCGATCCGAGCGTATCTCCGATCCTATATAGTGCTAATCTATAGTGCCACTCCGTTCCTTATATACTTAGGCGGTAATACCCCTAATACCTTTAACTCTATTATAGATAAGGGAAATAGTATACTTCTTAAGGAGGTCGGCGAGCTTATCTATATCCGATTAAGAGGCTATAGACTCCTAGACTATAATAGGCCGCCTTAAGATTATAGGCTAGAAAGCGGTACGATTAGGCTAATTAGACTTAGCTATACCTAGTATAGCGTCCCTATCTATAGGTTTACCCTTTACTTCCTAGATATCTGTAGACTACTCGCGTAGTAGGTCTAAAAGTAGCTTATAGCTCTTAACTATCTTTCTTAAGTTAGTGCCTCTAATTTTAAGCTTATTAGCGATAAATATATAGATATCCCTATATAGAATAGTAAGGACGATACCGTAGAGCTCGGAGTCCTTAATAAAAGTGCCTTAGACCCGCTCTACCTTAGCCTTCTAGGTAGTAATTTACTATAGTAAGTCCCTAACCTAATAAATGCTATTAATCTTATACGTCTTATATTTTACCCGAAGCTAATAAACCTCGTAAAAGAAGTTAAGTTAGTAGTTAGGATCTAGATAAGAGTACTCTTTAATAAGCTTCTCGACTAGATTAGACTAACTACCTTTAGCGGCTTAAACCTCTCTAACTAGGCATTCGATAGCGGGACGAATAGCCGTGTCCATGTATAGGTTAACGTAGGTAATCTTATCGGCTTTACTAAGACGGTTAAGCTTACTGTAGTTATCGTACTACTAAAGGAACGTGGAGAGGGACTTACCACTAAAGCAGGAAGCTCTAATAGCAAGGGGATTTAGGGGTGCTCTCGATGTAGCGGTAGTAAGGGGTAGGGCTTTAATAACCTCGGCGATAGTGCTCTCTCGGTCACGGCTTATCAGGGCTTATAGCAGCTTAATTAGGTCTTTAGCGGTAGTAGGGGGCTACTAACGCTTAGGGGCGGCGGTAATAGGAGCGTTCGAAGCGGGCTAGGCAATAAAAATAGGGTAGGCAGGGGTAATAGTTAATGTATAGGCAGGGGTAGATCTAAAGGCTAATCCGGGGGCAGTATTAGGGGTAGTTATCGAAATAGTAGTCGGAGCCGCGGTAAACGTAGTAGTTAGCCTAGAAGCGGGCGGAGGCAAGGCCGTAGCCCCGATATCGTGGTTCCCCTAATCAGGGGTAGTAGAAGTAGCAGGCGTTAGAATAGGGGGAATAGCCGGCGAGGGAGCCTTATTATCGGAGTCGCTAATAATAATAACAGGGGTAGGCTCGCGATACTAATTCTAAGTATCTATAGTATTTTAGGTATAAGTATAAGGGGGTAGGCGAATAATAATAATAGGGTTAGGGCGTTTAGAGAAAGGTTCTTCGAATTAATCGTCTAGTAAGAAGATCCTATAAGTATTCTAAATACTAGCTAGGTTATTATATATATTATCTCGTTTTAATAGGAGTAATAAAGTCTTTAATAAGAGGGCGGTCCTAGGTTTCACTGCGTGATACTTATCTTCGGGGTCAAGCTTTTCTAACTCACTATAAAAGAAGAGGCCCCCCACGATTAGAAGATTACCTATTAGTAAAGGGGCTATACTTATAGATATTAATATTAAAAGCACTATACGCTAAATCTTATAAAGAAGTATTATAACTTACTTACGGGGTCCGTAGAGGTCTTTACTAGATTATCGGGTCCTCTTATAAGGTATCGTTATTTCGCTCCTACGCTTAGTATTAGCTTTTTATTAGGTCTACTAGGGTTTAGTTACCCTAATCCGGGTAAGCTACTCTCGGCGGTCTTATCTTTTCTTCGCAGTTATACGAGAATCTATTTTAATTAGTGGTAGGGGTTATAAGTCCCCTATCGAGTCTATTCTATATCCAGAATCTAACTCTATCGCGATCTAATCGGTTTCTTCTATTCCTATAATTACCACCTCTATAGCGGCGGGTCTTATAATTAAAAGTGTTAATAGTTCTTTAACTCTTACCTAAGTAATTATTTCTTTTCCTAATCTTATTAGGGCAAATCTCCCCTTAGTCTTAAAGCGTTAAATTCTTCCTTAGTTATTATTTTTATATTCTTCCTAGGGTTATTAACTAATAGTCCGTTTAGGAGGGCCGGAACCTCCCTTAAGCGCCTTTATTACTCTAATCAGGGTTATAATACTTTAGGGACGCCGAATAAATCCGCCTCCGAGCACTATATTATAACTGGATAAAGACGTAGTAGCACTAGATCGTTAAGATAAAGATCAGATAAAGAGGTTAGTCCAGCGAAACCACGATATATAACCAAAATATAACCAACACCGCTATAACCTTTAGCGAAGAAGTAGATCGGTAGTCACTATTCTAATCAGGGCAATATAAGTTAAGCTAGAAAGATACCTTAAACGTAGAACAAGTAATTATAAAAGAGGATAATGATTATGTCTTAATCCCTCGATAGGGACGTCCCGAGCCTATCCTTAATATATATATAGGCAGCGGATCCAGCGGCCTTAAAAGGGGGGTTATATAACCGTCTGCTAAACCACTCTAACACCGCATCTGCGCGGTTGTAATATAACTGCCCTAAGTCAGCCATTACGGCACCGCCTTAATACCACCGGGGTTTATATACGGTATAACCCGAATTAAGCCCTTTTTATAATAGTTACGATTATTATTAGTGTCAGCGTTATTATTAGGAGAAGATATCTACGACTATTAGCACGCTGCCATAAAGGCACTACTACGCCACGAAGAGAACTTATATTAAGCTACTACTATTAATTACTTATATATATATATAGATCGATACTATACTACCTAGTTAACCCTATACCGCCACGCTACCGCGACGCTACCCGCGAGACACTTATAGTAAAAACTACGATAGGAAAACGATAAGAATCCTAGAGGGGTTTACTAGTTAGTATAAGCCGTAACGATAAACCTACGGGACCGTAAGCGGGAATAGATCGGGAGGAAACCTATAACGAAATCGTTAGTGTTATAGGAAGAAGAGGGAGGATTAAGGCATAAAGGCCTTAGGGGATATCAATAATCTAATTCTTATAATAGGGTAGAGCCTTATTCCCTTTACCTGCCGCCGGATATAGCAGGAACCCACCTAAGGGAGGCAGGAGGCGTTTACCCCCCTACTCTTTTTATTAACCGAATAGAAGGAATAAAAGGCACGATCCTCGAGGGATATAAGGAGACTAAGGCTAAAAAGCCGTAGCCGCCGTATAGCGGTAGCACGGTAACGCCCCCTTAGCCCCCGCTCTACCGATAGAGATTAGCTTAGGCTAACTTACCTAACCACTAGCCTACTTTACTTCCCGTTAGCTATTAGCCTAAAGGTAAGATCCAGATACGTAACGGGGAAGAACCGGGGCTATATCGGCCCCGTAGCGGTACCTCTTTACCTAAGGAAGTGTATAGAGGTTTTCCCAGGGTTTTACCCGGGTTTTCCCCTTTATAGCCACCCGAGAAGGACCGTATAGCCTAGGAAGGCTCCTATAGATTAGTCAGGATAGCGGAGTAAGATTAATAATAATAATAATAATAAAATCCTAGACTATTAGGGAACTCCTGCCACTATAATTTATATAGTAAAGATTCTACAGGTATCCACCCTGATTACTAAGACTATAATCTCGGTTAAATCCGGCCCGTTACGTAACCGTATCTTACGGCCTATTTAATAATTTCTACTCGATTAAGTTAATTATATAAGGGCCTTACTAGGGAGCCTAGACGGAATAATCCTCGGGCTACACTATATAGGGGGAGGTAGGGCGATAACAAAATTACTAACACGTATAGGTATCCCAACTATTTTGTATATACTCTTCGTGTAACAATTCGTGCTCTTTATCGTAATTCTTATCTACGGTTTATCTTAGGGTTTAATCCAACCACCACGTTCCTGTGAAACTAACGCTATTCATAATTATAATTTAAAGCTATTCCTAACAGCAGCCACCTACCTACCACGATAGATTCCACGACCGATAGCAATCAACCCTACGGAAATTACGATAAAGAGCACGAATTGTTACACGAAGAGTATATACAAAATAGGTGGGATACCTATGCGCCTTAGTAATTTTGTTATCGCCCCACCTCCCCCCACATAGTGTAGCCCGAGGATTATTCCGTCTAGGCTCCCCAGTAAGGCCCTTATATAAGTGCCATTTTGACGTGCGACAATTTCCACCCCCGAGGCCTGTGCCCACCCCCGAGGCTCGTGCTAATGCGACAGTTAACCATATCTGATATGGGGACCTACTCGTCACTTCCTAACCAATCTCCAGAGTCCAGACCACCTCAGTCTTCATCGCCCAAAATGAAGACCTCCCCGCCCGCATCTGATGCGGCTTGGGATGAAAGCGTCGAGTTTCGCACTACTTCTATATTCTCCTCGCTATCTACGCTGTTCCTCAATGAGAAGTTCTCCGATATGACTATTACTTGTCGGGGCGAGGAATTTAAAGTCCATCGTGCAGTAGTTTGCACCCAGTCCCCTTTCTTTGACAAAGCTATGACCGGTGGCTTCAAGGTTCGTCGGTGATGGTTTTATTGTTTCCGGCTCATTTCTTTTGAGATCCCACAGGCTTATTTTTGGGGTAAGGAGAGCACTACGGGAGTCATCGACCTCCCCGACGACGACCCGGAGACCGTCAAGCCTTTTTTGCAGTTTATGTACACGGGAACTTATGAAGACGGAGAAACTCCCACTTTTGGAAAGCTGTCTTCCGCCGCCTTGACGCCCCCCGGGAAAGTTCTTGTCGCTCTTGACACTTTTCCAGGCGAGACAGAACCGAAGTCGGAGTTTACATTCGAAGAAGATCCCGAGGCCTCCGCCCCAGACCCCGTTGCTGATTGTGACGAATCTGACAACTTGGGCGCACTCGACCTTCCCATTCCTCCGCGATGCCTATTTCTCCCCCTTAGACTATACGTTATGGCCGACAAGTACGACGTGCCGGCGCTTCGACTACTCGCCCGAGACCGCTTCTACAGAAGCGCAGAGTGTGGGCGGATGGATGATGACTTTCCCGACGTGATCGACGAGCTTTTCCAGACTACTCGTCAAAACGATACAAGTCTGCGTGAGATAGTATGTTCTCTGGTTGGTAGCAAAGCGCGGGACAGGGAATACCGAGAGAAGATGGACCCGGTCATGCGCAAGCACGGAGATTTTGCTGTCGGGGTTCTGAACTACGTACTTCTTAACTCCAACCTCCCAAGTGGCGAAACAAGGTTTCATGGATGAAGTAGTAGATTACACTGGGAGTTTGGTCTCAGCAATACGGGGTCAAGAATTCACCCACGTAGCCTGTTCAGAAAGAAAACATGGGAAAGCACGAAGTTGATGATCCAAGCGGTGTGGTATGGCTTGGCATGTAATTCTTGCTGAGTAAGGCGGGTCCGGTGGGGCATGGTTCAACGTCTATTTCGACATTCCTCCTAGTCTTTTTTTCGTTTCCACATCTTCACCTCAACTACCCGCCCGTTATCACTGCAGCATCATGACTGGTCATGCCGAGAAGCTTCCGGAGGAGCTCAAGCTCGTTACTGCTGCGCACGTAAAGTACATACAGAGTCTCGACACCAAGGAAGACGAGTACGATTACTGGCTCACGGAGCACCTTCGCCTCAACGGCGTGTACTGGGGCCTGAACGCGCTGCATCTCTTGGGTCATCCTGATGCTCTTCCCCGTGACAAGACTATCGAGTTCGTTCTCTCATGCCAGCACCCAAGCGGCGGCTTTAGTGCTGCCCCGGGCCACGACGCTCACATGCTTCCCACCCTGTACGCCATCCAAATCCTGGTCATGCTCGACGCGTTAGATGTCCTCGAGCAACGCGGGGCGGGAAAGGTGCAGGTAGGACAGTGTAAGTAGTATTCCTCATTGCAGTTCTTTTTGTTCCGCCCGTCCCCGGTCTAATCCCGGCAACAGTTGTCGCGGATCTGCAGAACCGGGCCACGGGAACCTTTGCCGGGGACGAGTTTGGCGAAGAGGACACGCGGTTCCTGTACGCCGCGCTCAACGCTTTGTCTCTTCTGGGCCTTTTGTCTCTCGTCGATGTGGATAAGGCCGTGGAACACGTCGTCTCCTGTGTCAATTTTGACGGGGGGTACGGCGTCAGCCCTGGGGCCGAGTCCCATGCCGGTCAGGTCTTTACCTGCGTGGCTGCCCTGTCCATCGCCGGGCGTTTGGACCTAGTCGACGCCGATAAGCTGGGTCGTTGGCTCAGCGAGCGGCAGATTGCCGGGGGAGGTCTCAATGGCCGCCCTGAAAAGAAGGAGGACGTCTGCTATAGCTGGTGGGTCCTCAGTAGTCTGGCCATGATCGGACGCACTCATTGGATCGATCGGGAGCAGCTCATCGGTTTCATCCTCCGCTGTCAGGATTCTGAACTCGGCGGGATCGCGGACCGGCCGGGAGACATGGTAGACGTTTGGCACACGGTTTTCGGAGTCTCGGGTCTGAGCCTGCTCAACTACCCGGGGCTTGAACCGGTAGACCCTGTATATTGCATGCCAAAGGCGAGCATCGACCGGGTCATGGGGAGGTGACGGAGGCCACTTCTTGTGATAAGACGCCGGTCTTCTCGCAATGGATCATCTTGGGAGCGACGCGTTTTTCATGCCTGTCTTTTTTCCTCGTTTCCTTGTCCCGCTCTCCATGTCCCATACACTCGAGCTGGCTTTACCAATTTCCTCTCGCCATCTAATAACCTGCTAAACGTGCTTCCCCGTGGCAGTCAGGATACAAGGCGAGAGGAGAGCAACATGTTTGCCTTTTCATGGGTATCGCGTGTTCCCATGCGACATGGCCCTGTGCTTGCTTTCAGACATTGCATGGCAGGAGCTGCACTTATTTCACCATGGCTGCCCTCTCTAACTTGATATGGCCGTCGCACTTTTTTTTGCTATGGAGGGATGCTTGGTTCCTGGGGCTTGGTCAAGGGGTAGACGTACCAAACGATTGCCTGTGAGTATCCTCAATTTTACATACATGTGATGGCCTCCAACCTCAGGTAGTAATGGACCAGTTTTCTTAGACAAATTGATGGCTACGATCAGCTCCCTTGGATCCTGGCATCTGAAGTCCATCACGGATGACCCTTAAGGCACGCATGTGTTTACCTGGAGGGTTTCGGCCCTTGGTGTAGGACCCGCTCATCGTGGCCTACTTATATACAAGTTCAAGAGCAATGCTCTCTGTTTCTGAGCCGACCACATTCTTTGTTTCCTCTTTCTAATGTGCTTGCCTCTCATAGGGCCTGAACAGAATGTCTTCCTACGACGAGGTCTCTCAGCTTGCGCTGCTGCTACAGAGCATCAGCAGCTATGAGCACTCCGGACACCACCTACCTCCACCTCCCACTAGGGAAGATTACACAGATACATCGGCCCATCATGTCAAGGTGAGTAGGCAGAGAGAAAATTGAATCAAGATGCCAACGCACATCATCATCGTCAATATGGCCTCATATGTAGGTGGACGTGACAGAGCTACACTTGCCCATCGAACCCAGTCTCATGGCATCTCAGCCGTCTCGTAATCCATGAGCGGATTTAGTTATGGATTCAGCATCATGTAGGTAGATACTCCCCGCCAGCTTAGGGTAGTGCCGAATAAGTGCGTGGGCTCCTATTCACTTACTCCGTCCTGGATTCAAAAAACCCGGGAACTTTTCTTCATAAGGTAGCAACGGCGACAGCTCACAAAACACCCTATGAAGTACATGGATACTTCGAGTGACGGAAACAACGTCTTTACCGCCTTACCTTTACGGAAGACATACCAAAAGTAATATTTCCTTGCTTGGGCGTAGGTTTTTACTCCTCCTACCTGACCCTTCTTTCCTTCCACTCTTTTCTTGGCCGCACCTTCCCACCGCAACCACGACCACAACCTGGGCATGCTCCTTGAGTGTTGCGCTTGCCTATCTACCTACCCGGGTTTGGCTGGTTATAGGTCAGAGCTCGATGGACTGGTCAGATGTCCGAAGTCTTAGAACATTATGTTGACAGCGATATCTCTGTCCTGGCTCTGGTCAGTGCAAAATTCTCTGTTCGAGCTCTGACCTATACCCACCCCTACCCGGGTAGGTAGTATCACGACAACACCGCTTGCGCCTAGGAGTATCATCGCCAGGTGCTGCTGTGATATCGGTAAGCTCAGGTCTCTCTCCCGTGTTCCTTAGCACTTCCAACCCATGACTTCGATATCCCAACATCCCCTGGCGGTGCCTCGACACGTCTGCCTAATATACTCTAACCCTAACCGCGACGCGTGACGCGTGAACTCTCAGAGAGACTCTCGCGCTGCGTGACATCATCACCACGCACAAGCCCTAATCTTCTCTCCCAGGCACTACAGCCAGCTTTCTTACCATTCCAACTCCATACTCCAGAATCTCCTGCTATATCACATCCATACTTGTCCGTGATACATCGCCAACATAAGGTACTGATATTGAATGACTAGAGAGCTGGTAGCCTGTACCGACGACTTTCGTTGCTTTCCCAGGTTATTTCTAACCTTGAGGAAGTGTCTTGATACTTTGTGGGTGATCACGCGCTTCCCCTCGGTTGTGCCTTCTTCATCAATAACCATCACTCCATTGCTAATTTTGAGCCCTCCGGGTTTGTAGACAACAGAAACCTTTGGCCACCTAGCCTAAGGTACCTTACAGTGAAGGTTCGACGAGACGGAAGTTTCGACCGACTCCAAGTCACTGCATTGCTGCAGTGCTGTACTCTTACCCTTCTCTCCTTCCTCGAGATCTCGTGGTCAACGCACCTTGTCGCTGCCGCTATGGACGCTGCAACTTGGTTGCCCTTTCCACAATGCCTCGCAAACGCGGTGGTAACAGGGCCAGAGCTCACAAGCTCGAAGCCCCCCTGGATGTCGAACCCTATGGGACGGTAAGTTTATCCGCAGCTATTTCTTTCTTTTTCTAAAGCCAGAGATGCCTGCCTACCTACCTGGTTAAAGGTGTGTTCACTCTCGAGTCTTCTTGGCTTCTCGGAAGAACTCGACGCCATGGTTTGGTAGGCTGGTTGATCCGGTCGTGTTTTTATCCCTTCAATTGCCTCTGGTCCTCATCATTTTGTTTACGGCCCAACTGCTCCATCGGATTCAACTCGCCTGGTCGTTGCCCTGCGATGCTGCGGCACTGGTAGACATCCCGAGCGAGAGTGTTGTCTGGCCTTCGTTTTGCTTTCCATTGCTTCCAACTGCTTGGTCCTCTCTACACTTCCCACCTTTGCTGCTTCATTCACCACACTGCTTGACTTCTAATCCCCTGTTCGAAGTCTACGACAAAGGCGCCCTGGCTGTTCCCCGTACGCTCGCGTTGGCTCTTGTTAGTTCGTTGGTTTGCCGGGTCTATTCCAGGCCTCGACTGTGCAGGCCAGGCCAAGGCGGCCGCTTGACATAACTCGCGGACCCGTTCGTCATTTGCTGTATATTTTTGTGTTATATGGATGAGCTGCTGACAGACCTAGCGACAGAACATGGCAGATGTTGCCTCTCAGCCCTTGGGCATCCAACCCTCCGCATTGGCAATTCCCACCTCGACGGTCTCACCGTGCCATGACCTCGCTCAGAATACGCTGCCCAACCTTGCATTGTTCCAGGATAGTGGTCTTGGATTCTCTTCCGCCGACATTGGCCTGGAAGAAACCAACAGTCTCCCTACGTCCTTTTCCTCGACCGATCATTCCATCAAACGATCCCATGGCTCGCCTGACACAGTTCACACGGCGCCATCAGAATTCCAATCTTTCGTCAAGACCGCCAGCACATCGGATGACGGCGAAAAATCCAAGTTGGGCTCTGTAGATGGCTCTGCAAAGCGGCGCAAGACCCCCAAAGTCGCCTCGTCGACCGTCCCGCTGCTTTGTTCTGCTTGCCCCGGTCAACCGCAGTTCTCCGACCTCTCCCACCTTCTCACCCATCTGGGTTCCCGTGGGCATACCAAGTGCGAATTCGATGCACGAGTGAAAGCTTCCACCCAAACGGACCCCGCTGCAATGAAGGCTATGGTGGAGTACGATCTCTGGTTCAAGGAAAACAACATCAGCAAGATGCTCGCCAACCGCATGAACGACAAGGAGAAGAAGAAACAGGAGAGAGAGGAGGGAGAGGTCGCCAAACGTAAAAAGGGCCCCAACCCATCAACGGTAAGTTTCAACTCGTCTCTAACCCGTCTTGACCATCCCATTCTTTCACGGGATCTATTGCTTACCGGTGTGTGAATCATGGCTAGTCGTCGAAGAAGAGAAAAACAAATGAAGGCGAGGTCAAGAGGGAGCCCCGAGAAAATGCTGCCATTAGGCCAGCCCCTGTTGGGGAACAGTTCGACTTCCACGGACATGGCTTCGATTTCACCGGAAATCCCAACAACAGCGGCTCCTTCGACTTCGACTCCGGCAGCTTTTCTCTGCAACCAATGCCCTATTTCGAGAATGACCCTGCCCTCGAGAACGCACGCTCGCCGGGTATCAGCTTCCTCTCGGACAACGAGTCGGAACACGGAAACGAACGAATGAAGCTGAAAGGGGTATACTGGCCCGGAATGGACATGTTCGACTCGGCCACTCCGGAGAACAAGAAGAAGCGCAACCAGCGCAAAGACAGCTCTGTTGTGGCCAGGATGATGCGTGAATCATCGGCTATCCAGCCTACCTTGATGGTCTGTGACAGGAACATGACCATCGAACGGACCCGTGATATATATGATAGCGCTACCGAGGAGGAAGTGATGCCGGTAAGTTACCATATGTCCTCTCGCGCTCCTTGCCCCCACGATTCGTACGTCCTACTCACCCGACTTTAACCCAGAAACAACCGAAAGCGAAGAGGGCGAGAACCACAGCATCCAAGCCCGCCATCAAAAAGGAAGGATCTGTCGATACACCCAAGTCAGCTTCTCGAACTCGGAAGAGACAGGCATCTTCTGCTGGACAGGCTCAGGTTCATGGGGTTACGGAGGCAAGGGTGAAGCGTGGTAGCGCCGCGCTGGCCATAACTAAGATTGCCGAACAAGCACAAAATGACTTCGACGCAGATCTCGAGGACAACCTCGAGGAGGAGAGCGACCGCGACAATGACTTCTCTTCTAGGACCAGAAACAGGGCCAGACCCGGTCGGCCCTCCAGAATGACCCAACAGTGGCCCCTCGACTTGTCTCGGACCAACTCCTCCCAGTCGTACCATGGTTCGCGCTCGACCACTGCGGGACTAGATGGTTTCCGTGAAGATGAAGGGGACTCTGGAGGTGAGTCCCTTCCTCGGCCTCTTCATAGCATGGCACATCACTAACATGTCTGCTCTTGAAAGTCTCGCAATTGAAAATTGAGGGCCAAACTGAGTCAAGGTCGGATATTACCGACCACTACATGCTTTGTTCTGATACGGTATATTGATTGTCCCTGTTATAGATTCCGCGGTCGTCATCGTCTCCCCCTCCAGTCCCTCTCCCTCAATTCGAATACGAACGCGCGCTCGGATTTCTCGTCCCCAACCCCCTCAAACAAAAAATATCCGCAGCGTATGTTTGGAGGAAAGGAGAATAACCATGTGATATCCCAGGGCATAACCTCTCAGCATCAGCAAAATGCACAGGCCATGAATGCCTTTGGCATGGCGCAGAATGGCATGAAGCCTCGTTCCCTTTGGCCAGGCAACATGGATCCTCCGAATTTCCTTCGCTTCCCCATGCTCTCATCTTACGGAGATGATGTGTTTCCTGACACCCAGAGTCCGGGAAGTCATGTGGCCCAAGGCAACGCTCTCCAAGGTCAAATGAACCTTGAATATGCTGACGGACTCCAACCCCACTACTTCCAATCTGGCTCTTTCCAGAATCACCCCTGGCATACGACCAACGGCTTGTCAGGCACTGGTCCCAACATCGATCAAAGTGCCTTCTTTCCTGGTGGTTGGATGTCGAATGACCAGACACTTGCCTTTGACCAACCGGAACACCAGTCGGTTTATGATGCTGACATTCTTAACATGGGGAACATGTAAGCTCGGCGTCGATTCATTCTTGTCATGGCGCGGTGCCATGATGTCTTCCAGGCGCCAGAGATCAAAGAGACTCCAAGTTCACTCTACACAAATAACAAAGCAATTGCCGGTTTACTTATTGCTAGTTCTTACGTATTATTTGCGTTTTATTCAGTATGTCTGAGGTGAGTTACTTTGTCTCTTTGTTGATTGCCCTGAACCTATGCTGACGGATAATCTGGGTGGTAAATGAAGTTCGGGATATGCAAACATCTTTCACCAGTGCGGGCAGAGCCGATATACTACACCGGCCTAGCATGGCTTAGGGCCAGCCTGCTGTCTGTAACTCCCGTGAAATTAGGCCGGCAACGCTGGCCAAACCGGTGGTTTAATGACACGCACCATTATCATCTGCATTCCTTAACAACCACCGGAACCATGGTATCTGCCGTGGATACAGGCGCATGGATGGGCTTAGAAAAAAGCCACTCGGCTAGAGGCATTGTCTGTTACCGGGACCCTTGAGAGTCTCGGACGCAACGGACACAATTAGGACATCTGCTTAGCATCAGTCTATGGCAACAGACATTGGGTCCAGCATAAGGATCCAAGAGCAGTTCCCATTACCTAAGACACGTCTTCGGATGACGATGAGTCGTCTGAGGTTTTGCGTTTCGGTAAGAGAGCAAGGAGGTCTGTATTAGGTAGTTCACTTCTTCCAGAAGTATTAATTCGCCTTGGTAACTTAGATTACATGCCCCCAGGCCGGGTAAAAATACATGGGTTTATATAATTCCACAATGGCTCTGTTCCGTGACTTAACCAGCTATGACATGGAGGCACTTTGAGCAGAACGGCGTAAACAGAAATCTCCAGCTAGAGTTGCTCAATACTAGATATGAGGTGCTCAAGCTGGTCGGCGGCGCTCAACGGATCTTCGGATATGACGACCTGGGAGAGGAAGTGTGCCGTGCCCCGTAACCTTCGAAGTTTCATGTCCCATTCCATCTCGCTGGATTTGCGGGCCGCCAGGTTAATGGCTTTCCTCGGAATGCGAGCGAGGCGCGCGACGTTGAGACCGTAGGAACGGTGCGCCACGCCCTCACCGACCTCATAGAGGAAGGTAATCTCTTCGTCTGCAGAGGACGCTTCTTCGTCCCCTTCTGCTTCCTCGCCGTCGTTGCCCATGTGACGGCTGTCGATGTTTTCGGGCTCGCTCCCCTCGTCCTCGCTGCCTTGGCTCGTCGTCTTGGTGGCGGTGAAGCGCATGTGGACGTTCTTGACGAGGGCGCCGCCGCGGCGATTGCCATCATCTCGGTTCTCTGAAAGGGAAGAAGTCGAAGTAGCAGCGTTGCCGAAACCGTCGGCGACGCGGGCGAGGTCCTGGTAGTGGGTGATGAAGAGGGTGAGGCAGCGGGTCTCGCGGACGATGTGGTGGAGGACGGCGTGGGCGATGGCGGCGCCGTCGTGGGTGCTGGTGCCGCGGCCGAGCTCGTCGAGGAGGACGAGGGAGCGCGGGGTGGCGGCGCGGAGGATGCGGGCCGTCTCGGAGAGCTCGAGGGCGAAGGTGGATTCGCCGGCGAACAGATTGTCGCGGGCGCCCATGCGGGCGTGGATGCCGTCGACGAGGGTCAGGGTGAGGGAGGCGGCGGGGACGAAGGAGCCGATCTGGGCGAGGAGGGCGAGGAGGGCGAGGGCGCGGACGAAGGAGGACTTGCCGCCCATGTTCGGGCCGGTGATCAGGTAGGCTAATGGGCTAGGGGAGGCGAGGGAAGCCGAGAAGGGAATGTACCCCCCCGCGAGGGTGTGGTCGGCTATGGGGTGGCGGCCGGCGGTGATGGAGATTTGGGGCGGGGCGGAGGGAGGGAGGAAGGTGGGGCGAGTATAGCCCGGCAGGCGGGCGACGCGGGAGAGGGAGAGGAGACAGTCGAGGGAGGCGAGGGAGGCGACGGCGTCGCGGAGGGGCTGATAGGCGTCTGTTGCAAGGGAGCGGAGGAGGGCGGCGAAGGCGGCGTCGCAGGCGGCCGCGAGGGCTTCGCGGTGCTGGTCGCGCTCGGCGAGGAGGCGGATAACCTCCGGGGTGTGGAAGCGGGAGACTTTCTTGGTGCCGGAAACCTTGGCCCACGAGGCGGGCACGCGCTTGAGGTCGGTGTTGGGCACCTCGACGAGGTACTCGATGCCGGCGACGGTGGTGTAGTCGACGGGTTTGGAGCGACCGAGCTTGGCGGTGGCGTCGCGGCGGTGGGCGTCGAGTTCCTGCTCGACCGAGATAATGCCCATCTTGTGGTCCTGGATGTCGTCGTTCTGCTCGGCCTCGCGGAAGAAGTTGTATTTGTCGTCCCGGCGGGCGGCGTCGGCGTTGATCTTGTCGAGGAAGGTGATGATGGGTTCGAGGATGCGCGGCAGGGCCAGGATGGCGTCGGTCAGGAGGCGGGATTCGAAGCCCGTGTCTTTGGCGGACTTGACGGCGACGTACTGCGAGGCGATGCGTTGGAGGGTCTGCAGGACGGCGAGGAGCTCCGGGCGCGAGCACTTTCCGTAGTAGATGCGGATGAGACTTCGTTCGAGGTCTGTCTTGATGCCGGCCAGCAGGGTTTCGAGCTTGTCGACGTGGGCGGTGGACTGGCCGCGGGCGAGCTCGTCGACGGCGTCAACACGGTCCTCGAGCCGGTCCTTATCGAGGAGCGGCCTGCCGACCCAGCGACGAAGGAGACGCTGACCGAAGCGCGTGGTGGTCTTGTCGAGTGCCCAGAAGAGACTGCCGCGCTCGGCATGGTCGGTGGCGTTGCGGTAGACTTCGAGGCTCTCGAGGGTGGAACCGTTGATCAGCATGTGTTGCCTGGTGGTGAAGCTCTGGAAGTACTTGGTCAGGTCGAAGATGTGCTGCAGGCCATACTCCGTGAGGTGATTGATCATGGCCGAGAGACAGATGGTGACGGATTCAGGAAGATGCAGCACCTTGTCAAGGAGAAGACCGGCTCTGTCGTTCTTGTCTTCGTCGGCGTCAGCGTCAGCGTCGGCGTCGCCGTGTGACACGGCTTTGTCGCCCTTTAGTTTGCCGGCGTAGAACTGTGTGACGTGCGAGTAGGCCTCGGCGGCCATGGTCTTTGAGCGAGGAACACGCTCGACACGACTTCGGTCGCCAAAGACGTTGGTGCTGCTTCCAGCAAGGTGCTGGATCATCTTATCGGTCCCTTTCGTCAGGTCGCCGACGATGACGAACTCACAGGGCGAGATGTGAAGGAGACGCGTTTCAATCTCGCTACGCATGAAGCCATCTTCGAAATTATCGTAGATAATGTCACCGGTCGCCGGCTGCACGGCCACGATACCAACTTGGACCTTCTCATCCGTACCGTGGCCCTTGGAAGGCGTCTCGGTGATGCAGAGAAGATAGCCGCCAGAGGGGCCACCTCCTTCAGCGTTCATGTCGAGGTCGCCCGTCTCGTCGATGTAGGTGCCCTTGGTGTAGACGTTGGTGAGTTTACGGATGAAGGGCGCGTTTCGGTTGTCGCCAGCTTTCTTGAGGGCGGCCGTCTCAATCTGGCGGACGACGCCAACCTTGTGGCCGGCAGCAACGAGGCGTTTCGCGTGAACAGAGAGGCGGTGGACGGGAATGCTGGCCGAGGCGAAACGATCCCAATGCGCTTCCGACGGGTGCTCATCATAGCGGTATTTGCCGGGGATACAGACAATGCCGAGCTCCTTGGAAGCGATACGGGCGTCTTCGCCGAAGAACCGGAACTTATAGCCCACCTCGACGATCAGGATGGTGTCGAGATGCTTCCTTTTGATCTCGAGGAACTGGAGTTCCATGGGGGTGAGCTTCTTGCCAGCCTTCGCGCTCGCACCGCCGCCTGTCTTCCTGGTCGGCTTCGGTGGGGGGTTGGGCTCGTCGTCGTCATCTTCGCCGCCATCTTCGTCCTCCCCTACCCCTGCGGCAACAGCTTCCCCGTCGCCGTTCCAGCGGCCCCCTCGGAGCTGCATGCTGTCAGGGTGGCCGAGTTTCTTCACGAATTTTTTATGCAACTCTTCTTTCCTTTTCTTGGATAACGTGCCACCTTCCTCTTCTTCTTCTTCTTCTACCGGTAACGGATTGGATGAGCCTGGTTCTTCATATAGATACCGTTCAGTCCTTGAGGATGACGGTATGCTCGGAAGAGTGGAATGGCCAGCGGCAGCCCGTCGATTTGATGCAGGGGAGGACAATGGATTGGCTTCTTGCACGTCCGCTTCTTCATCCGTCCTCCCTTTAGACCGTTTTGCCGGCTTGTTGACCCTGTCAGCATCTTCTTCAAGGGGTCGCTTCCGGGCGCTGCCTGGCAGAGAAGTTTCGGAGGGTGTGCGAGGTTCTCGTGAGGCAGCGGGAGACTGCGGTTTCGACTTGGGCTGCGACGAGAAGAAACTTGTTAAAGACCTCTGTTTCTTCTCGGGTGCCATGATGAGGACTGGTCGGATTGGTGATGTCGTTGATATCCAAACGACGTTCTCAGCCTTACTCCGTACAGCCCAGGAGGAAGTCGCGTCGTCGTCTTTTGTTGGAGAGCGCGTTGAGAGGTCGCAGGTGAGAGTGGGTCACATTAACGGTATATGACCAATCACGTTGTGAAGTACAGGTACCACTGCATAACGGGAACATCATCCCCATCTCGGGAGCCAGCGAACCGTAGCCGTAGTCCTCATGTACCGGTACTCATACCGAACGAGATGACCACGTGACCACCTGATGCAATCGACCGATCCCGAATGCCGAGTAATGGACCTACCTATTCGGAGAGTTCGGCCGACCTGACAAATCAACAACTCATGGTCCGATAGCAGGACTCGAAAAAAAAAAAAAAAAAAAGACGACATTCCGAACAAACGACGTCTACGAACTACCTAAACCCATTCATTTCATCAAACACAGACAACCAGACCGTGACAATCAACCTACTGACCCTCAACAATCCGCTGCAACGCATCAGCCGCGACAATGTCTTCTCAAGCCGCAGCAGTCCGTACGTATCTTCATCGGAACTCGCAATAGACTTCCCCCCCCCCTTACACTGACACTCTACTTGACAGCTACCCTCAACACTCCCGCCGCCGCGCCGGCAATGACCCAGCAGGATAAGCCCAAGGTGCGCGGACCAGCGACCCCATTCTTCTACACTACATTTCCCTTGCAGATCTTGAACGAACCTGACCATTCGAATCATAGCCCTGCTGCGTCTGCAAAGAAGAAAAAGCCAAGCGCGACGAGTGCATGCTGTTCTCCAACGCTTCCGACCCGACTAAGGACTGCCTCCCTACTATCCAAAAATACAAAGACTGCATGAAGAGCTTTGGGTTCGAGGTATAACGTGCCGATGCGCAGCGATCGATGGCGCGAAGGAGAAAGCATGCTACGATAGTGTACACTACTTTCCAAGAACAACACGCATTTTCACGGGCTAGACGGCGTTGGAGAAGGGCCGACCGGTTAGGTCAATTCACAACTTTCTTATTGCATGGATAAACCGGAAGCGAATTCCGTATCCGCCCCGCTGACAGTGTCATGCGCATCCTGCACCAAGGGTCGATTTGATCGGCACAGCGACCCCAAGCAAACCTTCCAATCAATTCACCGCTACTGTCCTTGCTTCCACTCAGCTTGCTGGACACCAGATGCAAAAGGGTGATTGGGAGGAGCCTGCTCGTTCTCCTTGCCCTTGTCTTCAGCAACAGCAGCACCCTCGGCCGACTGGGCCGACTGGGCCGATTCGGCGGCGCGGCCATTTACCGTAGCCTCAAGCTGGTTCCCAAAGTCCTCACTGGCTTCTTTCAGTATTTTTAGCTTGTGCATGAGCCTCTGCTCTACCTTCTTACGGCGCGCGACAGCCTTCAGGTATTTGTCCATGTTCGATTGGTGTTGTTCTCCCCTACACCACCAGTCAGTGAACTCATCATTGCCTCCCATTATATTTCGGGCAGTGGTCTTGAGCAAAGCCTATAACGAGAAGAGGCTTGCGGGGGAAGACATACTTCATGCGGAACTCGGTCTCCAGGGCGTCGAGGAGCTGCTCTCTGACAGCAGACATACACTTCGTGTAGTCGCTCATGACCCTCCGACGGCGAACGTCTTGGATTTTCTTGATCTGCAGAGTCGGGAATAGGAAGATCTTGGTTAGCCCGATGCGTTAACCTGCGATGACCTTCTTATCCTTGCTCCTCCGGCGCGGAATCGGTTTATACCTCGGTCATCCTCTGCTGTGGACTGAGGTCTTTTCTCCTGGATGGTTCTGTGTTTCCGTTGGCTTGACTCCTGCTGTTGGTACTGGTTTTGGGTCCGGGTTTGGATTCGAATTTGGATTTCTTTGGTGAATATTCCCTTCCCTCGCTGCTGATAAAGGCCGAATCATTGCCGGAGGGCTCGGCGATGCACGACTCAGCAGTGGCAGACAGAGATGGCGCCGCCTGGGACTTGTAATGAGTGGTAACCATGGCTGTCCGCATTTATTCGTTTCCCTCGTATCACTTATACGCTGTGTAGGTCATTGAACCATGTCATTAAAGGCATGAAAGGGTGTGTGTGATGTGACCTCGGAGCAAGTGACGACGGGAGAATGGACATCCAACTTCGACATGGAAAAAGGACATTGCCACCGCTTTGTAGGTACCTTGTGTACTTGTAACAACCAAAGTAGAAGAACATCTAGGGCTAGAATGTGGCGGCCACTCAACCCTCGTGAAAGGGCAAGCCTGCCAGTGACTCCTTCCTGTCTATGCGTTTTAGGTGAGGGACTTCATACCCCAGTCTGTGGATCCTATGAACATAAGGAACAAGGAGCATCCATAAAGTATTCTATATAGCGTCTGCCGTTCTCACCACTTGTATATTAGAACCGTATTATTTTGTTATTAGAACCGTATTATTTTGTTATGTTGCTTCTTTTCGTACGAAACACGACGTTTAGTGGAAGTACGGTGTCGGTGAGGGATTCGGTCAACTCGGTGTAGTACAGCAGCGACATTTTCGGTGAACAACCCATGTAAACGCACGGACCTTTTTTTGTTTTGCCTGATCTAAGACCCCACTAAATCTTTTTCACGATAACAAACAGTTCAGTCTGGAAAATGAAGTTCTTATCGTCTGTCTTGTTGTTCTTCACAGCTCAGGCTCCGGTGTTGTCTGTTTCCGTCCACCCCCACGGCGACAGTCAACCGGAAATTCGAAGCCATGGGCTTGGCCGAAAACAAAGTGTAAGTTTTGGGAGCTATTGTCTCCGATATCGCAACTCCACCCCAGCTGACTGAGATTTCCAGCCGTCGAAGAATCGACAAGGACCCCAACAACACGAAATGGGCTCGCGACACCAATTCGTTCGGCCAGAAGATCCTGCGCTCCCAGGGATGGGAGCCAGGGCAGTATCTCGGCGCTAAGGACGCCCCCCAGGCTGCCCACTACACCGCCGCCAACGCTTCTTTCGTCCGCATCACTCTGAAGGACGACTCGCTCGGGCTGGGCTTCAAGAGAGCCAAGGAAGAGCAGATCACTGGCATGAATGCGTTCCAGGACATGCTCGCCCGTCTGAACGGCAAATCCGACTGCGCTATAGAGGAGGAAAAACAGGCCAGGGCGGCCATGCAGACGACGCTCTACTGCCAAACCAAGTTCGGTGCGATGCGGTTCGTTAAGGGAGGGTGGTTGGTCGGCGATCAGGAAAAAAAGGACATCGTCCCTGATGAAGTAAAGCAAGAAGAGGAGGACCAGAAGAAAGCCACGGGGTCCGTCTCGCAGCCGTCGGAGATATCCAAGGCGGGAAAGTCGAAGAAGCGCAAGGCGGAGCAATTGTCCGACTCGGACTCGTCAGATTCGTCGAGCGAAGACGAAAAGGCCAAGAAGAAGCGACGGAAGGAGGAGCGCAAGGCGGCTGGGAAGCTGAAGGCCAAACGGCCAGACGCCGCCGCCACCTCGGACGAAAACGAAAACGAGAACACGACGACGTCGACCTCGGACAAGAAGGAGAAGAAGCGAAAGTCCAAGTCCAAATCGAAAAACGCATCAAGTGATACCCAGCAGGATGTAGCGAAGGCGGAGAGCAAGTCAAAGGCCGAGAAGAAGTCCAAGAAGAGGAAAGAGAAGGATAGCGGGCACTCCTCTGACGATTCTGACACGGAAGAGTCCAAAACGTCGCGGAAGAGGTCGAAGAGCAAGGAAGAAACTGCTTCCGAACTCGACAAGGCCGCGAAGAAGGAGAAGAAGAAGCAGAAGAAGGAGTCGAAATCGAAGCGATCCGAAAAGGAGGCCGCCGAAAGTGACGACTCGGCACCGAGCACAACAGCGCGAACGTCTTCCAAGTCTACTACCACCGCGGATACTGGGACTTCAACCCCGGCTACCACGGGCTCCGGGACATCCACTCCCGTTCTACGAGGCCATCATGCTGTGCGGTCGAAATGGATTGCTTCTAAGAGAATGGCCACACTTGATGATGCGGCTCTTAACCAGGTTTGTCCTGCCTACCCTGTCCCTTTGTTCGTCGAAGCCGAGTACGTCCTAACCAGCGTGTGTCTCAGATATTCATGATAAAAGCGCCTTCTTCGTAGCGACGTAATAAAAGTACTTTTTCAGACATGCGCGAGGCCCAAACCCACTCGCCCCGATTCCGCTTTATTGCTCGTCTGCGCCCGTCCCTACTATTGGGTTTCCCTGTGCCCTTTAGAACTCCTTCAACGTCTTGCAAACACATGTTAATGTAACCTCGACAGTCGACAAACAGTCTCGTGTTATGACTCTGCATAGATAAGCTTCATGTTCGACCTGACTCTTGATTCTGTGTATTATATTTTCCTTTCTTTTTCTTCTTTTTCTTCCTTTTTTTTCTTTTTTTCTTCTTTTCTTTTTCTTTCTTCTTCTTTTCTTTTTCTTTCTTCTTCTTTTCGGTACGCTTTCCGCTGATATGACCAGCCACACGCTTCGCAGCGACTAACGAGATTCTCTAGACAACTTTCAACACGAAACGATTTACCTCTTTAGCCGCAGCTGGATATCTGCTAGGCACGGTTGGCCTTGTGGCGGGTGCCACCACCCACGAGGCGCAAAAAGGCGAACCGAATTAACCTCGAGGCTTTACCTCTCCCCGTATTCGCACACACACCCCCAGATCTGTCCATGACTTGTTTCGAAATGCAATCTGACCAACTCGGTTTTTCTATCCTTTCTCCTCGCCCCTTGAACAGTATACATGTTGACAGACAACTTACCTCCGTTGAACTCAATATACGAGTAGCAACAAGCCGTCAGGTGTCGCGTGGCTGGATTCGATCATTGAAAGCCTGTACCTGTACCTGTACCTCTTCACTGGAAAGGTCTTCCGTACGTCTTCCGGACACTGAGGAGCGCACCCAGGTAAGAGGCTTCGTGGCCTGTTTGAGTTCCTCCAAGGCTGACAAAGTTGAAGGTGCAAAGCGGTGAATCGGGATACACCGAGTATCGTTGAGCAAATTGACCGGGATTGAGCAGACTCTACCGTCGTCATCGGAAGAAGCTGCAAGCCTCCAGTCATTACCCTTCGTGGACCTCCGTTCACCACGACCTCCCTAGAACGACTGAACGAGATCGTGTCTACCTTAGGCTTTCAGCGAAAACCTAGAAGATCCATGCGTAGAATACGTTCATTCTACAAAAAGTCCCTCAACTTTGTGCGAGGAGTCCGCACAGCACATAGGCGACGAGGGGAGTCTAACGAGTCTCCACTAGGCCCTCTTCAGTCCAACCCGACAATGGTTGGCGACAAGTCTGATGTGACCGACGTCGAATGGCCGCTGGTTTCACCGTCGATGATATACAACGTCTCCTATTTATTCAACGAGGGACCCCCAAGTCACCCGTCCTCACCGGCCGCGGTTCCGGTCCCTGTGGTCTGCGATGACAACAAGGCCGGCCTACCGTTTGATGACCTTAGACGCGTCAAGCAGTGGCGAAAGCTGACCGGCTATGGCGTGAACGATGAACACGACGAGGTACGCATACGGTCTGTTCGGATCCAAGGCCCGACACGGAAACTCTACTGTCGCGCACTTCCGGGGAACTCGGCCGGAACGCTCTTCGGGACATGTGACAGGTGCGACGCCGTGGGGGGCTGCCGTGACCGGGAGCATGGTGTGTCCCGGGTTGCCGTGGAGAGGAAATTGGACTGCCTCCGGGTGTCTCAGGAGCCGCCGGGCGATCGCTTGGACGATGATACTCGGCAGGGCGATGCCGGTTCGGAGGAAAGCAAGAAAGGCAAGGGGAAGAAATCTATGGTTCCATGTCGTCTTGGTGTTCGTATGACTCGTATCCTCGCCCCTCCACGCCCCACGTCCCAGACACCACAGCTTCAGGACCTCGTGGGGTTGGAAGGCCGGTTGCAGTGGCACAACCTTCCGGACCAGAAGTCGGAGGTATTAACGCCTGGCTTGGAGGAAGTAATGGCTTACGTGGAGAAAAAAGGGCGGCGATGATTTTTAGTAGCGTTGACGATGACCATTGCAATAATGGTGGACCGATTGTTTTTCATGTGCCCTACCTTCACACCGCAACTTGGACTCTGAACAAGTAAGTTGTCTTGCCAACCATATCATATATAAAGCATCAGGGAATGACATGTAATAACAATGAAGATGTGCTCAGTGTATGGTCAAGTTCACCGTCGACAATGGCCAAACCCTTTGCCCAACGACACATCATTAACCTACCGCCAGGAAGAAGGGCAATAGCTAGCTTTGCCATGCTATTTGTCTCCCGACACAATGGAAGAAGCAAAAAAAAAAAAAAAGAAAAAAAAAAGGAGAAAGCTAAATGGGACAAGTTTGTCTCGGGGGTGCAAGTCTCCAGTCGGAATTTACCTCGACGCGAAGAATAACTCAGTTACGATCATAGCGAAACTTGATACGGAAGAATGGTCACCTAGCAAGCAGAACATGACCAGATAAGAGTCTGATCTACATATGAAATGCCAAAGGGTGGGACATTAATTTGCGGTATATTATCATCTCTCTCATCGTCTCTCCTTCTTCTCTGTCTCATACTATCGAGGGCCCGTCGTTTGATGTTCGCTCAACACTTCAGAATGTGTCTATCGTATTTTCCCACCCGAGTCTAGATGCGTGCTAATGACCCAATGCTAATGATCCAACGCCATGTCTAGAATACGCTATGCAAAACCCCCGACAGCTGTTTTTTTTTAAGCCCATCCTATGCTGAAAAGCCTGTAGTCGCTCTCGTCCCCGCGTCCAACGCCCCTCCGCTTCTCCAACGTCTCGGAATGCAAGATGGCCAGCCTCCGTCCGACAGGATCCCTACGACAGTCCCTCCCTGCGTCCCCTTCTCCGCTGAAAACGGCCTCTACAGTCTCGGCGACACGGAGGTCCTGGAAACGCCCCGCACGGCGCACGGTAACGAGGAGCCAGAAGATGCCGTGCGGCGCGAGGAGGCGGGAGGCGCAGTCTCTGAGCCACCGGGCATGCTCCGGGGCGTAGACCACGTCGGTGGCGACAAGCATGTCGGCCCCCCCGAGGTGGCGGAAAGGAGGGCTTTCGGCGTCGAGTGGGGAGGCCCAATCCAGCGGTGCTACGAGAGGGGCGGCCGGGTGAGGCTTCTCGTCCTTTTGTGGGGGGAAGTTGGCCTCTACATTGGCGCCGAGGTTGGCGAGGACGGAAGGATGGTAGTCCGTCGCTATGATGGTGGTGGAGTCGCCAGTCACCCCAAGGCGCGGGAGGAGGTGGGCGAGCACGAGGGAGACGAGACCTGTCCCCGCGCCGAGCTCGATGATGCGCGGCGACGATGTGGGCAGGCGGGTGAGTCCGAAGTGGGACGGGTCGGAGCAGAGGAGCTCGGACAGGATGACGGCGGCACCCCAGCTCTGGAGGCCTACGTCGTCTGGATCGGAGGAGTCGGTGCCGGCCAGGCCGTCGTTGAGGTGGACTTGGATGGGCGAGGAGGGGGAGGAGGGGGAGGAGGAAGAGGTTGTCTTCTTCTCTTCCCTGTCCAAGGCGGGAGGTGGCTCAAAAGAGAAGGTGCGCGTGAAGGAGGCCGCCTCTTCCAGGCGGGCTTCCTCCTCGTCGAGCGGCGCGGCGTAGAACGAGTCCAGGATGCCGGAGGCGAGGTCCAGGACGCGGTTCAGGAGGTCGCCGTCGTCGGCGAGGCAGGGGAGAGTGGCGGCGCGGCCGAGGAGGCCGGTCAGCCAGCGCTCGGCGTGGGCTCGCTCGAAGGAGTCGGCGCGGATGGAAGCGAGGGCTTCCCCGCGAGGACAGGTGGCCGGGTTGTCGTCATCCTCGTCCTCCGTCTCGGTCGCCGAGACGTAACCCGAGTCGGCGGGGTCGTGGGGGTGAGGAGGCGGGGGGTCCTTCTTCGAGCCCGGGACCATATCAGCACTTGCTCCTGCCAGGGCTAGGGAGGTCCCGAGCAGAGGGCGGTAGAGGGCCGTCAGGGAGTCGAGAGCTGCGAGGAGCTTGCCTTCGCTTAGGGCGGGGAGAGTGGATAGAGGCGGGAGGCTGCTCGTGGGAGGCAGCGGACGTCCCTGAGGTGTCATGAGTAGGGGTAGATGGTGACAGAGGAGTCTCTGCCGCTCCGCCGTTCGGTGTTACTGATACATAGAGTGTAGAGATAAGAGGATGAGGCCCCTAGATGAACCGCCATGATAGTATTATCTTCCCTTACTGGGAAAACCGAGAGAAGAGAGAAGAGAGAAGAGAGAAGCGAGGGGAAGACGATAGTGCGGCATATGTAGGGGGAAGTTATAGAGGTTATAGAGAGGGAAGGATGTCGGCCCCACTTACACGGGGCCCATTTCGGCCTTGTTCTTTTTTTTCTTTTTTTTTCTTTTTCAGCAACAGCTATCGTCGGATAAGGGCCAGCGGCCGGCTTTTACGTTATCGTCAACCCACATGACCACGTGCTCCACAGTCGAAGGAGTTGTGAGTTGTTCTCTTTGTGATTCCTCTCTTATCTCTTCTTACGTCGTAACTCCGAGGCTCGCCATAGATCATGATGAGATATCGGGATACCCACATTGTAGCAACACGATATGTCGCCAGCGTGAGAAGACAGGATAATTTTCAACATGGAATTCATGGAACCGCTTCCAGGCCGAACTCAATCAACTCGTCCTGAGAGACCTTCGAATCCGTAATTAGTGTACCAAGAAAATCGGGTTCCGGCGTTCGAGTCAGACAAACATTCAGGGGACAAGGGACAGCGGTGGGTTCTTAGGTTCCGCCACTGAGGTTCCTCCAATTTCCGATTACTCATAACCGCGAAAGAAGCGCGGGAATGTCTCAGGGTCCCAGGTACCGGTTCCGCTGACATAATCGCCGCTCTCGGAGGAAAATTTCGGCAAAGTCACGTCAACCCACGTTAACCATGGCAAGTACCTGAACTTGTTTGAATGGAGGACACCATCTTGAACATTACTCCGTAGAAGTGCAGCTGCGTCCCTCTCCCTCTCCCTCTCCCTCTCCCTGTCCCCCTACAGCAGACGCAATGTTGTGCCGATCAGTAAGTAGAATTGTCCCGAGTAGCCTTAGCCATTCGACATCTGACCTCTCGAAGCTTTGGCCGCTGTGGCCTCGATCTATCGGCCGCCTGTCGAGCCGAACAAATCACCGACAGCTACCGCATGTCTCGCCTTCGCTATATTCCCGTTCGTTGAGCACAACCAGTCGATACAAGGCATTCCACGCCCAGCAGTCGACCATTCCTTCCTTCACCACCCCTTCCTCCGAGAAACAGTCACCACAGACCTTGACGGAAAAGATTATACAACGCTATGCCGTCGGTCTACCGGAGGGGAAGGTCGTCCGGAGCGGCGACTATATCAGCATCTCTCCCTGGCGCATCATGTCGCACGACAACAGCGCCGCCATCATCAACAAGTTTCTATCCATTGGGGCAACCCAAATCCGGGATCCTGATCAGGTCATCATGGCCTTGGACCACGATGTCCAAAACAAGAGCGAAGCGAATCTGAAGAAATATGAACGGATCAGGGAGTTTGCTACATTGCAAGGTGTCCGAAACTACCCTGCCGGACGCGGAATTGGCCATCAGATCATGATCGAGCAGGGCCACGCTTGGCCGGGTACACTCACGGTGGGGTCGGATTCGCACTCGACGATTTACTCGGGCATTGGAGCCGTCGGCCTTGCCGTGGTCCGTACCGACGCCGCCAGCATATGGGCGACCGGAAAGACCTGGTTCCAGGTCCCTCCCGTGGCCAGGGTGAACCTCACCGGCGTCTTACCCCCGGGCGTCACCGGCAAGGACGTCATCGTTGCGCTCTGCGGTCTGTTCAACCAGGACGAAGTGTTGAACCACGCCATCGAATTCACTGGCTCTGAGCAGACCATGGCTAGCCTACCCGTCGATGACCGTCTGGCCATCGCCAACATGACTACGGAATGGGGCGCATTGACCGGACTCTTCCCCATCGACTCGACCTTGGAGAAATGGCTGCGCGCCAAGGCCACGGCGTCCGCCGTCATGGGGGATGGCGTCTCTACCAACGAGTTCACCCACGAGAGGATTGACCAACTTATGCAAGACCGGCCGACCGCCGACCCCGGCGCCCCATACGCCAAGTCGCTGTACTTGAACCTCTCCACACTGTCGCCTTTCGTCGCGGGGCCGAATTCCGTCAAGGTGGCGACGCCTCTCCGCGACTTGGAAGCCCAGGATATCAAGGTCGACAAGGCCTACCTGGTCAGCTGCACCAACGGCAGAGCGTCGGACTTCCAAGCAGCGGCGCGAGTGTTCCGCGAGGCTGCTGAAAAGGGCCTCGAACCCAAAATAGCGCCTGGCGTCAAGTTCTACATGGCAGCCGCTTCTCTGGTCGAACAACACGCCATGGAAGAGTCCGGGGATTGGCAAGTCCTTCTCGACGCTGGGGCCGAGCCGCTTCCTTCCGGCTGCGGCCCTTGTATCGGCCTGGGCACTGGCTTGCTCGAGCCGAACGAGGTGGGCATTTCCGCGAGTAACCGAAACTTCAAGGGACGCATGGGTTCGACCGCCGCCAAGGCCTACCTGGCGAGCCCGGAAGTCGTCGCCGCCAGCGCTCTGCACGGTAAGATCGCCGGTCCTGGCTGGTACCAGAAGCCGGAGGGCGTGGAGAAGCCCATTATCGGCGAGGGTACCGGCCTGCTCGAGCAAGACAAGGCGCTGAGCATCGAAGACGCCTTGGAGAAGATCATCGCCGAAGCCGACAGCATCATTTCGGGCGCTGAGCAAAACGAAGCTGGAGTCGAGGCCGCCGAAGCAGGGGAGGAGGAGGAGGCCCTGACCGACATCCTGCCTGGCTTCCCGGAAAAGATTGAGGGAGAGATCGTCTTCTGCGATGCCGACAACATCAACACGGACGGCATCTACCCTGGCAAATACACATACCAGGAGAACATCAGCCCGGAGAAGATGGCCGAGGTGGTCATGGAGAATTTCGACACCAAGTTCGTCGACGTCGTCAAGACGGGCGATATCCTGGTGGCCGGATACAACTTTGGATGCGGCAGCTCCCGCGAACAGGCCGCCACCGCCATCCTGGCCAAGAAGATCCCGCTTGTCGTCTCGGGCAGCTTTGGGAACATCTTCAGCCGGAACAGCGTCAACAACGCCCTGATGCTCGTGGAGGTCCCGCGCCTCGTGCAGCGACTACGGGAGACGTTCAAGGTTTCCCAGGGTGAAGAGAAGGTGTTGACGCGTCGCACGGGTTGGAAGTTCGCGTGGGACTTGAGGAGGAGTAAGGTCACCGTCACCGAGGGAGAGGGCGGGAAGACCTGGAGTCAAAAAGTTGGCGAGCTGCCGCCTAATGTACAGGAGATCATTGCCAGGGGCGGACTGGAGAGCTGGGTGAAGCAAGAGATTTCGTCTGCGTAGAGCAGCATGTAGAATAAAAGAGCATTGTTTGATCTACTTTTTTTTCTTATTTCTTCGCATCTTGTCCCGATATTCTTCAATTCTTGCATGGTTGCAAGACAGGGACATTGAGGCTGGATGGCCGAGTATTCAGCAGACGATGCACGTCGGACAAGAAGTCACTTTTACCCCTGGGCATCGCGTCGTCGCCGACGACGCGATGTTCACATATTTCCGATTACTCATCAACGCGTCAAATTCACGTGCACAGTCAGCTGACGTAATAGCCCCACCCGTCGCAAAATTTCCAGGTACAAAACCCTCCCATCGACCGCGCCAATCTTTCTTGTTTCTCCTCTTCTTTTTTTTTTCTTCGTGCGGCTGGCATAACATGAATTTATTTCCCGTGTTGCTCGAGTCCTGATTCCCGTGGATGGTTTTGTCACCTTCGTCGCAGCGTCAGTTATGCCCCAGATCAATCAAATTGCAGGTCGGCTCGTCTCTTTCCTGGCGTTCTGGCTTCTTCGGCGCTCTGGAGCTCGTTTTTCCCTTTGTTTTGCCTTCAGGTAAAGCGAAGAGGGAAATGGGGTTTTGGAGCGCTTGCTGGCTCGTAAGGGGGATGGTCGAACAGATATTGTTTTCGTGTTTTTGTTTTTGTCTTCTTTTCACCTACGTGATGTCTCGAAGTCGGATATGTGCAGGCCTGCTGTCTAAAGCGTCGTGGGCTGTCGCGATCATCGTCCACGCCGATAGCAATGCTCCATTATCATAAAATCAGAGTTCATAATGCATCCCTTGGTCTTCCCTACTGGCAAGCAGAAAAAATGTTCCTATCCGTGTCCATCACAATTGCGTTTTGTCTGCTCGCCATCGTGCCAGTAGATTAAAGCAAAATTATCGCCTATGCCTACGTGTGTGAGCCGACACCTATTGTAAGGTTACGAAGCACCACACTATTCGCCAGGCTCGTCGCCGATTTTTTCGAGTTTGCCCATCTCCCTCTTCTCGCCCGAGTCTCCCACCAGCCGCACGCGGTCGAGCCGGACCTTGTCGCCCTCGCCTTCGCCACTGACCACGTAGATGATGAGACTCGTGATGTTCTGGAATTTGACGAAGCGGAGCCCGATGTTGGCCGTGCCGTCCGCGTTCCAGTCCTTTTCTGTCAACTCGATGGCTTGCGTCGGCGGCGTGTCGTCGGCTTCGCTGAAGTCCAGGTTATGCGGCTTGTTGGTATACAGGTGGATCTTGCCGGGACGCATGGGTGCGTCGTCGTCGTCGTCTTTGGGCGGCAGCGAGGTGAGCTTGGGGAAAGAAAGAGTTAGCCAGAAGTGGGTTTTTTAAAAGCAAAATAAAGAAATCAAATCATAAACTCACCTGAAGTGTGTGCAGCTTCACCATAGACTGGAAAGGCATGAAGAGTAGGAGCTGGTCATCTTGACCGCTCTCGACCCAGTCTTTGTCTTTTGCGTCTTCGTTCTTCTTCTCGCCTAACGCGCTGGGCTTGGCACCGTCGAAGAGCACCTTGACAGGACCCGAATTGTCGTCCGCATTGAGTAGCTCGTAACCCTTGGGCTCGATCTGGCTCGTGATATCCGTATATCCGCGGGGAAGCTCGGCGCCCCTCCATGAGCCGTTAGCCCCGCCGGCGTTACCGTTGCCGCTGCCGCTGCCGCTGCCGGATGCTGAGGCGCCGTCGCTATTGCCAGATAGCAGATGGCCCGCTAGCCTAACCACGACTTGTTGTAGCTTACGCGGGTCGGCACCCTGGATCCTTTCGAGAACCTTGCCGTTCTGGAAGACGATGAATGTTGGGAGGGCGGTGACGGAATAGGTAGCGGCGATGTCGCGGTTGGCTTCGGTGTCGACCTTGATGAAGCGGACGCTGGGGACGCCGGCGGCGGTCTCGGAGAGTTTCTGGAAGAACGGCGCGATGGCCTTGCAAGGGCCGCACCAGTCAGCGTAGACTAGGCGGTGGTCCGTGTTAGCAGCAGTGGTCGGTCGTGTATTGAGAGGGAGTGAAGGGACGGAGGGAAAGCAATGGTGGGCTCGCTCGTCGTGATGGCGGAATGGGCTAGGACTGGCTACCTACAGTCACAGACGACAATGGCAGTCTCTTTGATGAGACTGTCAAATTGCGCCTTGGACTCGATCTGTGTGATCGATGCGGACATGTTGCTGGTCTCTATCGAAGAAATAGGTTAGGGGAGATAGTACGAAGTAGAGGGAGATAATGGGTTCGGATGATTATGGGGAGTGGGGGAACTACAGATATGGAAGATGCACATACGTAAGGTAGGTAGGTACCTACCGTAGTAAGGTAAGGTAAGGTAGTAAGGGACCTTGGGGAGGACTTTGGCAGTTGGTGGGCAAGAGGAGGTAGGTAAGGTGATGAGGGAAGCTACTCTGTATTACTGTCGATGCTGAAAGGTGGGAGGGAGAGAGAGGAATTACCCCGCCCTATTCCTATCACGGATGTTGATGGGCGGGCTGAATAATTGAATACTTATGGTATTTGTGTACCTCCGTAGCCTAATGAGTCAAGTTGGCCAAGCAGCAGTGACTCCCCTCAATCAGCAGAAATAAACAAGCCAGCCATGAATAATTCGTGTGCAGCTGGTGACTGGTATTGATCAAGGGGTTATCATCCAGAATAGTCCAGAATAGGGATACAGGGATGGTGATAGATCCTACGGATACGGATAAGGTAGTCGACCCAAGCTGTTGGGTGATTTCGTGAGTTCGTACCTATTTCGAGGCTCCTCCAATGAAGAACTGCTGAATCATCCTTTATTAGAACTGCTACTGCAAGGTACCTTATTAGGTAATTCGAAAATTCCTGTCCATCCCGTTGTCTTACTCATCCCACTCCGGGACATCCGTGCCTTTATGTCCGGTATCCGTGCCACCCGACGTCATACTTATACATCGCGGCAGTATCAGGAGTCCGTCATAGAGATTTTCCTCTCTCTCGTAGCCTTCTCCCCCTCCAATGTCAACATCGTGAATGACTATAAATGATGAATGGTCTCTTCCATCCCTCGCTATCCGTCAATATCATCTACTCATCTCCAGATTCCAGTCATTCATCTCCATCAACTTCCCAACTCACGACGACCCGTACAACGCACCCTAAGCTAGAAAGATAATCCATCCATTCACCACAATGACGCAAAACTCACAACCCTCGTCGCAGACCGTCTTGATCACAGGTTCCAACGGCTACATCGGGGCTCAGATTGTCTCACACGCCTTGGAACGCGGCTACAACGTCCGTGCCGCAGCTCGCTCGGAATCTTCGCTCGCTACGCTCCGCTCCAAACTCTCCGTTGATGGGGCCACCTCCGAGCGTCTTTCCACCGCCATCATCCCGGACATCACCAAGCCCGAGTCCTACGCCGACTCCCTCTCCGGCGTGACCGCCATCATCCACGCTGCGTCTCCTTTTATCCTGCAGCCCAAAGACAACGTCAAGGACGTTCTCGAACCAGCCGTCAACGGCTCCCTCGCCATCCTCGAGGCCGCCAAGCGCTACGCCCCATCCGTCCACCGCGTCGTCAACGTCTCCTCCTTCGCCGCCATCCTCGACCTCGGCAAGGGCTACCGCCCGGGATACACTTACACCGAGAAGGACTGGAACCCGGAGACCTGGGACGAGGCGGCCAAAGACTCCAACGGCGCATCCGTCTACTGCGCCTCCAAGAGCCTCGCCGAGCGGGCCATGTGGGACTGGGTCGAGTCCAACAAGGGCACCATCTCCTTCGACCTCGTCTCCATTTGCCCGCCCTGGGTCTTCGGCCCGTCGGTCGGCCGCTTCGCGGAGTCGCGCCTGAGCGAGTCGCAGGCCAAGCTGAAGGAGCTGATCGACGCGGAGTCGGTCTTCCCCATCGACTTTGCCGCCTTCGTCGATGTCCGTGACTTGGCCCGCGCGCTCCTCGCCGCCGTCGAGACCCCGGAGGCCGGAGGGCAGCGCTTCCTCACTGGTCAGCATTTTGACTGGCAGTCGGCCGCCGACGCGATCCGTGCCGCTCTCCCCGAGGTGAAGGACCGCATCCCCAAGGGCACCCCTGGTGCGGGCCTCACGGAGGATGTCTATGCCGTGGATGGGTCCAAGGCTGCCCGTGTCCTCGGGTTGGAGTATACCCCGCTTGAGGTCACTCTTCCGGACGCGACCAAACAGATTCTTTCGATAGCGTCATAGTTTCGGGTATTGATAAGATAAAAAGAAGTCATGTAGTTTTACAAACTTGGTGCAACTCTTGGTGTGTATGCCACATCATATGGGATGCCCATGGATCGCGAATTTCGCCATTGCCATCACTCGGTGGCTTGGCTCAGTGAGCGTTGAAGGTAAATAATGCTTATTAGTAATCACAATATCTGGGTTTCGGGCTACTTGTGGTACTGTGGCGCCGTATTCGGAACGGAGTAGTCACGCACGGACCCTTCCTTCCACTTCCACTTCCACCGAAGGTACGGAACCCACACCACCTGCTTCTGCTTGCTTGCTCTTTCCCCGTGTTTGTCAAGATCATATTAATTAGGTACACGGTAATTAAACAGATTCCCTTCCCAACCCCAAACCAAATCAACCCGGGACTGAAAATATCAATATCCCGCCTGCCCTCATTCAACAACCCACAAACAAACAGGATCGACAATCAACCATATCGTCCGGCTTCTGGTTTCCTTCGTCCATTTTGTCACAGCCCATTTGATGAAATGGCTGAGGAGTCGGACCACATGACAGATGAGGCCGCTCCGCCCGGTGCCGACCAAGTCGCTGCCCTCACAAACACCTTGAAAGAACTGACCGGCGCCGTTAAAGACCTCAGAAACGAGATTGCTAGACAGGCGATTGAGATCAAGGAGCTCAGGGAAACCAAGAAGAACAGCACCAGCAACAGCAAACAGGGACCCATGATCCCTCGCACCTTGAACCAGAACTCGAGCGCTTTCGCCGACGGCCACACCTCTGTCTTCTCCAACTCTCTCTTCTCCTCGTCAAACCCCCCCTCCTCATTTTCCTCATCAAAGAGCACCCATCCCAAGTTTACCTTGTTCAACCGTCTCCCCCCGGAGCTTCGCATGAAGATCTGGAAACTGGCCCTGCCTGGTCACCGTATCTTCGAACCCTATATCGAGCATCCCGGCCGCTTCCCGGCCCACACGGCTGCCATCAACATTCACCTGAATGCGATGGGTAACGCTCACCCACCTCCCCAAGTTCCCCATCCACCCCACCTCTTCGTCGCTCCGGCTAATGTAGGGTTTGGTGGCGGCGCCGGCCCTGGTACTGGCGGAGGAGGTACTGGCACTGGCGCTGGTGCTGGTGGTGGTGCCGGAGCCGGGGGTGGTGGTGGTGGTGGTGGCGGCGGCGGCGGCGGCGCTGCTGGTGCCGGTGGTGCCGGTCTTCTACAATTCCACCACATGCATCATGCGAACCATCAGAACCACAACCCAACTCCCCGACCTGACCCACCGGCCATCAAATTCGAGATCATGTACCCGCCTCCTCGCATTCGCGCCGTCTGCCGCGAAGCCCGTCGTGCCAGCGCCGAGGGGGGCGCCTTCGAATTTGGTGTCTTCGGCACGGCGCGCCGCGGGCACTGGGTGAACCACGCAACCGACATTATCCTCCTTCGCCCGGACATTTTCCCCAACCTCCATCACCTGCATCTCGGGCGCATCCAATGTCTCGCCTTTCCCAGCTCCCAGTTTAAGACGGAGAGGGGTTGCATCACGCTCCTCCAGATTGTCCTCCAACACGCTCCGCGGTGCCGGACTGTCGTCCTCGTTTTCGAGACCGACTCGCGCAACAGCTTCCGCATGCCCAACTACATTAAGGCCACCGCGCACACCTTGGACGACGGCGATATTATAGGAACCCATGCCTTCCCTCCCACCCGCGGCCTCGAGGACGGACTTGTGAAATGGGGCGATCTCCGTCGCGTGGTGCGGACCGTTTGGGCCGAGCAGATGGCTTCTCGGGGCTTGGACCAGGCTTCGGTCCCCGCACTGACCGCCGCCGACTTGCTCAGGCCTTGTACACGCTGGTAGGAGGAAGCTAAGGTGATCAACAGGTGGCTCCCGCGTTAGGGAAATGATATGCAGTTTCTGTTATTATCCTTGCCGACCGACACTGTCGGCTCGGCCCTGTGGATAACCTAGTTTGAGTGGGAGTTCAATGGCGAGCAGGGGCGTTTCTGGGCAATTTGGTCTGAAGATCTTTCTTGTTTCGATGGGGGCATGGCGCAATAGCATTGGATACACCTTGTTCTCATTGTTGTTATTAACATTGCCATTTGTTGTTTTCCATCGAGGGAATCTAGCTTGAGCCTTGGTCGGGAAAACGGAGGGAATGAAGTTCCTAGTCATAGGCATAGGCAGCGACCTTGGCAACCCTGTGTGGTTGTGCAAGGCTAATACTATTTACCTATCCCACTCAATCACTGGAGTATGGCAACTACGATGCCAGAAGTATAATTCATGTTTTCACAAGACAAACCCATTACCCACGGCGTAAGTATATACCTGGGCATGGTATTGGCTTGCGTTCCTGTCATGAAACCCATATAATATCTCTGCTGAGCAGCAAATTGGAAACTTGAAGGGGTAAAGGGCTAAAGACTAGGATAAGAAACTTGAAGTCATTCGGCATTTTCTATTGTTCATGATCCCGTGTTATCACTTTTAGTTATGCTTCAGTGATTAAACTGCAGACGTACCTTTAGAACAGACACCCTGACCAAGCATAGCATACAAATAATACTCTCATGAAAAGAAGATACATAGATAGCTACGTATATTAGTATACTATAGCTACTAGTTAAATCGACATGTGTATGGAGTTAGGGTCTAGTTTGAGACACTCTTTTATCTATCAAGTTTGCTACCATTAACTCCCTTTGAAGTAAGAGGACAAAGATGTCACTCTGCAAGGGTTTCCAGTTGCACACACATAACCCAAGCCCAAGAAACCCATGAGGGTGTTTATATCAAGAAGAGACATAATAGAGGAGGGAAATGGAATTATAGCACTTGCTTGATTGTACATTATTTTACTTACACTATAAAGTAAGGAAGGTGCTGCCTACTAAGCTTTGGAGAGGAAAGTGCAGAATTTGAGATATATGCAGCTCTTACTATGAAGGAAGGTGTGAAATCTCTTACTAGCAGTTAAGCAGGAGGCAAGAGTAAGCGCTCTTGCCATAAAAGCAGATATCATTAGCTGGCAGCTTGGCCAATTTCTTTTCTCCGGATACTATATCTCTACAGCCAGGAAAGTAAGTCGAAATAACATCACCATCTACTATGACTTTGTCTCTTAACGATCACACACAGCTGACCCGTATACCTATTACAAGAGTCAATATGAAAGGACAGTCCTACGCTGACGTTCTTCGGGGGTCCGCCAGCCGGAACGGCGGCGGCCCCCGTAACCACAATATCTGTGAGTCGCCAGGTGCTGCTCCTGCTGTTATAACTTATATCTGCCTTCAGAAGCTCCGGGAGAGAACCCCACGGAACTGGTTAAAACAGTCTAATTTTTCTCTTTCTCTTTTCTCTTTTCTTTCCCTTGGGCGAACCACTTTCTTCTTTATTGACAAAATTACAACAACCGACAAAACCCCCAAAATGTCAGCGGAGGCTCGCAACACCGCGGCCACCAACACCACCACCGCCATGACCCCTGCGATTCCAGATGGTGAGTCGCTCTCGGCCGAGTCTACGGCTTCCAAAGCTGTAGACGAGGTCGCGGAGGCTGTTGAACAACTCTCCGTCGTCAAGTCCGCCGGCGCCGACGACGCCAACTCCGCCCCCGGGCCCGAGTCGGACTCTTCTCCTGAAGAGTCGGACGAGGACGGCGGCGGCAATGGCGAGGGTGGGCACCAGGAGGAGAAGGCCGATGCCAAGGGCAAGGGCAAGGCCAAGACAGTATATGAAGGTCCCATTCACGAGGGGGGCTTCATCTACTCGGCCGACCCCGACCCCAAGGACGGCACGCCTCATCCTTCGGGTCTCACCTACGAGGAGCGGCTCGCCATCGTGAAGCAGCAGGTGGAGTCTGCTAGATCGTGCCAGCGAGGAAAATAGTAAGTTGTTCATTTCGTGTCCTCCTGCTGTCGTTATACTAGGCTTGGCTGGCCCCTTGGGTTGGTTTTTGCCTTGCCTCAACTCATCCATGTCCTTTTGGATGCCTGCCTGTGAGCTCAATAGCGAGTGTGCTGACGCCTGTCTTTTTGCAAATTAGCCTCCTGTCCAACACTCACACTGGCGACATAATTCTAAAGACGACGTCGCCGGAGAAGGGGTACGACTCGATGCATCTGCATCGTGAGATTTTGGAGAAGGAGTCGGGTTGGGTGAGGGAGCGCTTCCCTCCTCCCAATGAGGTATGTCTCTTTCCAGCATGCATCTCCGAAACTGGGGAGTGGATGAGATGCTTATGGTATGATATGGCAGGACGGGTCTCCCGTAACAGTCGGTATGGGCGAGTGGTCCATCACTATCTACGGTCAGATGTTCCTCTTCATGTATACGCACCGTAAGTCGGCCATTAGATCCCCTTCTGAACACCCAACAATCGAGAAATCGGATTGACTGACTGTTGTTGTTCTTTTTTCGTTTCCGGCCGCGATAGACCTCGCTATTTGCGAGCCCGATGAGGGTAATCCTCTGGATCTCGGCTACATCCAGGCCAACATCCACATGTACATGCTCGCAACTTCTTGGAGGGTGGCCCGGCTGCAAGAATATACCCTCAAGATTGTCGAGCAAGCGATCGGGACACTCAGAGGTCTCATCTCCGAAAAGAAGAGCCTCGCCTATTATCGTCTTCACCCGACGCAATATGAAGACTGCGAGACCAAGCTCCGGTATGCCAACACCTGCCTCTGCAGAGAGGAGTACTACCCCGACGACACGAGGAAGATGTTGCTCCCCCTTGCGCGTCTCAATATCATGGTCGTACCTTGGATGAAGAAGCAGCCGTACCTTCGTCCTCTGATCGAGCAGTTCTGGTTCCGCATGCAGGAATACTACTTCCCCTGGCGCGAGGTGATTTGGCGTTTCCGCCACACGGGTCTCATCACCGACGATGACGCTCCCGATGGATGGGACTGGTTGGGTCCCGAATTACCCTCGGAGCAAGTTGAGAAGGCTGTGGCTCAGTTCGGCATGTGAAGGCAGCATGTGAAGGCGACGGTCCGACGGATGTCATCAAGATGATCTCTCATCTCATGCCACTCTTTCGTGACGAGTCAAACGGATACAGGCAGCGTATCGCCCATGCTTTGTTTGGCATTTTGCATCTGCATATGCATGGCTGCCTGCTTGCTTTACGGATTTGCGATATTGGAGTTTTTTGGTTGACGCAAGGGGGAGATTGTTGGTCTGGGTTTTCGGTTTTCACCCAAGGAAGGTGACAGGATAAGCAGTTTTCAGGCCTTTCCATATCAGAACTCGGCTTGGGTAGAGAACGCCCTCAACTCTTTTCTTGGTCTCATTTCTTTCTAGCTGGATCATGGCTTCAGAGCACCATGAGAGACTTAGCCCATAGACGATGAGGAAACGCCAGGTTATGATGGAATGATGAAGCACTTCGCGGCTAAAGAGTCTGTAGACAGATCAGTCTCTCATGAAGACAGGAAATGTTCTTGCGGACGAAGATGAGAATTTCGAGTGAAACAGTTAACAGTTTCCTGTGGAAGTGATCATTCGATGGCGCCGCCAACGCGCAACGATAAATCCGATATAAATCCGATATAAATCCGATATAAATCCGTGATGAATCCACTCACGATCCTACACGCTCTGGCAAGACTAGTCAGGCGCCAGGAACGGGACCCAAAACAACAACATCGGCGGGTGACATGCCAGAGTGGTCTAATGGGTATGACTAGAAATCATATGGCTTCGGCCGCGGCGGTTCAAATCCGCCTGTCATCGATTAGTTTAGTTTAGTTTAGTTTTATTCTTTTCTTTTCTTTTTGTCCCGTTTTGACTTTCCCATTTTCTTCCATGAGGGGTGTCCATAGCATGCAGCAAGATCTTCGTTTTTTCTGTGGTCTGGCCCTTTTTCCCCCTTTCTTTCGCTGGGCGTCCTGGCTGAACGAAGCACAATCAAGGGCCGGACATGACAAGAAAACACCATGTACGAAGAAAGCGAATGGATCGGCTATTGGACCGCGCTCTGATCATGTGCCTATTGGAAAAAGAAGCGGGATTGATGTCAGTCATGGGGGAACAGGACGTTGAAAGATCAGCAGGACAATCGGGAGAAGCGAGGTCTTAATCAAGTCATGGCGGATAACCGTTTTGGCTTCTTTTCATTGATCGAGAAGGGCCCAGCCACTTATTATCATGCGCCTCAGAAATGTGGCTGAAATGACACACATGTGTCAATGAACCCCCCCGCCCCCTGTGCACCCACCACAGAGTGAGCTGACAACTTTCTGCCGAGTTCCTTGCTTCGATGCTTTGGACTTGCGTCATTGTCCACGGGGGATAGAGGGGAAGTACACGTGTAGAAGAAACCCGAGGGTCGAGCCTCGAGTTCCGCACACTCGTCTCCCTTGTGCTTTATCTTCCCCTTTGTCATCTCCATGACTTATTCCTACCTTAGGTACCAACGCCATCGGTCGACTCCGTCCCCACTCTCATCCACCGTTCGACTGATAACGCTCTAGACCGTTAGACGAGAAACGATTAAAACCAGCTCGTGGTCTTTTGTCGCTGGCTCTCTTGCAACCCGGCTTCTTCTTACATCCCAAGGCAGACAGACGTAAGCCTTACGAACCCCCCTTGCTACGGGGATAGGCTGGATGTTTAGCTGACGATTCGTCTGAACTCGAAGCCTCACCTCATATATACCACCTCCCTACTGTCCGTCTATCATCCTCGCCGTGCTCGACTTCTCCCAATACGACCGCAGGAGACCCCGCCCTACCTCGTAACTGGTCTTCTTGCTTCAACTTTTCGTCGACCCCGCGACCCAGCGACACGAACGTCGACGAAGGCAGCGCCTGTTCCTTGTCGCATCGTCTCCGAAGGCCACAGACCTACATCACTATCCTGGTGGGCATCTCACCATCACGCACACGTAGTACCATCCTGTCATCATGAGTGGTACGAGAAGATCCACGATTCCCAACGTCTCTCCCTCCCTGAAAGTAACCGCTGACCTTCTTTTTGTCGCCTCAGCCTACCCAAGAGACTACTACAGCACCGACCGCAAGCGCGGCTCCAAAGTGCGCCTCTACCTCGAACCCCCGATCCCGGACCGCGCAACCATCCGCACGACCCGTACCACCATCCTTCCCCCGCCCCCGCCTCCGCCTCGGGAGTGTACCCCGCCTCCTAAGATCGAGGTGCCGGCGCCACTCCCACCGCCCTGCATCCCGCTCCCTCCCCCGGAACCCGAGCCCATCGATGTCATCGCCGTAGACGTCGACCCGTCCGAGGATAAGAAGAAGAGAAAGAAGAAGAAGCAGCGCCGGTCCCGGTCCCGGTCCCGCTCGCGTCACATCGAGACACGCGAAGTCTACATCGAGCGCGAGAAGCTCGTCCCCGTCCCCGTGCGCTGTCGGCCCCGGTCCCCTTCCCCGCAGTACGACACGTACCGCTATATCAGTGCGCCGCCGCGCAGGTACTGCCCGTCGCCCTCGCCGCCTCGTATGCTCCCCCCGCCGCCCCCGCCCGAGGAGGACCGCACGCGCATCTGCATCGAGGATCGCATTCGGGAGAGGGAGTATTACGATCCTTATCCTTATGATCGGCGCTGCTGAGTGAGCGAGCTGCGTGATACTCCTGTCTGTTTGGACTTTTTTTCTTCTTGTTTTTTTTTTTTTGCTTTCCCTTTTCTCAGCTGTCTTGCAGGGGCTCTATGTAACAGATGCTATGTGTTTTACGTGCTTACATATACGACCAAGGACGGACTTCTGAGCCGGCGTTTTGCACACTTCAGGCTTGGTACGTTGGTTTGGTAGGTAAACTTGGTTTCTGGATTCTATGTATACGTCCTGACGGAATCTTCATAACGACATGTACAGTCGATGCGAGAATGACCGGTTGCTCTGGGACCTCGGGGTTTTTTATCGTACAATATAAGTCCTACAAATGTATCTGAACACTAATAGTCACACACCCATTTTTGCCAGCTGGTATGCCCATCTCATCTACTGCCTCTGCCTTATGACCAGAGGACACATGCCTTGCCTAAATCGATATGAAACGTTAGAATGCATCCCCTGCCTCCTTTGGACAAGGGGTGCAAAAGAAGATGTCAACGGACATTTTCCCATTGCTCTCATCACAGGATGATGGTAAAAAGCCGCCAACTTCCGGTGCTCCGTCTCACGAGCCCATCGAGCCCGTGGTTGAACATGGTCTGGCAAGATATAAAAATGGCAACAAAGGGCGTTTCCGTCTCGGTCTCGGTCTCGTACCATTGTGTGAGTGATGCTTGATCAGCAGCAGCTGGAACACTCATGCCTGACGAAGAGAAAATAAGCCGAAGGAGCGGAGTTTACAAAGCCGCCGCTCTTCAGCATAGTCGTATTGCATGACCCCCTTAACCAAAGCAGCAAACCCATAAAAGAGAAGACTCATACACGGGGGAGGCGCCGAAGAATGCAAGGGCCGGCCGGAATGGCCGAGGACCCTGGACTGAGGTGGCTCAGCAAGTCGCATTATATAAAGGTACGGATACTGATGTGTGTTGGGATTGCTTGTTTATTACAATCCGTTCCATTACGCTGAATTCTCCGGTCACGACCCGTAGTATTGTGGCCGAACGGTGTCTTGAGGGCGTTTCAGACAGAACGGGGGATTCAGGGAACCACGGGACAGAGGTAGGCGGTTGGCGACCCATACGTACAACGTACCGTACCATACAAATCAAAAGTTCTTAGAAGCGGCTTGGCTTCCATTTCGCTTTGTTGACTCGAAATGGTATACGTCGTATGTGGAGATCTAGCATGGGGAAGGTCATCACGCCATGAGTTTTGATCGAAACCACACCCATTCCTGTGGTGATCGGGAGAGATGATGCCGGAGAATGCAGTGCAGGTATCTGCAGGCGGCCTAGGGGTTCCCGTGGGGGCCCGTTGTGGAATGCGGGGGAAACTGGACCCCTTTCCGGTTCCTGAATCGCTGCGACATGCTTCATTCCTCCCTTTTTTCCCTACTTCGTCTGGTATGAATGATTGTGACGGGACGGCGCGAAGCGGGAGAGCGACAGAGATAGAAGAGAGTTCGCCCTTAGTTGTTTGTATGGGAGAAGGCAAGAACACACACACACACACACACACACACACAAGAGCGAGGAACGAGTACGTTGAAAGAAGGTCCCTGACTGCCAGCTGGTTTCTTGCTGTCGTCCTTTCAGGCTGCGTGTCCCAGATTTGTGGATGGACTCGGGGGTGATGTTCATAGGCTGTTGATCGAAGAGATGGAGATGAGATTCTTTCGAGACGGGTGGGTCATAATGGGCGGCCCGCTCGGACCACCATCTTTCAGGGGTGTGGTCAAGGGGTCAGAAAGTCATCTGAACGGACGCGATCTGGTCCCAGAGTTGGCGGACTCCGTCACACCGCCTTCTGCTTGAAAACAGAGGGGGGAAAAGGCTGAGATGGAGGTTGGCGACCCCTGAATCATCTGAACAGGGGGAAGGGGCGAGGCATGTGGTCCCTATTGGTCGTCCAGATCTTTGCCAGATCGTCCAAGGAGATTGGACCGCCCGATTTTCTTTCTTTCTTTCTTTTTATCATTATTATTCTTTTTTTGTGTGTGTTTGTGTTTGCTCCTTAGTCGAGGCCGTCGGCCGCGAAGTTCTTTCGGTAAGGCCGACTGAACCACGAGGCACTCCGTACGATTGAACTGAAAGGATAGCGAAGGGGAATCAGTCAATTCCGAAGTAGAAGGGGCTTTTCCCCCCTGCATTAAGTTTGATCGTCTTTGAATACCAGCAGAGGACAAAGACGCCAAAGATGAGAGGGCGTTTCTCCCGAAGGTCTGGGTCTTGGGTTCAAAGCCACGGTGGGACAAAAAAACACCGTTGGGACCCAAACTGTCGACAACGGCGAACAATATGGAAGACGTAATTACGTGCGGATGGCATGGGAATAACATGGATCTTCGACCGGGTATGAGGTCAGGGGGCTGTTTGCCGCCACAACTAGGCTTTTCTTTCCTTCTTTTTTTTCCTTTTTTTTTTTTTCTTTCTTGGACAGAGATATGCCTGTTCTCGGTATGTATGTATAGTACCTATCTGCGATCCGTCCATAGCCTGCCGAATACCGGCTTCCTACAGTTTATTCAGATACCCAAGCAGCATGCCGCATGCAAGGACTCGCAGTGCCTGGAAGAACAGCATCACGTCGATTCCTTGCTTTGGAGAACACTGGCTGCAGGAACATATGCAACCTCCTGCAGGATACATATGAATAATATCACTAGTGGGTGCTATTTGGAGGACCATCGGGGTTAGGTAAGTCCCATGGGATAGATGAGGCGGCTTCGACGATGCAAGCGATGACCAGCAAAGCCCATCCGAAAGCCACAGGGGAGTTGGGTGGTAATTACGAAGTACATATCGCTGGAGGCGACGATGGTCCGAACAGTCCATATACATGGTGCCGTTCTGCCATTCGTTGTCCAGTACCTCGTCAGCCTTCCGTCCTTTTTCTCGTACTTCGTAATAATCACTTGACACTTCACGAACATCCTTCGGCCCTTGGGGGGTTCAAAGGGTTTACAGACCCGGGGGCGGGTTACGGTGCCTGCCCTTTTCGAACTGCCGTCTGTGCTGAACGATTGGCACATTGGCACGAAGCTAGGCTCTCTTCGGGGTCGCATTCGATTAATTGCACAGGGGATTGTGGGTCACAGAGCCTACTTCGTACAACGTATGAACACGTACTTTGGAGTGGTCAGGTAGGGACGGATACTCAGGTAAGGTGTGGTTGCACTCTGGATGCGTTCCCAACTCACGCATTGGGTTGACCGAGATGTTTATCGAGATGACGTTCGCGTACGGATCGGCCAAGTGTGGTGATATCTACGGTACCCTCTGTACACTACACGTACTTCGTAATTCATGGTAATATGGCGGGGTTTCAAGGGGAAAGACGGGGATGCCGAGTTGATGCTAGCTTCGTACAGGTACATACACTCTTGGTCATCTACCGTTTGTACGAATACTTCGGCGAGCCGGACATAGAACATACAACGTATGCAAACGCGAGACAGGCTACCTGCCTGGGTACCCAAGGTACTCGCTCGTACTTCACGAAGAGGGCGTCGCTGTTGATGTGTGGCATTCTTTTCGTCGGGCTCTCGTTCTCGGCTCTTGTTTGGCGCAGAACACGTCGAGAGGATGTGGTCTGGAAACAAGCAGCCACAGCAGTTTTAGCACCGTTTTTTAAGGCAACGCATGGCGTACTCGCTTCTTATACGTACACGTGGCTGGCTTGTTCAGTTGCCTTATGAGTAAGGTATGGTAGGTTGACGATGATAATGGTATTTGCAGCGCAGCTCGTCCTATATATGCCCAAAGATACAGGCTGATGACCATACGCTCCTATTGGATGCTACCGTAGTAAAGGTGCAACATACATCGTGGTGAACCCTCTCCCAGCAATCGTGAAAGGCGACTCCTAAATCTAGATCGTCCCCTAATTAAGGTAAGGTGCCTACCTGTATTTATCCTTTTCGCCCGCGTTATCTCGATGTAATCAGTAACCAGTCTCCGAACTGGACCTCTAAGGAACTTTTATTAAATCGATGAAGGACACGCTAGGGAAAGGCATGTCCAAGTAATTATGTAAGAACTAATTGTTTCTGAGGGTTTATACCGTTCCTTGCGGTTCTCTTTGTCAATTCGTGGACGGACGGTTGCTCGCTTTCCCCCCAACCCCCCAAAATCTGAACCCCCCAGCCCCCGAGCCCGAAAATTGCAAAGGGGTGAACTAATAATTAGGTACTGTAGGTACTTAGGTACCTCGTATGAGGTATTCGTACAGTAGGTACCTTAAGGTACCTACCATTGCCCGGTGTCTCCGCCTCGGACAAAGCACGGCTCTTCCCCCCCCCTGGAAGGAAAAGACAACCATCAGTTTCGATTCACGCTCTTCTTTCCCTCACGTTAATGATACCTTACGCAGTACGTACGTGCTCCGTATACTCTATGCGTCGTCAATCGGGGGTAGCCAAAAACTCCCGAAATCCCTTTGGTCCGTGTTATATCCGGACCTTCTCCTGCCTTCGTTGGTAGTAGGCCAAGCGACGTTCTCCACGCAACACACAGACCCCGGTGACACCTTGGGACGACCTTTTGAAGAAGCCCAACTGCAACTGCCCCGTCTTGCGACCACTGAGCCCTGTAACTCGTACGGGGACGAAGAGGAGTACCTAAGGTAGGTAATAATTACCACCAGTATTACGCTACACTATCAATCGCCGTCCCCGTCCCGAGGCCCCTGCTTTGGGGACAATGTCACAGCATGCGCCCCAGAGCGCCCACGGCCGTGCCACCCACCCCGGCCGTCAATCTTCGCTTCCTTCATCTCCTTCAACCCCGTCCTCACCACTGCTCGACGAAACTCCGTCTACCATTCGCTTGATACACGCTTCAACTCTTCCCAGCGCAGGCTCGCTGCCATCCCCAAGGTGCGTCACAATCGCCCACTTTGCCTGTACCCTGCCCTTCTGCTCTGCTCTTCTCCGCCCTGCCCCTGTCCTGCCCTGGCATGCATCGTACCCATCTTCTCACCACTCCCCGGTCTTCCTTCGCTTCACGTCCGTTCCTTCCCCAGAGTTGCTGCTGTCACTTCTCCCCTACTGGGCTGGGGCGAAAAGCGACGAGGAGGCATGTGGAGTGTGTGCGAGTTTTGCGCGTGAGCAGGAGTCACCTTTCGTGACTTGCCTCTGTATCCTTCTCTCTCCCCCGTCCATTGACGCCCTTCATCACCCGCCCAGTCTTATCTTTTCTTTTGCCTTCAGCCTTCTCTCTCTCAGCCGAGGCTGCTGGGGAGAGAAATCGAAATCTCGGGCGGTGGTTTATTATTTTCCTTGTCGTTTTATTTTCTTTGAGGACTCCCCGTGAATCGACTTGTGCGAGAGGGGAAAGACCAAACAAAAGCCCTTCCCTTTTCCGTCTTCAACGAGCTCTTGTTCCTCGGCACCCCAATCCCCTCGCTTTTGCCGTCAGCACTTGTACTACGCGATTCGTCTCGCTACCTTGGTATCACTCCGCTGATTTACTCTCCCACCATTCCCGCAGAGCCACTCGGAGACCGATACCCAGCCCCCTCTCATTAGCGGCTGCTGTGTCGCCTGCCAGCCCGACATTGTCTAGCCGATCCGATATTTCCCCTGCCACTACGCCGCATCATTCCGGCCGATCGATTCCTCAATCCCCGACCTACTCCGGAGAGGGGCCTCGTTCCCCGAGAGAAAAGTTGGACGAGCTTCTTGCCGCTGAAAAGACTTTCTACCAGAGCAATACCTCGGCCGTCTCTACCTCTACTCCTGAGGCCGGAGCCTCGCGGTTAGTCTCCTATGGCTTACGATCTCCATTCTTCTGCCGGATCCCGCGAGCTGACAATCTTTCCCTTTCCCTCCTTAATGCCATAGTAGATCAATCGCGAATCACCCTCCCACGAATGGTGGCCGAGCCGTATCCGACGCCGTCGCAACCCCAGCGCCTACGAAAGGCTTGCCAAAATCACAGACCGTGCCCAATATGGCGGGCCCTACACCTGCCACCCGGGGAGAGCCTGGGACCGGTGCTCCCCGCAACTCGTCGATCGACTCCTCCATATCTGCTGCCACGAGCAGCTCCAACTACCGGAAGGGCTCTCAGTCAAGCCAGGTCGAGATGCCCGACATCGCTAGCTTGATTAAGACGGCGGGCAGCCCCGAGGCAGTCATACAATATTTGCTCAAGGAAAAACAGTCCCAGTCTCAGCAAAACTCACAGCTCTGGCGGTTGGTCGATAAGCAGCGGGCCATGATCCTGGGACTGAACAAAGACTTGGAAAGGGCCCTAAAGGACAAGGAGAAGTACCGCAAGAAGCTCAAAGAAGTGATAGCCGTGCCACAGATGGCCAAGGCCGCAGAGTCCCAACCAAAACCCGCAACATCCGAACCTGTTTTGGGTAGGCCCATCCCCAAGGTCGACATATCAGGCCCTGACGACCGGCACGTCGCACCCGACTCTCCCAGCTTGGAATTGGACAGCCAGAAGCATTCGCCCATCGACATGGCCATGGCTCCCTATCCCATTACACCACCCGCAGATCGAATCGACAACGGCCCGCCCTCGGCCGTGGGCGATATGCTGGATCCCTCTCACATGATGCCAAAGCCCCAAGAACACGCCTACGACAAGTTTGACCACGAGGCGGAGGAGAATGCCGCGGATGCCGCTCGCCACGAAGAAAAGGAGCGCCAGATCCGAGAACTACCGATCAACTTGTCGCTCCCGCCATCAAGGAGCTTGCCCAGCCAGCCGCCCAAGGGACCACCTCCCAAGCCTCCTGTAGCGCCTCCTGCCCTTGCAGCTACCGAAGCGACGCCCAAGCCCGACAAAGACATCGCCCAGTTCCCCAACCCGCCGCCACGGAAACCACCTCCCGCACCCTTGCAACTCCACAAGAGCAAGACCCCTACGCCCGAAGAGGGAGACACTGATTCTGACTTTGACGACATCCTGGAGGTGGATGAGATTCTGGACGACAGGCGGGGCAGACGACGAACAAGAGAAGAGGATGAACGGGCACGAAAAGTCTCGGCCAAGAAAGAGACAGAGATGCGGAGCCTGTCGAAGAAGAGCAAATCGCAGAGCCAAAAGGGAACACCCACAGTGGCAGAGGCTCCCCAGCTGCCGGCGGAGGCTCTGGCTCTGCCGGCCAGCCCGAGACAATTCCCGCAGCAGTTTGCGACCTACCAGAACGGCGCCGCCTCTCTAGCTGGCGTTTTGAACGGTGACCGGCTAGGGGCGCCCAAACTGGGCCAACCCCTGACTCCTGGACTGCCGCTGAGCCCCCGGCCAGGAGGTGGTCCGAGAGTGGCCTCCCCTCCTCTGTCTCCCCGTGCCACCAGCCTTCACGCGAATGGCCCCCTTTCGCCTAGGCCCCCTCGGCAGCCGATCCCTCTTCCGCCTGGAACGCCGCTAGTTTTGCCGCCTCAGGGAGGGAGCGAAGGTGCAGAGAGTTCGAGGCTTGCCCCTCCGGCCGATGGGTCGAGCCAGGGCGATCCCCCGGCACGCCACAAAATATTCAAGGGGTTCGTGACGGAAGAGTACCCGGATCTGCTCCTGCCCCCCAACGCCATCCCATCGATCCAAGTGAGGGTAGCGTCATCTCGCATGAAGCCTTCACGGGCTAGCGTCCTGTCTTTGACGCAGCTGGAGGAGGACCCTGTCTTCACGCTCGCCGTCTTCTCCCGAGCCGACCGGGGAGAATTGTGGCGAGTTGAAAAGGACTTGGCGTCGCTCAGCAAGCTGGACCAGAAACTGAAGCAATGTCCTTCTTTCACCACGAAAGCACCGGACCGGGCTCTGTTCACCGGCCATGCACCGGCCAAGCTGGATGCCCGCAGACAGGCTCTCGACCGGTACCTCGAAGAACTTCTAGAGACACCCCTCGACCTCTCAACGGCCTTGGAGTTTTGCAAATATCTGTCGACCAACGTGGTCCCCCCGAATGCCGACGAAGAGGGTCGTCCCGAAGTCGGGGCAGATTCGCCGACTGCCAGAGTCGGACCTGGTGGCCGACCCTTCCGAAGCGGCTACCTGACGAAGCGGGGGAAGAACTTTGGCGGCTGGAAGGCTCGGTTCTTTGTGCTCGACGGCCCGCGGCTGAGATACTTCGAGGCACCCGGGGGCGCACATCTCGGCACGATCAAGTTGCCTCACGCACAGATCGGCAAGCAGTCGCAGAACAACGAAAACCAGCCACCAGGGCCCGGCGCGCCGAGCACGGAAGACTTCGATAACCAGTACCGTCACGCCTTCCTCATCTTGGAACCAAAGAAGAAAGACTCGAGCAGCTACCTCAAGCACGTCCTTTGTGCCGAGAGCGACACCGAGCGAGACCGTTGGGTGGAAGCCCTTCTGAAGTGGATCGATTACCGGGAACCCGGAGAAGAAGATGCCCCCGGGCCCGCTCACGACCGTCAAAATTCGGAAGGATCTGAACCAACGGGCGCGAAGAAGAAGAAGGGCAAGGGAAATCAGGGTGGCAGCCACCAGCCCTCGGGTTCTGATGGCCTAATTGGTGTCCGGTACGATGCAACAGCACAGGGCGACTTGCCGCAGAGTGCGCGTCCCAAGACGTCATCTGGCATGCCGGATAACTCGGACATGCCGCATTCTCCTATTGTGATTTCGGGCCCGAAGGATATGCAGGTGATCTCCGACTCGGCGGCGTGGGGCAACAAAATTGGGTTATCTGTGCCAAGTTACGAAGAGAAGAAACAACGGAAGAGGAGTTTCTTCGGGTTCGGACCGAAGACTAGTGCTACTACTGCTACTACTGCTACGACAAGGTCCTCGGCTGACGGTCAGGATACGCTGTTCGGGCACGAGGGTAGCGCGTCGTCGACTCCTCCGCAGGGCGGTTATCACGGCCCGGTTCGTCAAGTGTTCGGGGCACAACTAGCGGAAGCTGTCCGATACAACGCGCCGCAGGACGTGGCTGTGCCGCTCCCTTCGGTGGTCTACCGCTGCATCCAGTATCTGGACGCCAATAATGCCAGTCTGGAGGAAGGGATTTTCCGGCTCAGCGGATCGAACGTGGTGATTAAGCAGCTCAAAGAGCGGTTCAATACGGAGGGCGACATCAACCTGGTCACGGACGAGATGTACTACGACATCCACGCGGTGGCGTCTCTCCTCAAGCTGTACTTGCGCGAACTGCCGACGACGATCCTGACGCGGGATCTGCACATGGACTTTTTGACGGTGACGGAAATGACGGACCGGAGAGAGAAGATTAGTGCGCTCAGCGATCTCGTGCAGAGGCTCCCGCTGGCAAACGCCACATTGCTCAAGTATCTCATCGCATTCTTGATCAAGATCATCAACAACGCGGACATCAACAAGATGACGGTACGGAACGTGGGGATCGTCTTCTCGCCGACGCTGAACATCCCGGCACCCGTCTTCGCCATGTTCCTGCAGAACTACGAGCCGATTTTTGGTGTTCCGCCCGAGGAGTACGAGCTCCCGTCCGGGTCGGGCGAGTCGGTGTCGACATACGAAGCGCCGTCGCCAATCCTGCCCGCCCCAGGGAGGCCGTATGATCCGCAACGGCCCGGGACTTCGGGACAGAGCCAGTCGCCCCACCGTCAGCGGCTGCTGGAGTCGGTCACCGGACAGGGCAGGGCCGGGGGAGTGACGCCGCCTCTGCTGCAGCATATGAACGCGGCGCGGGCGTCGCCGACGCCGTCGCAGAACTTTTCGATGCACCGCGGCATATCATACGAGCCGCAGCAATACGCGAATCATGGCCCGGGCGGAGGTGGTAGTTCGGCCGGCTACGACCCGTCGGGCTACCACGGGGGGTCTCGAAACGCGCCAGCCGGGTATGACCAGCCTATCTACCCTTCGGGCTACCAAGACGGCTCGAACGGCGGCGGCGCGCCGTCATACGAGTCTGGCTATAAGAACACTAAGCGGCGTGAGAGCGCCATGTACGGTGTCGGCATGCTTGCGGCGAGTCATCCGAACCAGGGCTCGCGAAGCCGGTTGCGGGAGGAGACGCGATACTAGCGGGTTTGTTTCCTTTGCTGGACTTTTCTCATAAACTTTTCTTCTCTCTGGGGGTTTTTTTGTTTTGGGAAGTATTCTTGTTCTATTTTTTTTTTCGTCTTTCTTTTCACGTCGTCTCGCGAGATACCCAATATTCAAGGTGGGAGATGGCACACCTCGAGAACCGACGACACCTGCGGGATAGGTTCCAGGGTTAGGATTTTTAGTACATGTCATCGGGTTACGCGAATGAACGAACACATAGTTGTACTTATGATTTTTGGATGGACCATTGTGCGCATAATTCTGGGTTTGGGTGGGAGGGGGATTTTTTTCTTTTTTTCTTTTTCTTTGAGAACTGGCCTGCCTCTTGGTTCGGGTGCAAAGAATGCGCATATGAGCTTTGGCGGGTAATTACACGGGAGGAGGCTTTTGTTAATGGACGAGGCGACTGAGATTGTACACTACTAGAGGTAGCTGAAAGTGGAGACGGCATCGAGGTGGTTAATCGATGTTTAACCGATCTTGTGTGTTTCTGTTGGTCTTAGAATGGGCCAGGAATGGGAGTGAATGCATACGGATATATTCCTGTCTATAAGGTATAAGGTATCAGGATTTGAGATTTGGATGCGAGGTTACGGTCATGAAGTCAACCCGACTAAAGCTGACTAAGCAAAATCGGGCGTCGGGAGTATCGGATGACCGGTACCAGAGTACGTATAACTAATGACGCAGCGTTGTCGGCGATTTCTCTCGCCGCATCTCCGTCCTTCCGTCCTTCCGTCCTTCCGACATCCCGCGAAACCCTCGACCTGGCCGATGCCTCCGATTCCCTTCACGGTTTCGTCGACAACATGAATCAAGATGAAGCCGTAGTCGATCCAGCGTTGCGAGCTCCCTATCCAATCCTAGTTGCAGCAGAATCAGAAGAGCAGCAGAAGCAGCCGAAAGCACCATCTTCTTCCCGTCCTCCCGTCGTCTCCGATGCTGCCGAGCCGGCCGATGCCGCAGATGGCCCCGCGACCATCTCTGCCACACTTGCTCCTCAAGAAGGAGCCGCCGTCGAAGGAATGTCGGTAAAACCCGGCCAAGCTGACGAGGATCAAGGCGACTCCCACGACGACAAGGCAGCAAACGGCCAACAACTCCACGCATCTCCGGGAGGGGCGGAAGACGCGAGACGACCTCGGGCCTGCGAGTCATGTCGCGGTCTGAAAGTGCGATGCGTACCTGATGTTTCCGATCCGGAAGGTCAAGGTCCGTGTGCGCGCTGCAGGAAGGCGAAGCGCAACTGCATCGTCACGGTGCCGACGAGGAAGAGGCAGAAGAAGACGGATAGTCGGGTTGCGGAGCTTGAGAAGAAGATCGATGCGTTGACGGCGAGCTTACATGTCAGGACGAGTGGAGGAGCTGGCCCCGAGATGCATCAGCCCGTAGCCGGGGGGGATACGGCGTCTTACCCTGGCGGTGGTTGGAGGAATGTCGAAGGTCAAACACCCGTTAAGCAGTCTTTGCGGCCTGGGCCTGATATTGTGGGAGATGACACGAACGAAAACACCACCGCCACCAACAACAACAACAACAACAACAACAACAACAACAA
>NW_021167085.1:485962-546782 GCF_003711515.1 Sodiomyces alkalinus F11 | reverse complement strand
CAACAACAACAACAACAACAACAACAACAACAACAAAATAAACGAAAATACGACCGGAGAGACGTGCGACCACCCTCCATGCGACACGCCGCCATATCGCGCCGGCCAGAAGAGGAAGCTATCAGAGCGAGACGAGACATCCGTCGATCCTGAGCCTCGTCCCCCACCACCGATACGGATGGACAGCGAATACGAAGACGTCATAACCAAGGGCATCTTGGCTATGGAAAAGGCCACTGAGCTCTTTACACGCTATACCACGCGCATGGTGAAGCACCTGCCGGCCGTCGTGTTCCCCCCGACTTTGTCGGTAACCGACCTCAGGAGGACCAAACCGCTGCTCTTCCTGGCCATCGTGACGGCGGCCTCGGGGGAGACGCCGTGCCTGCAGCGCCAGCTCTGCCGGGAACTGATGCAGATCCTGGCGCAGAAGATCATCATCGCGGGCGAGAAGAGCCTCGAAATCGTGCAGGCCCTGCACGTTACTGTCATCTGGTACATCCCGCCCGAGCACTTCGAGGAGCTCAAGTTCTACCAGCTCGTGCACATGGCCGGCGTCATGGCCATCGACATTGGCCTGGGCCGCAGGACGCCCGGTCGTAGGTATCTGCCGCTGGGCGTGTACGCGCTGCGTAAGAGCCCCTACAGGCGGAGTCTCATGCCCGACCCGACGTCCCTGGAGGCCCGCAGGGCGTGGCTTGGGTGCTACCTCCTCTCCATGCATGTTGCCGTCGCGACGCAGCGGCCCATACTGCTGCGGTGGACCCGGTTTACCTCCGAGTGCGTGGACATGCTGGAGACGTCGCCCGATGCGGCGCCTACCGACCGGTTTCTCTGCGCCATGGTGCGCACTCATCGCCTGGCGGAGGATATCGCGCTGCAGCTCAACCTCGAGGATGCCGAGCAGACGATCAACTTCAACGAACCGAGGATTCTGTTCTCTCTCCGTAAACTGGAAAACGATCTGGAGTCGTATTTTCAGTCCGTACCCAAGGAGATACTACAGCGTGAGTTTCTCCCCTGTCGTCCCCATTTCAGTAGTCCTCCTCCTTTTGCCATCGGCCTGGCTGGGCGGCCACTTTACTTTGGCCGGAATCTAACCTCTCCGCTCAAAAAGCGACCCTCAAAATCGCCTTTGGAATCGTCTCCTTGCATCTCCACGAAATTTGCATCAACCCAGACCCTTGCCACGATTCGACCACGCCCTCGCCTCCGTCTGGCTCTACGAACACCGCCACCCAGCGGCCCCCGGGCCTCCCAGACGCGCAGGCCTTGACCAGCTTCCAGGTCAACTTCTTCTCTGCCTGTCTTACGGCCATCAATACCATCATCGAGACCTTCCTGGGCATGGACGTCGCCACCATCCGCTGCCTGCCCGTCTTCAACTTCACCCGTGTTGCCTACACCCTCGTGGTCCTCCTGCGGATCTACTCCGCCGTGACGACCCCTGGAACGGGCCTGGCGACCATCATCAACAAGGACGACATCCGCGTCGACTATTACATGGACGCCGTGCTCGACAAGTTCCGCGCCGTGGCTGCCGAGGACAAGAGCCGACCCGCCGCCAAATTTCTCATGATCATCGCTATGCTCAGGGGATATCACTCCCAGCGGCCGAAGGCCGGGGATGGCGGCCTTTGCCTCTTCAAGCTGGATAGTGTTTGCCCGGAGGACGATCCGTCGTCGGTCCCCTCGGGATCGAAGGAGCCGGCCGCCTCGGGAGATCCAAGGCCGTTCATACCTCCGTCTTCACAGCAGCAGACGCAAACGCAAACACAAGCGCAAACGCAAGCGCAAACGGGAAATCTCAGCGCCAATACGCCGCTTCATCTCCTTTCCGAGATTGCAACCAATGACCGCAGGTCCGCACTACGACCACCGTCGCAAAGCAACAGCAACGATAACAATGCCAGTTCCAGTACACACGGTAGCAATCATAACGTCCTATGGGGTCTGAATCCCCGCCACCAAGCGCCACCGCCACCGCGACCGACGCCACAGCAGTCGTTCATGCAGGCGTCCGGGGCAGCAGCAGCAGCAGCAGCCAGCGTCCCGTTCAACACGGACCCCTTCGTCGCCCCCCTCCCCATGTCCCAGTTCACAGAGTACCTCTCCATGGAAGAGCTGGCCTCCAGCCTCGGCCTCGGCTTCGGTCTCGAAAGCGGCGGGGGCGGCGGGGGCGGCGGCGGCGGCGGCGGGACGACCGCGGGGTTCGTTTACTCGCCCGACCCGGGGGTGCTGTTTGGCCCCGACTTTAGCGGCGGCAACGCCAACGCCGACGGCAATGGGGCACTGAACGTGAACGGGTTCGATAAAGACGATGCGCGTTTCGTCATGGCCAACATGGATTTCCTGCAGGGCATGCCGCAGGCTTGGGGGGCGGGGGGTGGTGCGGCTTCCGCCGGTGGCGCCGCTGCCGGGGGGGCCGGCGGCTCGTCGTGGGGGAGCGGCGTGCCCCCTTTTCAGATGTGAAACTTCGATGCGCCCCTGCCGTCGTACCTGTCCGCCCTTTTGTACCAGGGTACGTATGACATGGCTACGTTGTTCAAGAGGTCGTATCGAAACGAGGAACGTGAAGGGGTTCGTTGTTCGTTTACGCACAGGATGGGTGGTGTGTATGTACAAGTCTATACTGAGGAACGGGTGTCACGGATAGATATCAACAAATCGGGGGAGTTAATGGCTGGATATCGTTCTTAAAGTTGAGACGCAGGGAGCGTCGAGTGTCTTACCCGAGTCGTCACACTCATCGTCACGCATCGTCACTCATCGTCACACTGGCTTTAATGTTAAAGCCCACTTCATCATCTCATCCTTCAATTCAAACATGTATCAGTATACTCAACCATGCTTAAGAAGAACGCCCGCACGCTATTTTGTTGCTCATCATACAATATCATCATAAAGGCCGAGAGCCCCCCTTCCCCGGATTCGCTGCCGAAACGGTCCTAAAGAATAATGTGCGCCATTCCTCCGCAACAAACACAAAACAAACCTAGCTTTGGACAGTAGAAGAAAGAACAAATCCCAGCATTTCAGTCTCCCGATCTGAGGTTCCGCATAAATTGTGTGCACAACAACTCCTTTGCTCCGCTCCCCTGCCCCGACGGTCTGTAGCCTTCTGTCGCGCCGTATAAGCAAGACCAACCCAGAGAACACCTTAAACACGCTCGGCTCCCTTTCTCCGCTCGAAGCGCCGAAGAAGAAAAGGGAAAAAAGGAAAAAAAGGAAAAAAAGGAAAAAAAGGGGAAAAAGGGGAAAAAAAGAAAGAAGACGAGTATGATAACGAAAGCCCACAAATCTAAAATCGCCCATCCTCTGTGACGAAGAATATGGGGAACCTCCAAAAGCCCGAAACCCGGTGGGTACATGTAATAGGGGGTGGAAATCAGAATTCCTGGAAGTTTAAGCCCAGATAAGAAAACAGATATGAAAAGAAGACGGCGTGAGACACAAATGATCCACGGCACGTAGGCACGTATGAACTGGGGCAGATATACAGGTCGTCCAAATCGTCAACAATGAGCTGCTCCGATTTTATGGAACCAAAGGATCATCTCCTCAGTCCATATAAAAGTCGCCCTTCAGAATGCGCTCCTGGAAGGGGTCTGGCTTGCGACGCTCCGGCTCGGCGGGTCTGGGCGACACCGCGGAGGCCTGGGTGGGCGGGGCGGGCATATCGGCAAAGGATTTAGCGCGGTCCTGGCGCGGCGTAGCGATGGCAGCGGCAGGCTGACTATTTCCACGCGGGGGCGACGTGGACATGGTGGAGCCGAAGGTGAAGGAGGGCCTCGGCCCTTGGATGGAGCTTTCGGCTCGGGATCTAAGCTGCTCGGACCAGTTGAAGCCCTGGTCTAAGCGCGACACAGACCGGTCAGAAAGAGATTTTGACTTGCTTCCAGTGCTTGCCTGTACGGTCAGGCTGGGGCGCCGTCCCGAGGTGGACAGGGCAGCGGCAATAGCCGAGGCCGCGGCTGAGGACGGCGCCCCGGCGCCGCCGTTCTTGGCCGCCGATGAGGATTTCTTCGCATCCGGCTGAACGGCTTCGTGAGGAGCCGGGGGGGGAGCAAGTGGGTGATTACCATTTAGAGATCCGGGACTAACGCCGCCGCTGCGAATGGCACTGGCAGTGCGCATGGCTGGCCCACCAAAACTCATCCTACGGACGAAGGGAGTAGTGGGGGCGGTGCGGCTGCTCCCTTCGTCCTCGTCGACGGCGTTTTCATCAACGAACGAATCCGAGTTGGAGACGCTGCCTCGGCGGTAACTGCCACTGAATGTCGCGGAGGTAGCTACAGAGGTTCCTGCAATGCCGAGGCCTGTGGTGGAGATGGAAAGCCGGCGGCGATGAGGATCAGAAGTCTGAAAGCTGGTGCCTGTGGTCGATGAATTGCTGCGGAAGAGGCCAGCCAGTGCCTGCTGAGTGACAGAGCCTCTGCGTCGATGATTCATATCGTTGGGGTTGTTGTGCACGTTGGAGTTATCGGAGGACATGGCGGGCGAGTCCTAGGGGGGCGTCGGTTTGAGTGGCGGGTATATAAGTAATATAAGTAATGGACGGAGCCGGTTACACGTGACGAGTAGGCGGTTTGGCGGGTTAGTGGGGTGAGTTCAAAGGGAAATCGTAAGTCGAATCGTCCGAGGGACCGAGTCGGAGCGTGCCGGTGAAACGTCGGTTCTTTTGGGCGTCCAAAGAGCGAAATGGACTGATAACGTGCTTTCTAGCTGCGGACAAAACGGAAATAGGCCTTTGGTGGGTGCAGAAAAGTACGGATACACGCAATCAGTTCAGTTGAGGATGGGAATACAAATGGAATGCATTCGATGCGATACGACGGGGCGTATGTATCGCCTATCCGAGCGCCAAGGTAGGTTCGCAGCGATACCCTCTATTGACAGAAAGAAAGGGGTTCCAAGCGACCTATCAATGGTATGCGAGAGAGAAGAGGTGACGTGTCGAAGAGGTTGAAGAGGTTGAAGAGGTTGAAGAGGAGGAGAGCGTCGATAGTAGGGTGGGGGGATGAAAGGTGGATTGGATGATGGCGGGGAAGCCCCTGTGGTGGTATGAGGACCTTGATTGGGAGGGAGAAGTGGAGGTAACCTGAGAGGTTTGAATGGTTTGGTTACCTGGTTATTGTTACTCGTAAGAAAAATGAGAGAGGGGAGATGTAGGCGAATTGAAGGAATGAGGGGGAAGACAAGGAGCGTGACTCGTGAGAAAGAATGGAATCAGGAGGGCAGGAGGGCAGGAGGGCAGGAGGGCAGGAGGGCAGGAGGGCAGGAGGGCAGGAGGGCAGGAGGGCAGGAGGGCAGGAGGGCAGGAGGGCAGGAGGGCAGGAGGGCAGGAGGGCAGGAGGGCAGGAGGGCAGGAGGGCAGGAGGGCAGGAGGGCAGGAGGGCAGGAGTAGAATGGAAGGGAGAAGATAGAAAAAGGGGGAAGAAGCAAATTCTATACCGTACTTAAACAACAGCATTGGGTGCTGAGCGGGATGAGAGCGGGATACGGACTGCGCATATTACCTATTCGTTTGATGATATGGATGGATGGAGAGCTGGATAGGGGAGCTGGGTCGTGGTTGCCTATACCGGTACGTAGTGTACATGCACCCTGTTGAACTGTACCAGATAAGTACAGGAACCTGCCTAATGCTTATATTTGTGGGGTTATAAACAGAGTGCGGTACGAGAAGAGTACTAACTCGGTACGAACACTTGTGTGAGCCAGAGTACGGGGCCGGGGTACGACCCAGGGTACCATGCAGGGTCAGGAAAGGTATGTGCGGAGTAGCGTACATGAAGCACCTTACCTTGGAGAAAGCGCGGACGATTGCAGGGCAACGGGGTGGCGCGTTTGTCATGACAGGGAAGGAGCTCTACGTGTATTAGAGCTCTGGGGAAAGTGCAAAGGAATAAGCTCCTGGGGAGATGTGCGCACTGATAGGCCGGGGGGAGACGGTGGTGACAGTACCTAATAGGCGTACAGTGTACGATGAACCCCATAACTTAGGGTCGCTTCGCGAAGCAGGGGGCGCAGCCACTAAGAACCAGGAGACGAACCAGAGGCAAAAGCTCATTAAATACCGTACCGATAAAGCGAATCAACGAGTCCGCAACCGGAACAGAATCTCAGGTACGTAGGTATGTAGATGTACGTACCGAAGTACAACGTACCAGAGTCCACCGGCTCCCGGCGTCCGGACCTCTCCCCGGTCTGTGCGTATCCTTAGCGTTGCACGCTAAGAAGCCGGAGGGAGGGTTGTCGACGTCACCCTGGTGAAGGCAAAATGCGGGGTAGAACCACCTACCACGCCGTATTACTTCGCAGATGAGCAGGAGCGACGACGCCACCGTCGATGCATTGTCCTTGTCCTAGCACATTGAGGGGGGCGATCTGTGCAATGCGAGCACATCGACCTTGGTCCTCCGGACCTTCATCACCTGGCGTCTCCCCTTCGCCCGCCCACTTGATCTGATCTACAAAGACCTAATCAAACGAAAAACACACCAATCGCAGGCTAATCCCCCTGTTAAATCGAATGATCGACTTGATACGAGTTTGAGTTGCCCAGGTATCGTATACAATGATGACATCCTGAACTCGCCCCATCCTTTGGTCCCCTCTCCGGCACCTTGAAAGATCGAAGCCGTCGAGTTAGAAACCCTGCCGAGATAAGACAGCGCCAAGTCGGCGTCCACTGTCTTATTGGGAGAGTTTGCTCAATTCCATCCGCAAGAGAGGATGGACGGGCTCACAGCTCACGGGAGCAGGCCGTGGAGTCAATTGCACTAGTCTTCCCTCCAAGAAACTAAACCGCCATTGCACACATGGTTCGTACTGTCTCTACTCTATTAGGCACGTGCCAGCTTGCGAGTTGGGGTGACTTCAGGCGAAGTCGAAGTTTGCTCTCGTTTCATAGGTTGACAAGTGAAGTGTCGGCCCAAATCAAGGCCAAAGCGGCATGTTCACAGTTGCCTCTGGAAAGTGCCTAAGCCGGATGCATGGAACCTAGAAGGGTGTGGTGAGATGGCGAAGAGGAGGCAAATGGTCGTCATTTCGACCCCTCCCTCTCCCATTCCCATATGCGGTGTCGCGCTGGTACGACGTGGAAGGGGGCACGTTGTTTCTCCGTTTTCTGCATGGTGAAATTGAACCACGGAGCCATCATCACGTATTCCGTTTCAAAAGCTCACATCTTCCAATCCACCATGCAGCGTTTGGAATTTGCTTCTCATTCTGACTCGGTCCACGGCCACGACTCACATCCACATCGCCATCTATAAGATGATCTGTCATGGCAACGGCAGCTAGTCGGTTCGTCAGTCCACACTTTACACTTCTCCGCGTCTTGCTCTCTCACTCCCCTCATCCCTCATCCGTCTAAAGGCAGCGCCAAGCAGTCTAGTTCCTGCGAGCTAAGGGCTGCATGCAACCTGTTGGTCAGATACAAGAGCTCCACACGCGGCAACGTTCCGGCAATACGCAAGTCCAACCTTATCTTCTATGCCAAGAGACTGTCCATGCGACTTATGCTCATGGTGCCGGCTTTTGCCCTTGATGACTGGAACTCTTCACTAGTTATGATTGGACATTGGTCTGCGATTTGGATACCTACTACGTGTATAGCAGCCGGTGAACGGAGCTTCGGGCCCACTACTGCTCCTCCATGGCGAATGACCCGGGAGCTGCAGCGGATAGCGGCACCGTGGGCCGCTTTCGGATATCTGGACATCCGGACATGAGCCTCCAACCAGCAGTCTTCCGTTTCACTCACCACGTGGCCCCCCGTGTCTGTCTGTTGCAACTGGGTATATGGAATGATTGCAGTAGATACAGCAACTCCAAGGCAGCATGGTGTCGAATTATGATTAAGAATAGTGAATTTCATTATCCTTGATTCCTTATCATCTAGGGTAAGCCCTTTCTCTATGACTCTCTATCGTCTATCATATGCGTGCGCATGAATTACCTTACCTCCGCCTATTTTAGGTATCAATTCCTTTCCCTTTGCCAGTCTTGCCCCACATTACCAGTCCAGTTTATATGTAAGGGGGACAGAATGGATCACATCAATGAAGTGTACTCCTAAGCTTCGTGCTTTCGCGGCGGAGAAGGAAGCTCAGCAGTGCACGAACCCATCGTCATGAGTATGGCACGACGCATCAGCCGTCTGGGTACTAGTCGGCTCAGGGGCCGCTGGGGGGGAAGTGGGAGACACCTGCGGAACCTCGCCGGAGCATCCGATACCGGGGACGGCAATATCGTAGGCCCAGGCGTCGATGGCGAAGTACTGCAGCGCGTCGCTGTCGAGGACGGCGAGATCCGGGTCGGTGGCGGCGATGCGGAGCGCGTCGGCGTAGTCCTCGGCGTAGTGCTCGAGACGGAGGTCGCTGATGAGCGGCACGTGGAAGACGCGGTGCAGCAGGTCGGTGGCCCAGTAGGTGTTCAGGGGCGACTCGGCGACGGTGTAGCCGCGGCTGCAGACGGCGGCGAGGGGGAGGCGGCGCTCGTAGGAGAGGTCGCAGATGACGGTTTCTTGGGTTGCGTTGTCGCCGCGCCAGTGGCCGGCCCAGCCTGGAGATTTGAGCGTTAGAACTTGGGCTGAGGTTTGGTCCAGGAGTGGAAAGGGGTAAAACGACCGACTGTGGCAGCGAAAGAAAAGAATAGGAAGAAGCGACAATTGAGAAAGTCTATGGTAGGAGGGACACGCTATGAAAAGGAAAGGGGTAGCAACGGGACAAAAAGCAACAATCGGCATACCTTCCTGCGTGGCGCAGTTCCGGTCCGGATCATCGCATCGGAAGAGCATCCCGACCTTGTTGCCCGACACGACACGGCTGTACCAGCCGATAGGACCGGCAACGGAGGCGTTGCCGAAGTACCTGCGAGCAATCTCAGACTCGCTGCCCCAGCGGAGGAGGTGATCGCGGGCATGAGCGGCGAGCTGAACGGTCTCGCGCAGACCGGCGGCGATCTGGGCGCGGTTGGTGGCGTTGCAGGACGGGTGGATGGGGAACTCGTCCTCCCAGCCCCGGGCCCAGTTGTAGACCGAGTTGGTGGGGCCGGCGGGGTTGGTGTCAACGGTGACTGTGACGGGAGAGTCGGCCTGGCGAGCGCCTAGTGGCGTGGCGACTGCCAGGGGCAGGAGGAGGAGGAGAGAAGCTGCGCCGGCGAACATTGTGTGTCTTTTCGTCGGTTGTAGTGAGAAGGGGTTGAAGTTCACCACGCGAGAAGGAATACTCGAGAGCGACAAAGTGTGCTTCTGATGAGTCCGGGGCCTGGAGTCTTGACTGAGGTAACCTGGGAAGAAGTCTCGACGGTAAGGGGTCCTAAGGGAGACGAAGCCGGGAAGGGGAAGGGAGTTCGAGTGCTCTTTAATAGTTGTGAACTCAGCACGTCATGTCATCGATCCATGCCCCCGGGTCATAACTAGGAACTTCAAATCCTCGTGGACCGGGTAACTCGCGAGTCGATAACCTTGGCATTACGGCATGGTTGATTAACGTTGCCTCGTGGCGGGGAATATGCATGGGCCATGGCAGCCAAACGGCCATCACTGTTGGGTATTGAGGCAACGGCCATGCGCTACGACGTGGGAGCGCCGGACATCCGGGTTTACGAGTGGGCTCCGAGCCGGGGTCCGGGGTCCACTTCAGTATCGGCGGTGTGGGTCTATGACTATCCGGGTTCTCAGCGGGGTGATGACGCCCATACCTCTCACTGTTAAGGTACGGAGTAGAAGCACGAGAAGTGCTAGTAGAGGTGGTTAAAATTCTGCGCGGAGAAATCCCTCAAAACCCCGGGAACTACCTAATACCGTCCACCTCGAACTTCACAGGATATCTCTTCATTCGGGGCCTACCGACGGTCCGACATCTCAGGGCTACGTGAGATAGAGGTGATTCACTTGTTTTAACCTACTTTGTCTTTACCTAACACTGCGTACACAAGATACCTCAGTCCACCCATCAACAACGGCTCTGAGTGTTAACTCCATACTGCTAATCCATGTCCTGTCTTACCGCCGGTTATTATAGTCTGTCAGCATTCTTTTTCAACATGGAAGGATGATGCCGAATCCCTCCTCAAATAAGACACCGCAAACCTCGCAGTCTCTATTCTAAGGCAACCTATGAGCGTCAAGCTCGATGCACATGCCCTTTGTGTAAAATGGATTGCGAGGGGCTCAGGGGTGGATTCGGGAGTCGGCGAGACTGAATAAGACGTAGAAGTCTTGTGATAGCTGAGGGAGGGGGCGGGTCTGGCTATGTCCCGAGTGAAAACAAGAATCTGCATTGATTATCTCAAGGTATTCTCATCTCCAAGACGTGAGATATTCCGAGAAAACTTGCGCTGTGTTTATAGGCTCCAATGTACTATCGTATCTTCCCATTCGCAAATATATCAGATAGTGCCCATGATCCCTGGCTGTATCTTCTCCAGCTTTTCAGACAACTCGATCCATAGCCGCTTTTGGGTGTCCTTGCCTTCGGGGCTAGGAACCCAGTATGAGGCCAACCAAACGGCCTATGATGATGGTATTATAAGCTTGAGATCAGGTAGTTAGGTCTTTTGTAAGGGTTTGTGTCTGTAAGCCTGTGCATGAAGCCCGGGAGGATGAGTTCATGAGAGGTTGTATCGTTATACAGGTAAGGTAGGAGGATGAGTTGGGATGGTTCACTCACAGCGGCGCTAGTCTTCTTATGGAATAGCGCTGTAGACTCATGCACGAAGGACGAACGACTAGGGCAGGGGTGAGTCACTGGTCCAGGGTCCCAACGCTCGCTCCGTACCTAAAGGTACATAACGGTAAGTTGTACCTTAAGCTTCTGCGTCAGACCTGACTCCTGCCTCCTGACGTCGAGCCCAAAACCTCTCAATACATCACCACCATTGCTCCTCATAGTACTCGTCGCCCTGCTGCTTCACCTCGAGTCACCCTTTTTTTCTTCTGCGACTTTCCCCCTCGGGCTTACAAATTACCATATTTCAAATGACCATCTCACATCTGTAACTCGCAAACCCATCAGCTTCCCAGCAAGTCCCCTCCACCGAATCGGCCTGATGTCAACCTGGTCTTTGTGCCCTGCCTACCCGAGGCGGCCAAATGCCCAGATGACAACTGGACTGTAGTTACGGAAAAGGCCGGAAACCCCGACTTGGAGCATGGCATCATCGTTTGGACAGATCCCTGGGACCCCATCGGTTGGGAAGTCACTGAAGGTTGCTGGCGGAACTTCAGCTTCCTCTTTGACGGTTGTTACGACATGTTGCATTCCACTAACCGGTGGAGAGCCTTGCGCGGCGAGGATTCGTTGGCGTGGGAGTGGGAGGTCAAGTGACAGTCTTCTCTTTCCGCCAGCCGTACATACGTCGAGGTTGAAGTGCCGCGATTCGATCCGTTGGAACATTAGCCTCCTGTTCATCCCCCCCCCCCCCCCCTCCCCCCCTTATTCTTCTTTCTTGATCGGATCAAGCTTGTGTGATCCTCAGCTTGTTCTCTTCCCAACACCATTGGCTCGAAATGCCGTCACTACCGTCTCACCGATGACCCCGTGCCGTCCAATTCCACCGGCGGTGTTGCGGATTGTATTGGGGGCGAATAGTATGAATGGGCAGTCGAGTTGTGGCCGGGCGACGTTTTGAACTCGCGCCAGTGCCTCGATCCGTCATTCGCCGCAGGTAACTCGTGCTGCTGGTGTCCGGGCAGCTCGTGTGGGAGGGGCTTCGGACCGGGTTTTGCCTCGACCATACCGCCTGGTGGTAAGGCATCAGCGTCGGCTGCGGCCCGTCCGCGACGTCGCCGCCGGAACCAGAGCCATATGAGCAAAGCCCCTAGCAATATGCCGCCCGCTGCAGCACCGACTGCGATGCCCGCAATTGCGCCCGTGCCGAGACCCTCACCTCCGCTGTCGCCGCTAGTTCCCGTCTCGGACGGTGTGGGGGCTGACGAAGATTCGGCCGTCTAATCAAGGTCAAGAAATGTCAGTCGCGCCGCAGTAGTTAGGATGGGACGAAACAAAAACCAAGGTCAGTCAGGTTTAGTCGTCAGGCTACGAACTCACCTCTGGCGGTTGGCTCGAAGAGGGGGCACTGCTGCTCTCGGCGCTGGTTGTAACGCTACTCTCGGTTGAGACGAAATCGGTTGATTGAAACCGCACCTCGACACCGTACGCATTGATGGCCGGGCCCCCATTCCTGCCCACAAGCGTCGTCACCGTGGTCTCGCCGCCGGAGATTTGTGTTATGGGGTCGATGGTCCAGAGGCCACCGGCGCCTGTTAGGGAAGACTGGCAGATGAGAGTTGAGTGCAGACGGCGAACCGGGTCGGTGATGCACTGGTGACGGATTCCCCTGTTGTCATGAAAGAAAACCGCGTGGTCAGTCGACTTGGAACGGCGCAAGGCAAAGAAGGCGGTGAGAAAATTTGAGCAAGACTTACGTCGGGCAGCAGGTATGGACCGTCTCGGTCACGGCGCCGACGGAATTGAACCGTGAACATGCGATAGTGAAGCCCTCGGGGCAGATCCCCGGAGAGAAATAGGCGCTGCGGAGGGGGTTGTAATCGGGGGGGTAGCAGTTGCGAATATCGATGGGACCTTGAAGCTGGTAGGCGCCGATATCTGGCCCCACGTCAGAGTAAATGTTGTAAATGTCGTTCAGGTCGGTACAGCGGGCAGGAGGAGTGAATGTGGTCGTCAGAGACCCGAGGCTCGACGGCTCCAACGTCATGGTGGTGGGTTGACCGTTGAGGTTCAGGGGTAGCCTTCTTCCCCCCCCCCCCGTCTTTTCTTCTTTCCTATCCGCCTCCCCACACCGTCTGACCGCGATCGCGTATGTTGAATAACAACTAGAATATTAGGTCAAGGGTATAAGGATACTGAGGAACAGATGCGAGATCATTCGGAGGTGTCGCCGAAAACTGGCAAGCAAAAAAAAAAAAAAAAAAAAAAAAAAAGGGAAGAAAATAAAGAAAGAAAAGGAAAGAAGAAAAGAAGAGAGCGACAGGGACGGCATCCGAGAGAAGCACACGAACGAAAACCAAGAGAAAATGGGCCTTGGGGGCCGTAGGCGTGAGGCGCGGGCCATCAGAAGTAACCTTATTAACCGCGTATCATGTCCCTGAAGCACTGCTGATGAGTGGATGCGGGTTCTCCACGCACATTGCAGCTTTGTGCCACATCAGGAATTCAAGGCATAGGGATTGACTCGGTGCCGAACCTATCACGGGCGGCGTACGGACCAGATCCCTGTTTCCGGCTTGCTACGCCTCACGCGAAGGATCGCAACCTGCGGGAACTACCCGTAAAAGTAATAGGTAGGTGTCACCGGGTCAGACTGTGGTCAAAACATAAAAAGTAGAGCAGGTCTCTGGTGTTTCTTCACGTCGGCATTCGCATGGAAGAAGAGCTGCGCAAAAGAAAAGATCCAAGAGGGACATCTTCACGGATACCTTAGGTAAAGCGCCGTCGCGTTGCAATCGATTCAACGTGTATTTCCGTATGCGGCACTTGTTCGAGCGCTACCCTATGCGGGCGCGGGTGCTCGCGTGTCGTTGAAATCTCTTCTGTGCGCACGAGGCATAATATTTGTTTCTTACGTCCCAAGGGTCATCAAACATTCAAACTGCAAGACTGGACTTTCGACGAGCCTGGTACCGTACGTGGAATGATTGTGCGACTGATCCGGCCTTTACGTTGTGCTCAGTCTCCACCTGGCAAGACATAAAACATGCCAGTCAATGAGCAGGTTTGATTGGACCGCGCTCATATTTGGGCGCGAAATGCGGAAATTGAGCCGATGATCCTCGTCAAGCAGAGAGCCAAGAAGCGCGGTCTCCATAACCTCCCCTTTTCGGCCCCCTTTTTCTTCTTCTTTTTTTCTTTCTTTTTTTTCGGAACCTATTATTACTGTCTTGACACAATAAATTTACAAGCCACATTGATCGTCGCCCTGCACCGCCTCATACAGCTGTTATGCAGTGATGATCTGATATACCAAGGCTCAAGCTGAGTCCGCCCATTTAAATGATAATACGGACTATGGCCTGCGCTGTTTAGGTACACCTAACGCAGGCGTAGTAAGTTCCTAGAAGGGAAACAAAACCCCGCTCCGCAACGGCAAACCCGTAAGAACAACAGGTCCGTTGACGGCGTACGTTTAGTGTGACCGGCGAGTCCAAGTCCACCGGTCCACTTCGCCGATAAACTTTGCCCTTTTCGTCCAAGGGCGGCTCGGAGCCAAACGGGCTTCACTGACGGCGCGCCGACCCCCGTGTCACTTAAAACCCCACAAGGTTCCGGGCCAACTCCGTAGATGTCATGGATTCCCCGTCGGAATTCTTGCCGGGCGGTATAAGCTATCAGCACCAAAATCCCAGGGCTGCACTGCTTATCGAATATCCACCATATCATTTTGGCTGCTCGGCCCGTGGGAAAAGGTTCGGAACTTTCCATTGCATCAGTCAGCCTGTGCTCTCTCGTGACAGGGCCCTGGGTCCGAAATGCTGGAATCAGGATGGATTGGTTGTGATAAAGCCCTACGATTGCCCAAATGCTTTACACTTTTTTTCCTTCTCTTATTGTTATTGTAAAACTGCTCTTTCCGAGTTGAACAGACTATGAGTAGGTTTGACGTCGGACAGCCGCAGACTGAATGGATTCCTCGTGTTGAGCTGCAGAGCCATGGATACATCATACTGTATACACTATGTTTCCAATCCACCCAAGCAAACGAAGAATCAGAAGCAGAGAGCAAGGACCCTCGAGATTCACACCGAACCCTTATCCGAAAGGATGGGCCTGCCATGGCGAAGAAAAGGTCCGGCCGGGGGCTTGAACATGTTCGTCTTGGGCCAAGAAGGGGCGAGTCTCATCATTCATGTGCGTTATCTCGTGGAGTCTACGTGTAGAGCTAAAATCGAGGAGTACACCGAGGTTCCAGACTCACATCAAGGTAGATAAGGGCTGCTTACGAACATGGTTGCCAAGTGATAGAGAGAGTCGGGCATGGTCGCTTTTTATAGATAAGTCGTCTCCCAGGTAATTACACTATAATACCCTTATGCTCGTCTCGTGGATCTTTGGGATCTTGGCCCAAGGACGACCGAATGTTCCACCGTTCTCCCCCCCCACTTCCCGCCTCCGATGACATACCGAGAGACGAAGATACCTTCCCCACCTTCCCCAATTGGTGTCGTCTATTGGCTAGACCCCGCAGCAGAGACCATAAATGGTTTAGTGGGCTACGTGATCCGTGGGTTGGCGGGGAGTTCCCCACTCGGGATCTCGGGCGTGGTCTCTGCTTCTTAACCCGAATAGGAAGGAGGTAGGAAAGATCCCCCTGAAACGGTCAAGTTCTTTTCCCCCAACTTTGGAACCTTACAAGCTACGAGCTATCACCTGGATCTTTTGGGAGCTCCAAATACCCAAACAAAGCTCAAAGAGGATGCAAAATACTGAACTTCAGGGTTCATGGCTCTAACTTGTGAGTGCGCTAGCTGGCGAGCTGGAAAATCCATCATCCATGCAGCTCGTTATCAGGACTCAGGAGCCCGGATTCGGGCCGGCCGAGGCTCACGAGTCACGGCCCACGCGTCCCAAGGCTCAACCTCTGGTCGAGGATCCGCATAAGGGAAAATGTCCGCATGATATTAGAGAACCACAGGAGCTATAAGCAGGATAAATATCCGTGCCAGAGCTTTTCATGGACACGCTGCCCGGCATGTGTCGTGTTGTCCATCCTTGGCCGGTACCCTCCTGAGCTTCCTCCGGTCTTTCCTTCTTCTTTACCCTCCCCTCCCCCGCCTTTTTTTCCTTCTCTTTTCTTTCTTTCCCTTTCCCTCTCATTGACCACTGTCTTGTCTGCCATACATCACGAGACAAATCGTCACTTCGGTCCTCCTCAAACTTGCCGTCATGCTCGCCAGATTTCTGTGGTTGACCGCGGCCTCGGTCGCCACGGTCGCCGGCGATGTCATCCGGTGCGCCACTTCGGAGCCCCCCATCGAGAACCTCGCCGACAACGCCGTATTCGCCGTCCAGGAGGCCGAGGCCCGCGAAGGCCTGGCTACCGCTCGGTATTCGCCTGCGCCCATCGTCGTCCCTACCGTCTTCCATGTCGTCTCGATTTCCGACAGACCCCAGGATGGCTACCTCAGTGTAAGTACAATACAACCACCACCTCTGTTCCCCGGCTGTTGCCAGCACCCAGGCCTGCCGCCTTCCCGCCCTCTCATGAAATCAAAAAAAAAAAAGAAGAAAAAAAAGAAAAAAAGGGAACATGACCCCTTACTGATAATACTCCGATGTCTCCACCACAGGACGAAACACTCATGGCGCAGCTCGACGTAATGAACGAAGACTACGCCCCCTGGAACATCGAGTTCTCCCTTATCAACGTCACCCGGACCATCAACGTGGTCTGGGCCAACGATCAGCAGGCCCTGCCCATGCGTAGGGCCCTCCGCCAGGGCGACTACAGCACCCTCAACGTCTACTTCCTCACCAACGCCAGCGGCTACCTGGGCTACTGCACGTACCCGCGCCAAGTCGAGGAGGGGTCCGACATCTTCTACCGCGACGGCTGCGTCGTCCTCGCCGACTCCGTCCCCGGCGGCGCCCTCACCCGCTACAACCTCGGCCGCACCGCCACCCACGAGGTCGGCCACTGGATGAACCTCGCCCACACCTTCCAGGGCGGGTGCGGCTGCGTCGGCGACATGATCCACGATACCCCGCCCTCGGCCAACCCTTCGTACGGTTGCCCTGTGGGGAAGAACTCTTGCCCTGACCGCTGGGGGATTGATCCTATCCATAACTTTATGGATTATTCTGACGAGTGAGTACCTTTTCTGCTTCTGAGAGTTGGAAACGAAAGAAAAGAATAAAAGAAAAAGAAACCTGACCAGACCCTTCTCTTTGCAGTGATTGCATGAACGAGTTCACGGCCGGACAGGCCTGGCGCATGCGCAGCGCTTGGAACACTTACCGCATTAAGAGGTGATCTGAACCACCGCTACGACACGAGATCGGATCATACCATTTACAGTTACATGTTAACTACTGCGGCTTGTTCGAGGCCAATGTCATCATCTATGAAGCGAAAGTCCAATTAAGGGAGAATAGAAGAGTCCTGGTTCACAGTCACGGCCGCATGATACGATCAGGCCATGCTCGGTCATAAAAAATATGCGTCTCTGAACTCATGTTCCAGCTATGCTGTTTCATCTCCTCAACTCTCTTCATAATCATCTGACTAGGTATATGTAGATATAGATACACACATGGAGTTAGTTATGCAGAGGTGCTTACTAGATAGGTACGTGGCATTGATGAGTTGCAAGAAATCCAAGTCGGCAGTATGAGAATTGTATCGTCGTAGGAACAATTTCTGCTCTTCTTCATCCCGCGCGTCACTTCAGGCGCGGGTCATGTTACGCGGCGCAGACCATTGAGCCGAGAGGGAAACATCTCCTTCTTCAACACCTAGATGTAGTGGTTCGTAACAAGCAGCTTCAGTCCAGGCCCCTCAAGCCGAGGATGTTCGCGCGTTTCTCTACAAGCCCGCGCTCGTTCCTCGAGCCAACGACCAACGGCCAGGCCGATCCTCTGCTTCCCCGCAAGACAACCAACCATCCGGGAAATTCTGACAATGAGAGGCCTTTCATGGGCATATCGACTTCCTAGTTGGGTAATAGGGGCGCCCGCAACGGGGCAAACCATCTGCAAGGTCTCCCATCAAACCACATGACGCATCGACGCAGCAGTCATCCTGCATCGGCGGAAGTGGAGTACTGGACCTGAAGCCGTCCAGGGAAGCTTAGTGGTACGTCCTGGAAGGACCATGTCGATGCCTCCTAGCTCTGGCCTAAGAAATGGTAACATCTCTTCGAGTATCGGCGACTGTGCACTCGTGGGCGGCGGGCCAGGTGTCAGAACTTAGGTGAACCGTACCTGAGCATCGTTTGGCGTTGGCCACTCTGGAAATTTCTTTCTTAAGTGCATAAGAAAGGGCCGCCTTGATACAGCAGAAATATGAAATAGGCGCTTCAGGGAATCAGGTTGTCGGTCTTGATACCTCGGGAGAAAAAGGAGGAGGAGGATCTCAGGATCATGCTCGGTTGAAGCGTCGGATGTCGAAGCCGATGAATTACTAAGGGCCTATCTCAGGCGCCAGTAAGGAATACTATTTTGCCAGTAAAACGGTGGGGCCCGCCAAGCATAATAAGCTACCAAAGTACACACCTATTTTGTATATACACTTCGAGTACCCAAACACATAGGTACAGTCTCTCTTTTCACGTTCGAGTAGGCGTGGGTAATAAGGGCTCCGAAGTCCTGCTTATATAAGGCATAAACCTTGAAGGGTAGGCCGGAGCCGTAAGGTCGCTGTTATTCTTTAGCTATTTTATCGTGGGTTGGTGTTATGCTTCAATTGACGAGGCGTTATATAAGAACTGGTAGATCAATTGAAAAGAGACTGTGTCTATGTGTTTGGGTACTTAAGTATACATACAAAATAGGTGTATACTTTGGTAGCTTATCATGCTTGGCGGGCCTCACCGTTTTACAGGCAAAATAGTATTCCTTACTAGGCCCATTACTAATCTGCTTGATCACGTGGTTATCTTGGCAGAGGCGTCGATGCCGGCCACATGTGGCGTATACTTACGGGTACTTCGAAATAATTGGGTGATGTCACTTGGACGTGGACGTCCTTTGCCTTTCAACGACCCCGAGCCTGAGATCACAATGTCTGAAAGTCTGAAAGGACATCTTCATGAAAGCAGAACAAATATACCGCAAGCTTCATTCAGATGATATGAATACCCTGCAGCTTCCAAGCCCTGTCAGTTATCATTCAGGTATGCCCAACACATGAATTCAACAATAGAACGGACGTCGAGTGTCACGAGTCCTGAAAGGAAGACAAAGAGATTGGATAAAAGGATGGAAGACGCCCAGACAATGAGAGGGGGAACAGTACCGACTGTTCTGGGAAACTATGACAAAGACGAGGTCCAGAGGACAAGGAATTGTTCGACAACACAAAGACGGTGGGCGAAGGACAAATGTCTGTAGGAGAACAAGGAACTCCGATATGACCATCCCCGTCCGGCATCTCTATAAAACAAGGCTTATATTCCATCCTTCGCGAGAAGGGTCAATGCCATTGGGAAAGCATGCCTCGATAAGCCAACAGACGCAAACCCGAGCCACGAGACGAAACCAAAGAGAAAACACATCGGTGCAGGACCTCCAAAAGTAGTCGAAAAGTACTCGTTTCAAGACCAAAATGGCGACAATCAAGACCATCACGGCACAAAAGAGCGAGTCCCATTCGACGGCGACGTCCTTTCACCTGTTCCCCCACCTCCCTCTCGAAATCCAGGACATGATCTGGGAGCTCGCCGTGGCCGACGCTCCCCCCCGCGTGTTCGAATGGCGCACCGACTTGACGCAGGACGACCGATACCCAGGTGAGTGGTCCCAGACAACAGCCTGCCACCCGCCCCCTCGATCGCACCACCCGACCATCCAACAAGTCTGCCGTCGCGCCCGCCACGCCGCCACACGCCGCGGCCTGCGCTCCCTCCGCCTCCCCGCGCAGAAAACGGTACCGATCGGCGTGTCGCTGGACGACAGCGCAACGACCAGGAACAACACCGCGTCGTGGCACCACCGGGCACTGCCAGCCACCGCACCCCCCAGGCGCGAACGCGACATCTCGCCCCTATTCAACACGGAGCGGGACATCGTCCTGTTGCAAGACACGTCCCTGCTGCAGGTAGGCCTCGGAGCCACGAGCACCACTTCGCGGAGCCGGTTCGCTAACATCTCTTCAAGGTGGATACCGTCACGACCCATAACAACAAGCCAGAACCAGAATCGCCATCCCTGCCTCCGATGGCGATGAGCGAGATCCGCAACGTCGCGTTCGAGGTCCAGTCGCGCTTCGAGACCTGGGACGACGCGTACTGGGGCTGCGTGCTGCCCCACCTCCGTCGGACTTTCCCCAGCATGAAGACGCTCTCCCCCGTCCTCCTCGAACATGACCAGAACGGATTCGACGTCGTCACGGGATGGCCGCGTCAGTCGCCGTGGCTGCGAGATGGAAGTGACGCCGTCGGCCAAGGGTTCGAGGTTCGAGCTGCGCCCATTACGGGACTTGTTCCCGTTCGCGGCGGAGTACGAAACAATGAGGTATGGGCCACTTTCTCCGCCCGGATTGAAAGGCTGCGGAGAGAAACTCCAGGATGTGAAGGTTTGGAGGTTGTCATGCAGCTGGCTGAGAGGGACTGGACTCCTCTCCGGAAGCCATGGACAAATCGCAAGACGCCAATGTCTGTCAACCGACAAGTATTGGGACTGAGCAGCATAAATGGAGGATCGTGTTGGGAGCCCCAATCCAACTGGATCTGGGGCCATCGATTCGAGATGGCAGCTCGGTGAGACGATAGAATACGACGACAACAGGTCGTCGATCAAGAAGAAGGTAAGTCATTTGCCACTTTGGCATAGAAATTACAGGCCTGTGATAATGGCCTTCTGATTGCTTGCGAAGCGAAGAATATAGAATCGAGAATATACCGCCTGCGCTGCGCAACCGAACCCCAACTCCGTCTGTATTCGAATGAAAAAAGAAGAAAAAAAAAGGACCAAGGCCCTCGTGATTCTAACCGATTCCGCAATAATGAAGAAGAAAGTACGCGTAAAATGGGTCTAGACGCCTACAGTATGACTGAACACCTTAGCCGCAAGTTGCGTTAGCAACCTCGCCCGGTCAGCCTGCGGCAGGTCCTGCAAAAGTGTGTCAGCGAACTGGCCTGTGTAAAACCCGCAAAATATCAAAACGGCACGGGGGAAAGTTAAAAAGAAGAGGTCGTGCTAACAGCATGCAGCAGGAAGACAGATCCCAACGGACGACGTCCGTCCGTCCTGCCTACCCAGCCGATATCCGCACATTGGCACTGACCTGAAAGACAGCATAGACGCTCTTCCCCTTGGCGTCTCGTATCGCGCCGAGCCGGTTCCCCGCCACAGCGCCCGCAACGAGCCCGGGTACGTTCGCGACAATGAACCCCAGCGCCCCGCCGCTCGCGCCGCCGACGAGGCTCCAAAACGAGCGCGTCGGCCGTCCCGTGCCGTCCTCAGCCATGCCCTCCTCGCGCAGCATCTCCTCGAACGCGTCTCCGAACTGCTGCTCCTCCGTCTGCCGCCGCGTCTCCTCGTCGGGGGCGCCGCCGCCGCCCCCTCCCGCCTGACCCTGGCCGGCGAAGAAGTTCCACGCCCACGAGAAGGCGTTCTGCGCGCCAGTCCCGGCGGCGGCGCCTTCGCCCTGTTCGGCGGAGGGACCATCGGCTTCTTCGAACGGGTCGCTGGTCGAAGAGCTGGTGCCGTACATCTTCCGTTGTAGGTCGTATTCCTGTCGCCGGGAGGTGTCGGAGAGGGTGTAGTATGCGTCGTTGACGAGCTGGAATTTCCGTGTCCGAGTCGCTCGCTCGGGCGAGTCTCCGGGCACCCTGTCGGGATGGGTTTTTAGGGCGGCCCTATAGAAAACAAGTCAGTCAGTCAATGTACGTTTTGAAGAGCATCGCGCTATCCACCTCTCTGTGTAGGGAGGTGGTAGGTCCGATATGCGATCGCCTTGTTGCCTGGTTCGAGGGTGGGGTAACGCACTTCTTGTAGGCATCGCGCACTTGTTGTGTCGTGGCTGTTTCTTGGATTTCAAGAATCGCATCTGAGTATCAATGTTAGAGAGAAATAACAAGAGACTCCCATGAGGGTTTGAGCAATATTGGCCGACTGGGGAGTCCTGCATTTTCAGTGTAGGGAAACTTGGCGACATGCGTACAGTAGTTGGGAGGTGGCCCGTTGGAAGCCATGTTGAAGGGATCGCGGAAATTTTACTTTGGGAAAAGGAGTACTTCGTAGTCGAGGTAAAAACCTCCGGGTATGAGAGAAGATAAGGGAATATCGAGCGTTGAGGGTTCGAAGAAGACGGAGCGGGAGCGAGTTAGGAGGGAGCCAAGATGTAGTTCTAGGATGGATGCCGTAATGATGTCCCATGTGAGTGTCCCTCGTGTCAACGTCATGATGTGGCGAGTGTCGAGAGGCTTAGTCACGGTCGCTTGTCGCTTGCGCCACGTGCTGAGAAGTAGTACGGAGTACATTGGAGTACGTACTCCGCACCATCCCCACTCTTCAAAATCTCTCAACCTCCGTATCACCAAACTATGAGCAACTGATGAAATATTGAAATATTATAAGGTGCCAACTAACATCCCAAGCTACTTCACTAATGTCCTCGAATAATATCATCCGCTCAGGCAAAGACATTTTCCGTTCCCGGCGGCATCGGTCCCACCTCATGAGTAAGTGCGACTAGGGCGGTTGGGTTCCGTAACCGCGTCGCCTTGTGGATGACGATGAGCATGTCGATGAGATATTCGACATCAGCGTGCAACGCTGCAAGCCCTGCGGGTGTGCACTCTTTCGTTGTGCCGTCTGGTCTGAATTGCCGGTAGCCAGCGAAGACGATGCCTCGGTCCGTGTCTGAGATCTCTACTACTGGATCTGCCGGGGCTCTCCTCGCGGCAGTGCCGGCATGAAATGCGTGTCCATACCCGCGCGAGAACTCCCCGGGCTTGGCCTCTGCGGCAGAGTACTCGACCCAGCTTGTGTGGCGCAGAATCTTTGTGTGCACTGCAGCCGAGATGCAGAAGGGGCTGGCGACCTGGGACAGCCCGTATGCTGCCAGTAGCCGGCCGGTCATGCCGGCTGCCGTCTCCGTCTCTACCACAATGTCCTCAGCCGATCCGAGCATCGAGCTCCTGGCACAACCGGACGGGGGAGGATATCGTGGGTTCTCGGGCCAGAGGTTGACAATATAAGCCAGATCCAACTCGTGCTTGGCGGCAATTTTTGCGATTTGTACCGCTCCATAGGCGGCAGCATCCTCCAGGGTGTTGATAAACCCTTTTGAGTTTATATTGTTCCTGTGAGAGGCCGAGGTAGTGGTGACACCATCGACCGTCTCGGATGGTGATGGTGGCAGGAAATGTTGCGTCACGTGCGACGTCCCTCCTGTCTGTTCGTCTGCCTCCATCTCTTCCTCCTCCTCCGCAATATCATCGTCGCTGAGGTTGAAGAAGTCCTTAACATTCCCGCCCTTCAGCACTTTACCCGAGGTCCGCTCCGAGCGGGAGGATATGCAGGCTTGAGACCGCGCCTTTCGGAGTTCTGCCTTGTGCAGCTTCCACCGGGATGGACAGAACATGCCGCCTTTATTTGTCGCCAAGTGGAGGCCCGAATCTCGCCTCAGCTCGTGCGTCCGTGAATCCGACACAGGTTTGATCTCGGGGGATGTTTCCGGTGTGGGCAGGGCTGCCGCCAGATAGGCAGGTTTCATCTTTCTCATCGTTCCATCCCGCGGTCCCCGGGCATTCCGCTGTTCGTCCTCGTTATCGGAGACCGGTGGTGTGTCAGTCCGGACCGGGGTGACGATAGAGCTGTTCCGGTGCTCGAGGTTGCGCTTTTGACTCCGGAATGACTTGGGCACGGGCGTCGTGGATGATTGGGATGACGGTGCAGGCGACGATGGTGGTCTCTCGGTGCCGCGCCGGGGATGAGGAAACCGGAACTCCTGGAAATGCATGGCCGAGTGCATGTCCCTTTCCTTTCTCTCCATTCCGAGGCGGCGCAGAGGAACGGTCCGGGTAGGCGGTCCGTGGATGTCGCCAGTGCTGGCAGTACTCGGGTTTGGGGAATGCATTGGAGCGCGGTCGATTCTTGCCTCGGGCACGCTAGAAGCCCGATTGGCGGACTTTGAGCACGCTGTTGATTCAACTCTAGCTTCCATGCGTGCGCCTCTGGGTCTGATGAAGGGAGGCTCAGGAAAGGTGGTGGTGGAATTCTCGGCGTGCTCGAAAGGTTCTGGGGCTCCACAGGAACCATGGTTGAGCTTAGAAGAGCTCTTCTTACGCATGGAGAAAAGTCTCTCCAAGCGGTGGAGACCGTGAGTTGGCATGGTAAATAATTGGGAGCGTCGATATCTGGATTGATGATGGTGGTCGTGGCACTGTGGGAGGTATCGGGGGGGCTTCCGAGAATGGACTGATGAGCTGTCCGTGTCTGGGCTCCCAGGGGGTCTATGCCGACTGCGACATTTATGTCTGTCGAGGGTTGTCAAATCGACGAGGCAGGTCAAGGCACGAAGCTCGTTGCCGAATCAAGTGAGTCCGGCGAGTGGAGTAGATCGTCTCGAAGGAGTTTGTTGTTGCGTTGCGCGAAAGGAAAAGGGGATGAGAGTGGGAATGTGAGAGGAGGAGCAGTTGCCTGCAGGTGCCTACAGTAAGGCAGTGGCGCGGTCGACGAGGGATATAGAAGGTTTGCCGAGCCGATAACGGGTAGTACGTAGGTGGTACGTTGTGCGGAAAGCAAGTGTGTTGTGTGGTGGGGGTCGATCGACGAACCAAGGAAGCGGTGCCGAGTGAAATAGGTGCGGACGCACGTCCGACGTCGTGTGTGTTCCCTGCGGACTGCTCTTCAGGTCTCAGGGGAGGGATGCCAATGGTTCCATAGGCCAAATGGTGCAAAATCGGGGCGATGGTTCGAGTCAGTGACGAGGTGTAGGGCAAGTCCAGGGCTGGATCTGGATCTGGGCCTCGGCGCTGATATCAAGTACCGAATCGAGCCAGCACCAAGAGAGATGTGGGTAACGTTGGAATCCACACCTTTGACAAGGCCAACGGTTAACTATTGACGAGTAGCATGGAGAGGAAGTGGATGTGGGAGGAGAAGAATGACAACACGGTGAGTGTGAAGAGGAGAAGAGTGAAGAGAAGTGTTAAAGGTTGAAGAGAGAGGGTTGAAGGACGAGGGGAGGGGAGTAAGGTCATCTGCCCGAGGAAAGTACGAAGTAGGTAGGTACGGTGAGGTATCCGTACATTGTAAGGTGCTGGTAAAAGCTGGAAGGTACGAGGGGCAACACATGCCAAGGGACCTACCTAAGGTACCTTAAGGTAGGTAAGAAAGAGCCACACAAAAGAGAGCCCGGGGTTCCATTTACAGCTGTACTCCGTACGCCGTACTGCACCTGCTGGACTACCTAATCAGAGACCCTCTCTTCTATTAAGAGTTACTAACACATTATTCAGAGCAACAGTTATTGCTTTCTTTCTTTTTTTCTTTCTTTCTTTTTGAATTAATTTCTCTCCTCACTTCCCTCCTTCAGTACCTACCGGTACCCTCGCTTGATAGAGGCAGCAGCAAAAACACTCTGTAAAAACTCTTCACTTGACCAGGGCACTCCTGCCGCCCACATTATCCATGTCCACATCTCAAGTGTCTGGGGAACCTAGTGTACGAAGAGGGTGAAGGTACGTTGTAAGGTGTTCGTGCGTCGCTCATTTCCCAGGTACCGGATTTATACCCCTGTCATTCTGTTGACGTGATACCATGGATCGTGGGGGGCGAAGATGTACAGAGCAGTTATCAGCAGCATTCCTTCCAAGTGGGTAACCCGTAAGCGAACAAGCGTAGGGCCATCGTTGCTTTCCTATTAGCCTAATCCAACATCTAGGCTAGTCGATGGTCAGCTTAAAGAAGGCGAGGCCCATCGTCCAGTCTGTAAGTTATTATGTCCCAGCGATAATGATGTGCCGGTAAATTGTACGTGTACAACGTAATACGAAAGTACGTTGTTTGACCCTGACTATGTTGTATGTGTGTCGAACGTCTAGGACCCGGCGCCAAAGCTGCGGGATAAGCCAAATTTTCGGTCGACTGCTAACAATGGGACCGTGCGGAGGTGATAGACACCCTTCGAAAGGTACCGAGCGCCTGTGCCTTTCGGGTCGTCCAATGGTGAGTTGGCCCTAAACGCGTGGCTGGGACTGGGGCTTTAGCGGGGGTTTAGCGGCGTCCCTGCCGTTGGAGCTAGGCGAATTCTGGACAGACTATTTACCGGGTTGTTTCCTTGATTCTGACAGCTTACGGAATATCACTGTACAACGTACGTACTTTTTATCATCTTAGGTCTCTGTTCCCTTTGTTCGCACTATCACAACTGCCAAATTATTCGTGTTTTGTACATAGCCCTCGGCAGTGTGACAGCGTCCGAGCCAAAGTGGCTGTATTCCGTACGGGTAGCCCGTATTTGTACAGCAGCACTTCAGAGTCACATGCCATAATTCCCACGCAATGACAGCGGGAGAGCGGGAGGGAAGACGGACCGGGGAAGACTCGGTAACATGCTAAGATGCCTACAGAATAAGGTACCTTAAGGCAATAGGTCGCTACCTACCTTAGGTATCTTACTAAATTACGTACCTATCGCAAGCCCAATGGAAATCGATGGCCGGCACAGTAACAATTATTACCCATTTTCATCTTTTCCTGAGGTACTTTTCTTCTTTCGGACATCAACTCCCCCTTCACCTCGTCCCAACTTCCACCCGCACCCGACACTTCGGGATCTTCCACTTCCACATCGTTGCTTTTTTGCTTTTTTCGTCTACTCTACCTCTTTTCTTTTTCTCATCCAAAATTATGCTGCTGCTTATCGTCAATGGCTCGCTTCTTCCCATCCATCTCTCATGATAATACTGCGTCCATAACTAGCCATGGAATTCAATTTCGCCGCCACCTTACGAATATCTCCAGCATGCAGGAGTATAGCACGGACCCATGTTCTGAATCCTCGCCCTGGCGAGCTGCATGGGGGTTTATGGGGTCCGAGAGCCGGGTCTTTTCGACAAACCACCCCGACTCCGAATATCGACTTCGTCCCTCCTTTGATGGGGGCAGAAATGAATCCATAACTTCTAGCCTTATCAGAGCGTTCCGCTTTGTCCTCTCGCGATGGCCGGCACACACTTGACATCCTCGTTTCCCGTCGGCGTCTGAGCAGTCGTTGGGCCCGAGGGGTTGAAACGCGGGCTCCTTGGTCATTCTGTGTGTAGGTATGGACGTAGGTATCACCTAGTCTCTCTCTTCTCTCCCTCCTGCACCAACGCGATGGATAGTGGCTCTAGCTTCGGTCCAAAAATGAACAACAAAAAAAGTGACAGAATCTTTTCGGACAAGACCACCCCAAAAAAGGGCAAGCTGCTTCATGAAATCATTGCTTTTCTCTCTCTTGGCTAGCAGTGTGGTCTAGATCGCGCAACCGTCAACCACACGCCCGGAAGAAAAAGCAATAATCCTCCCGATCTAGTCCAAGAACCAGAATAACCGCAGCCGTAGTGCATGCCGAAATCTGTCTAGGTATGTAGGGTGATCATCCACTATTGGATCATGCAGTGCAGGCCAGTTACTAGGCGTTGGCCGCATTCTGTTGATCCGAAGGACCGATCGCCTCAGCCCGGCATCTTCGAGAACTCTGTCTGGACATCGCACTGCCATTCGAGTCAGCTCTCCACAGCTCAGGGGGGGGGGGAAGCAAATTCTCATCGTAAACTGGGCCTGGGAGGCTTCCCCGGGCTGATACATGACATGTCGATCCCGCTAAGAGCAGCATGTCTCTCGTTGGCATCTCTCCGAGTCTTCCCTCCCTTGGACACGAAGAAAGAGGGCTGGATGTCTTTGAAGAGACATCGAGTGGAGGCCACAAAATCGGGACGCTTCCCCGTATGCAAGTCGGCGGCGGCCAAGAAGAAGAAGAACAAGAAGCTCTCACCACCCGAGACATTTCGCTGTTTTGATTACGAACCCAAATGCTCAAATATCACCCTCGTAGCCGTCCTACCGTCCTACCGTCCTACCGTCCCATTGCACCGCTTGATATTATCCATCTTCTGACCCCCCGTGTATCATCTTCAATAATAGTCCTCGGCTCTTCCCTCACACGAGTCACGGGAATGCTGGCTCGGCCATCGTGTCTCCACTTGAGCCAATGATCCCCCTTGCTGCTCCATCCGCCGCTGAGACTTCAACATGGGTGCCGGATCGTGCAGCTTACAGGATGCTCATGTCTAGGATCGGTAGTGGCTGACCAAGACGGTCGAGTCCGATGATGTCAGTTTTCCCCGAGTTGCCAGCGGAGTTTTTAGGACCGTTGAGGAGAAGACTCATGTAGCGCGCATAAACCGTCGTATCCCTTGCGCAGAGACACTACTGAGTTGGTTTTAAACGACCGTCTTGGAACGAGGGATGTTCTAGTTAGGCATACCTTTGCCAGGACGTGTCAGTTCGCCCTTGCGAAATGGGCGATGACGTGGGAACAAAAAAGCCTCATAGGGCCCCAAATTCGCATGTATATTCTGTAATGTGATAAATGACACAAGTTGGTCATCTATCTTCCCAACCGTCGAGGAAGATCTGACGTGCCGTGGCTACCTACACGACCAGCAAGTAGGGACATCAGCAACGTTGGCTGAGGTGCCAACAACATCACTGATCTGACAGACGAAAAGTACATGAGCGACCTCTGGTGAACCGATCAAAAATAACGGCTCACTAGGACAATGTTGTTACATGTCACACTTCTGATCTCTCGCACCTGAGATGGACGAAATCTATTCGAGGCCACACTTCCATAGGTGGATCTCGAACTTCATACTTGTGGCACATTAAAGGCACCAATTACAACTTGGAACCTCCAGCATCCTCATCTATCTCGCCAAACAGATTCATGAAAGCGTTATGCACCTCGTCAGTCAGGTCGCTGGCCTGCAAACTCCGGCCCTTCTTTGCAAACGCCAGTCGCGAACACTCCTAGACACAGATAAGGCCCGTTAGACCCGACATTCGTTGTCCCAAGTCTTCCTCATACGGAAAGAATGGCGGAGAAAGGGGAAGGGATAAGGAAAAGTCAAAACAGGCTGGGCTTTTGCGATTCGACTTACCCTCGTGATAGCACTCCCCCCAAATGCGGCAAGACCAAGCATCTCCTCCTCGCTGAGAAGGTCGTCCCCGCGATCCCAGATCCCATCAAGATACGCCTTCCTCCATCCGAGGAACGTAGCCACCGACCCGGTCATCGTATCTCCCTGGCCCCCGCTCCTCTTCCTACCCCCCGGGAGATCGACAGCCAGCGTCGTCGTCCCGTTCGAGATGTAATCCACCCCGCCCTTCTGTATGACCGTGACGCCCTCCAGCGCCTTAGCAAGTGCCTCCACGCGGGCCGTCTCGCCCCCCTTGTCCTCCGCCCGGGCCACCTGCTCCTCGACCCCGAGCGCCTTGCAGAGCCGCCCGAACTCCACGACGTTGGGCGTGATGACCGCGTTCCCGTAGCCCCGTACCAGCGACGGGTCTTTCTGCACGAGGAGCAGCGCGTCGGCGTCCAGGACGACGGGGAGGTTGCGCTCGCGCGCGGACCGCAGCACCCGCGCCACCGTCTCCTGCATGAGGGGGTCCCGGCCCAGGCCCGGGCCGATAACCAGGACGTGGAGCCGCGGCAGCATCTCGGCCACGGCGGCCGCGATGTCTTCCGGGTCTTCGTCCGGGTCCTTGCTGTTCTTGTCGGCCATGGCCTGGACCGTGCTGCCGCGAGGGGGGGACTGGCGCATGAGGGGGTGGACCATGAGGTTCGGTGAGTAGGTCTTGATGACGGCTGCTGCGGCTGGTGTGCAGATGACGTGGGACTGGAATACTCGGGAAGACAAACTGAATGTCAGCAGCTGTTTCCTTGCCTTTGTCTCGAAGGAAGCCTGGCCCGGTCGAGGCGGGAAACTTGAATACAGGGCGATCATACCATGTCGCAACCCAGTCGTGCGCTGGCCATGGCCGAGAAATATGGCGCACCGGTGTAGTCTTCGCTACCGCCTAGAACACCGACCCGGCCCATCTGGCCTACAGATAACGAAAACCGAGTCAGCCAGTTCTGTACTGGTCTATCTCCTCTCACAGGTTCATGCTGTTGGTTTGACGTGCGGCGGGGTTTACGGCACCTTTATGGAAGTGGTTTAGCATGGGAGGGATCATCCGTCTCACGCGACCCAGAACCTCTTTTGTTGCGGCAGACATCTCGGGCGGCTTGGAATCTATGGTCATTGTTTGTCTCTGGTCGGTAGCCTTCCTTCGTAGGTACGGAACTAGATTAGATGGGAGGATGGCTGTCGCAGGAGACGCAGGTAGCTCGTGGATGCACGACAAAGAGAGAGCAGTCAAGGTATTGGCAGAAGAAATAGAAGCGACTGTGAAAGGGAAGCCAACTGAAGCTTGAGATTGACTGGCGTTTCCTATGAAATAAAGAAGTATCCGTAGGTGTGCAGACTAGAGGTTGGCAATGGCAATAAGGTGAGGTAGCGGGGAGGGGGGGCGGGTGGCAGGGGAAGACTTGGCTTGCCAGTGGATGATGTCAGAAGGGAGTTACTTATGTCGTGGGTCTTTCAGTGTCCCTAACAGGCAACCGGTTAACATAAGGTACCTTACGGTAGGTAAGGTAAGGTAGGTAGGTAGGTAGGCAAAGACAAGTATTAAGTAAGTTACAGAACGAAACACCCAAATACACGAAAGGCCATAGCCACAGGAAGCAAGAGATTCAAGGACAAAAGGAATTCGAGGGCGTTAATTGAGTCTTAAGCTCTATTTTACAAGTGGTTCGACTGGAGATTCTCCCTCCACAATGCCTCCCCAGGTGCTTCTCTCCAGTGCCGTGCACCCGTCGAGTAGTCCTCCCGCCGCTCCGAGAAAACTAATAAAATCACTTCGGTATAGACAGCTCCTCATCTCGCTCCTTCCTACATCCAGCCAATCGCTTCTGCATCTTCTATTACCCCGTTACAGTAAAAGGTGGTTTAAGCAAGGAAGCTCTTGATGAAGGACTCGGTCACGTCCTTGAGCTTGGCCTCGAGGTCCTTGCTGAGGGCACCCTCCCTGTCGATGGTCGCAAGAAGCTCGGACTCGTTGGTCCTGAGGTGGGCAAGGAAGTCGGCCTCCCACTGGAGAATCTTGCTCACGGGGATGGGGTCGAGGAAACCATTGACACCGGCGTAGATGAGGGGAACCATCTCGTTGACGGCCATGGGAGAGTACTGCTTCTGCTTGAGGAGCTCGGTCAACTGCAGATGCGTTAGTACCACCAGGAACAAAAAAAAAGGGGGGAACGTTGTCAGAACTTACGCGCTCGCCACGGCTAAGGGTCTGCTTTGTGGCGGCATCCAAATCAGAACCGAACTGGGCGAAAGCGGCGACCTCACGGTACTGGGCCAAGAAGAGCTTGAGCGAACCAGCGACCTGCTTCATGGCCTTGAGCTGAGCGGCGGAGCCGACACGCGAGACGGACAGACCGACGTTAATGGCGGGACGGATACCCTTGTAGAAGAGCTCGGACTCCAGGAAGATCTGGCCGTCGGTAATGGAAATGACGTTGGTGGGAATGTAGGCAGACACGTCACCACCCTGGGTCTCAATGATGGGCAGGGCAGTCATGGAACCGCCACCGTGGGTGTCGTTCATCTTGGCAGCACGCTCCAGGAGACGGGAGTGCAGGTAGAAGACGTCGCCGGGGTAAGCCTCACGGCCGGGGGGACGACGAAGCAGCAGGGACATCTGGCGGTAGGCAACGGCCTGCTTGGACAGATCGTCGTAGATGACCAGGGAGTGCTTGCCGTTGTCACGGAACCACTCGCCGATCGAGGCACCGGTGAAGGGGGCAATGTACTGAAGGGGAGCGGCCTCCGAGGCGGTGGCGGCGACGACGATGGAGTACTTCATCGCGTCGTTCTCCTCCAGGGTCTTGACGAGCTGGGCGACGGTAGACCGCTTCTGGCCGACGGCGACGTAGACGCAGTAGAGCTTCTTGGTCTCGTCGTTGCCAGAGTTCCAGCGCTTCTGGTTGAGGATGGCATCCAGAGCGACGGCAGTCTTGCCGGTCTGACGGTCACCGATAATCAGCTCACGCTGGCCACGGCCGATGGGAACCATAGCGTCGACCGACTTGAGGCCGGTCTGGACGGGCTGGTTGACGGACTTGCGAGGCAGAATGCCAGGCGCCTTCAGCTGAGCACGGCGCTTCTCCTTGGCGTTGAGAGGGCCCTTGCCGTCAATGGGGTTGCCGAGAGCGTCGACGACACGGCCGAGCAGCTCGGGGCCGACGGGGACGTCGACCTGTGTCATAGTTAGTTGACAGTCTTTGCCTGCATCGCATCCCCCACCATGTAGTGGCACATGGACTCACAATCTCTCCAGTACGCTTGACGGTCTCACCCTCCTTGACGAGACGATCGGAACCGAAAAGCACAACACCGACTTGGCCGGCCTCGAGGTTCATGCACATGCCCTTGACGCCAGACGCGAACCTGTTTTCCGTGTCAGACGTTGCTTGAGATTTGTTGGACTTTTTTCGATGACCTACTCGACAAGTTCCTCGGCCTGGACATTGGCCATGCCGTGCACACGGGCGATACCATCACTATGAAGTAGAAAAAAAAAATCGTCAGCATGCCAATACCAAAATAGGACCCTGAATGCGTTGCCGTTTCGTAGCGTTGGGGCAGCCAATATGGTTGATGTCCAGCATTGACGCCTTGGGGGTTGCAGTTTATTCATGCCAAGACCTACCCGACGGAAAGAACACGACCAGTCTCAGCGAGATTAGACTCTTCCTGAACGCCACGAATCCGCTGCTCGAGAATAGAGGAGACCTCTGTCGGTGATGCCTTGGCCTCTGCGTAGGTCCTGGACTGGATGGACGCGACGGTGACGGCGGGTGCGGCATTTCGGGTCTACGCACGTTGGGGGAAAAAAACAAGTTAGCCGAAGCCCGAAAAATGTATCGACCTCCACCCCCCCCCCCCCCCCAGCACGGGCAACGACGACAGAGCATCAAAGAAGCTTTGAAAAAGCTTGAACCCATCGTCACGACGAGGTCCAGCGCATCAATTGATGTCGGGAAGACGCCATTGGAGGTTGCTGAGTGGGAAGACCGATTTTTTTGATGAAATTGGGACCGACTCGGGGATAGGGAAGACGACTTACGGCAGCGACTCTGCCAGCGGCAGAGACGGCGCCGACGGCACGCGTCGACTGGCGTAGGGCGTTGCGGAACATATTAGAAGATCTTGAACAAGGTCTAGATCAGAGGAGAATCAATTGCAACTGGTGCAATTGAGATGGGAGGGGAGATGGGGGACGTTTCGATGGTGACTTTGCAGAAGAGCAAATGGAGTCTTTTTGGGAGGAAAGGCCCGGCTGAGGGAAAAGGTGAGCGAGAGAGAGCGAGTGAGAATGGGGAGGATTCAGGTGGAGCCGCAGTTGTACCGGGGTCCAATCAAAATGTTCTATTGCCCAGATTTTGCTCGCCCGGTCTCCGAGAACTCCCTGACCCTTAACAATTTTCTCAACCCGAACCGCCCCAGGAAATGGTAGCCTGAGGCTGTAATTTGTTTCGGCCAGCTGACAAACTTCGGGCCCTCGCTTTTCCGCCAACCCGCTGAGGCCAAATTTGGGCATATCGAAAGTTCTGGCCGAGCTTCGCGAGATGAACTTCTTTGCAGTCGAAATCAGGCGTGGATGGTCTTGTTTAATTTCCTTTTTTTCCACCTCTGTTCTTGTTCATTTCTTCATTATGCAACTGGGTCAATCGCCGTCTCTGCATTTCTCCATGAGCTGAAAACCTTGAAGAGAACATATTTGAATGGGTAGTTCGGGTTCGTGGTCAAGGCTAATCTATCATACAACGTACAGTATTGTTTCATTGGCAAGAATCTTGACTTGGATAGGTATTTTACGCAAGAGATATCCTCAGCAGCGCATAGGTGCCGCTACCAATCTTACCATCCTATATGAACCTTCCTTCGAATCGCTGCTACACGAAGCTCTAGTCCTGACTTGGCTCAACATATGCGGTGAGGCCACTCTACGCAAACTCACAGTGCTGCCTTTGCATCACAGAATAACATTGTGTCATGGTCTTCCCAGCATTCGGCCAAGACAATATCATGCAAGGTGGGAAGCCGGCAGGGTGCCGGTCGGTCTCTGAGGCCGCAGCTCGATCGAGAACTTTCGATCAAGCCGGATGAAGATTGCTGCTAGCAGCGAGAAAATACACGCCTAAAAGCCATTTTGTCCGTTTCGCCTTGTCCCAGAAAAAAACCGTCCCGTTCCTTCACCGTCCCAGTGACAATCCCCCAATTCATGATCGCATTTACCGGATGATGCCATCGAAGCGCTGCTTGAACCACTTCATGGTCTCAGCCCGCTTGATCTTGTGGCTGGAACCAATGCTGGCCTTGGCGCGGCGGCGGGTAGAGACACGCTCGCCCTTGCGGGTCATGCAGCAATAGAAGTCCATGCCGTAGATACCAATGCCGGGGTCGTACTTGATGCCGAGATCGATGTGTTCGCTGATACCGAAGCCGAAGTTGCCAGTCTCGGAGAAGTTGCGCTTGCGCAGCTCATACTCCTTGACCTTGAGGCCACGCTCGAGAATCTCCTCAGCCTGCAGACGCACTCGTTAATATGAGCTCCGGAAATGGCATGGAGAGAAGTGGGATATCGTACCTTGGGGCCGCGGACAGTGACGTGGACAGCAATCTTCTCGTTACGACGGATACCGAAGGTACGGACGGTATAACGAGCCTTGCCTGTCAATTCCGCCGCGTCAGCTTCCCTGCACCAACCTTCACACAACTTCGCTCGAGACTCCCTTACTGTAAACGGGGGTTTGACCCGACAGCTGCTCCAGCACCTTGGCGGCGCGGGTGAGTCTGTCACCAGACTCGCCGACGGATATGTTGAGGACGAGCTTCTGGAGGTAAAGCTCCCTCATGGGGTTCTGGGCCTTCTCAGATGCCATTTTGCCGGGATTGCTGTCGACGTCGTGGAGGGGTTGGGTTGTCGAATTGTCGCGGTCGCTGGTCAAGGAGGTTGAGTAGAGCTGGCAGCCGAAAAGTTTCAATATACAATGGAAGTGACTTCCCCCCCACAGCCAATTTTTTGAGAGGGTTTCGAACCCTCACCTCCAAGCCAACGTTGTTCCAGGGTGGGCCACGAGCCCCACTACTCCTGAACAGGATTAGCCTTCTTTATTTCCCGAAGATATTCCGTATAGAGCTCCAAACTAGAGCTTCAGCCTTCCTTCCGCCTTGCGACGTGGCGCAAATTTCCTGTTCTGGCGACATAACCACCAGGACCTTGAACGAGCGCTGCCAACGGAAGCATTCGAAGGTCTCGCGGACGTCACCTTGACATCTGCATATACAAGAACAATTTTTTGATCTACAGGAGGAGCTGCAACAGCGGCCCCTCCCATACAACGCCGTCACCATGGCGAACAAACAAGGGAAGATGGTGAGTTTGTCCCCGCCTTTTCCATCTCCTTTCTCAAGTCTCGAGGTTGACATTGTAGGCTAACTCCCCATGTGACTTCTGAATAGGCCGGTTACGTATGTAGTCCCTCAGATTCTCTGCTCGCGGCGCACATAACACTGGGTCTCAATTAAGACGGCAAGCCAGTTAACGCTCTTGGACAGATTAACTACCGGATGAGGGTCACAGTCGTTGATGGCCGTCAGATGGTCGGCCAGATGCTCGCATTCGATAAGGTAGGTGGCATCTGAGTACATCTACGAAACAATTCCCCACAGGCAACTAACTGTCCCTTTAGCACATGAACCTCGTACTCGCCGATACCGAAGAGTTTCGACGCGTCAAGCGCAAGCAGAACAAGTCCGCAGTTCCTGGGTCAAGCGGATCCACTGGCCAGGTCATCGAATCGGAAGAGAAACGAACGCTCGGTCTTACTATCGTACGCGGAGCGCAGATTGTTTCGCTATCGGTCGAGTCGGAGCCTCCAGCAGATCCCAGTGCTCGACTTGGAAAGACAACGACTGGCGGGATTCCCTCCACTCTGGCTGCCGGTCCTGGTGTCGCTCGCCCTGCAGGTAGGGGAGCTGTAGCGCCCCCATCTTTAGCCGTAAGTCGCCTGCTTCCGAATGAGCGTCCAAATCATACTGACTTCATCAAAGGGTCCAGCTGTTGGCGTCGGCGGCGCCGTACCGCCTCCTGGAATGCCTCAATTCCCCGGGGCTCCTCCCTTCCTTGGACGTGGAGGTAGGTTATGCATGTTCCCCTTTCTCACACTGCACCCTCCTAACTTCTATCTAGGCCCTCCACCTGGCTTCCCTCCTACGTTCGCTCCACCAGGTTTCCCTGGCGCTCCAGGCGGCGGATTCCCTCCTGGATTCCCACCTGGTCCTCCTGGTGCACCCGGAGCCCCTGGTGCCCCGCCTGGATTCAACCCCCCTCCTAGAAGATGAGAGTATTTATTGGCTTTGTCGGAAATGGCGACCAGTTGCATTTTCCCCCCAGGTTGTGTTATTTGGCGTTTGGGTGGTCAAAGTATACCAGCTACCATGCTGGGCAGGAAAGCGCAGGCAGTGTAGCGCAAGTCCCACGCTCTAGAAATGAAAACGGGACCGAATATGAACATCGATCGCTCTTGGAACAATCTTTGGTATCTTAAACACGAGGTAGACGAGATCCCACAATTATTACCCTTGCCTCATGCCCAGGGTCATAATGATCAGAAATCGGCTCGTATCATACGTCTCCTGACTGCTTAGTTGCCGTATGGTTTTAACTCGCACTATAACTATGCCGCTCAATCGGTCGATGAATCCTCCAAGACTGTTCAAATGTGAAGCTCGGACTTCGTGGGACGTCGTAGCAATGAATGCAGCACGGGCCGGAGTACGGAGCTTGTAACTTCCCCTGAATATTAAGGCAGCGCAACTGGACAGGGGCCACGTGATCCTCCAATCATCAAGGCTTATCTCCCTGATTGCTAATCCCTGTCTCCGCAAATTCTGGCCTCCACGAATTGGGGACGTTCCGATCCAACTCCGACTGAATCTGGAGCTCCAAGAAGTAACCAACGTTCCTATCTCGAACCTCGTCGGACCTGGTTTGGACTCACCGTCTCCGTCACTCACGTCACCAGTAAACCGGTTGAACGCTCGAAATCAGCAATCGCCATGGCTGCCTTTATTAAGGCGATCAATGCTCGGATCCGAGCCAACCCAGCGCTCGACTACCTCTGCTCAACACGTACGTTCTGTTCAATCAATTATGGAGGCACTGGCGGGAGGCTGCCCTTACTGGAGAAGAGAAGAGGGGGACTAGTATTCAATTCGGCATCCGTCTCTTGGGGTTGCAGTTGTCACATCGAATAACCCAACCGAAAATTGACGATGCAATGCTGCCGGGGCGACGTTGTTTTGGCCACAGAGAACCTCCAGGACGGCCCTAGGCTTGAGCCGCGTTACGTTTCATCGACTGCTGGGATATGCGCTGACCTGGTTCGCTTGGCTAGATTTCTGGGGTCCTGCCTCCAACTTTGGTATTCCTGTGGCAGCCGTCTTGGACACCCAAAAGTCGCCGGACCTGTAAGTTTCCAATGCCAAACACCTACCGCCAACTGGCCCAAAACGGGTCGATAATCTGATCTTCCCTTTGCCCTCTAACCAGCCAAACGTTAACCATTGCGCTTCTCTTCCCTCACATAGGATCTCGGGTCAGATGACGGGCGCCCTTATTATCTACTCCGCGACTTTCATGCGCTACTCCCTAGCCGTTACGCCGAAGAACTACCTCCTTTTCCTCTGCCACTTCGTCAACGAAGGGTCGCAGCTCACACAGGGATATCGCTACATGAAATGGCACCACTGGGGTGGTAAGCAGGAGGCGGAGGCTGCGAGCCCGAGTCAGCCCGCCGCGGCTGTGGGCAAGGTTGAGGCCGCGGTAAAGGAGGCGGCCAGCAAATAAGTGTCCCTCTGTCCCGTGTTCCCGGGAACGGTGAAGGGAGCGGTCCGGCCAGTTCGGGTGTAAAAATCTCAGACATGGAAGGAGAAGCGGTGGCGATAGACGACATTTGCGGCAGTGGTTTATCCCTGTGCGCCTTCATCGGAATGCAGTCAAGTAGCAGCATAAGGATTCTGTCAGGCAGAGACGCCGCAGATTGTGCATACGACTGCTCTGGGCAGAGGAAGTTGTCCATAGCATCATGCTATTATTTGGGTCTCTTACCGGGGAGCTATCCTCTTGTCGTAACCAATATACAGAGGCACAGGAGTAGCCTCAACTGGCCAACAACACCAATGATAGCAAAGCACGTTTTTTTCTTGCAACATGGGCACTAGAATTTGATCGTGATGTTTGCTGGGCGATTGTATTTTGTTTTATTATGTTTTGGAAAGGGGGGTTGAGCCGTCAGACTTCCACGGACTAACATAAGTAGTCACCGCCAGAAGGGCACCTATAGCATATAGGTCAACAAGAAACGATGCCCGTGATGGATAACTCTTCCTGCTCGAATCCAGCGATAGCTCCGATAGGACACTTCGCTGGCCCTGCTCCAAGACGCTCTGCTGGGAGGTGTTCAGCTCATCGGAATCGGGGGTTCAAAAGCAACGAGGCGTTGCACCTGTGTCCTCCGTACAATGACGTTGAGAAAACACCTAGCCTAAGTCTCAAATTATGTTGGTGAAGGTTACTTGAGGACGAAGCCGCGCTTCGGCGGTTCGGGAGATGCGCGGGGATACGTCAGAGGGCTTGCGACTGAAGTAACCATGTTCGTTTGGGTGATTGGACAGTAGAATGATGCATTTGGAGTTACAGATCAATGAGACATGTCACATTGCAAGTATGTAGACACACATAAAATAGAGACGAAAGAAGGCAAAAAAGAAGAAAAATAAGAAAATATAGCGGAGGGAAGAGAGAGATCGGGACCTATCCAGCCGCCTCCACCGACGACAGTCACGCGGGTGTGGCCAAGACACGACGTCAAGAAAGTTGATGAAAAGTTAACAACCAAGAACAGGTGATATGCGAGTCGAGAAAAGCTTAACATAAGGTATTATGGCCTACACGTACACGACTCACTTGGCAAAACACTTATATATATATATATATATATATATAATATATAACAAGCCCACCGATTTCAAGTTGAGCCACCACGACAAGTATTAGGAAGTAGATCACGGTGAATCGGTGGTGATGCCTTCCAGAATTGCGTCTCTGTCCAATGGCAGGCCGTTAAACCAAGTTGCAGCCATGCGGCACAGCGGCCGGCTACTGCGCTATCGTCAATTGAACCGACCCCGGCCTTCTCACAAGAGACTAACCCCATGAAAAAGTCACCCAACCATCTTGCGACTACGTTACTCCAAGGTCCACCTTGCCGAGGTCGGAGTTGGGGGAATTACGCGACGTAAGAGATTCGAACGACCACGCTGCTTGCCCTGACTAACATGGCGGCGTCGAGACTAGCCTGACCAATTGGAAAAAAAAGCATTTCCAGGAGGGCGTGGGATAGCAAGGGCATTAATACCTCATGGGGGGTCTGGACTGAAGCGCGCAGAGCGGAGCGATTTTTACATACAGTGTGCTGGCGCAAATGCCATTGTGACTCAATTGATGGGAAAAGACGAACCCAGAAGAAGCAGTGTGCGCGGGAGGGGGAGAGTGAGAAAATGCAGGTGTCCACATGGGCATGTCGGTGACTTCCATGGCATGCTGCAGGCGACATCATTGATTCTTGGGAGGGGTGGGATGGTTGAAATGAATGGGTCCAAATTAATTGGCCTTGGACCAAGGTACTCCATAAGTTAAGGTAGGTGAGTGAGGTAGGTAGGTAGACACCGTCTCCATACGTGTACTGCGGACACTTTCACTTATACCTCGGTCAGATTGACGATAACATAACGGTGAAGGGATAAGGAGAGACGAGAGTCTACCTTACCTGCCTTCAAGGCGACCTGGAGACCGATGCCCGTGTCGGAAAACTGACCGAGGCTGATAGCTGCTGCTGCCACGGCACCCCGCATTTTAGTGCCTTCGTTGGAATCTGATATCGCGGCGAGTTCTACCGACGTTCACGATGGAACGGGAATGATACGGGAACAGCCGGAACACGACTGATGAGGGTCTAAAAAAGGGCTATTCTGAAGTTGTCCTCGGTAGTATATGGTCTCTCGGGCATTATTCCCGTCCTCTAGGCGTTTCCAACCCGACAGACGAAGGGTGTGATACAGGGGGCGGACTTGAGCTAGCATCTCTTTCCCTCCCTGGGCTGAGATGAGACAGGCCGTTGGTGATTCGAAGACGATGATAGATGGGTAGGTATCTGTACCTTCGCTCGAAGGCATTCGAGACACTAGCAGAGCTTCTTGGTTACCTAGTCAATGGTGACACCCGATAGCCATGAGGCACGCAAAAGTTGTGACGGAGTGCCGACGGTAGCCTCTGAAGAAGTGTAAGACTTGTTCAACCAACATCTTTCCGAATTCCCATTCCCATCCACGGGATGAATCGACCGCCGGTGTCTTCAAGGATAAGTATAATTTATCGAAAGGAACATGCGCAATCGAACGAAACGCATGGCCATTAAGCATGAGCCAGTTGTAACTGATCTGATCTACCTACACCGAGGCTCAGAAGCATTATTCTGAAGCCCCAGATTCTATACGAAAGTAACTCTGTACGGAGGCGGCGAACAACCCGCGTGAACCCAGAATGGAGGTTAACCATGGGAAAGGGCCCCCGCGCCGTAACATGGGGATGTTAAGTAGAGTTGTACTACGTAGTACCTCTTCTCCCCTATAACGCTGTTTCTCATGCTGCATGCAGACATAGGGTGGTTCTAACATGCATCTTGTGGTCGCCCCAGGCTGTGTATCTTCCAGCTTCCAGCGGACACATGTGCTGTGCGGATATTTGCCGCGGCCTCCCAGGAAATATCCCCAAAATACTGACTAGGTACTCGAAGATGGATTCGTCGCATCGAGATCATCCTTGATGGGGTACAAGCACTGTGGCTCTGCCTTCGGCTTGGTAGATCTCCCAGATAAGAATCCAGAAATATATATGTACTCCGTACGAGAAGTTAGAAAACTAAAACAGGCAGGGTGGGGGTGGCTGCTAGGTGAACCACTATCCCTGTGCACACGGGCAGGTAGGGATACAGAACCTTTTAAGGTCCGCCAGCCAGGATCTCTGTTCCGGAAGTACCTTATACATACCTACCTTACCTTAGGTAGTACCAAGTTGAGTTGTGCCACTTGATCTGATCCATGGGTCTTAGACCGACGACAGCCTTCGTAGAGAACGTGGGCAGATATTTGGGCAGATTGAAGATTACAAAACCCTCCCTCGGTCCTCTGAGCCTCGAAGCAGTCTCATTTGTTTTCTGTTCTTTTGATTTTCCTTGCTGTTTAAATCAAACATTCGTTGTCGTGGGTGAACCTTTTTGCTTTGGCCTTTCACGACGACCTCAGACAGAGTACATCGCAACTTGGCATACGCAGGACATACCTCACAATTACACGTACAGAGTAAAGGTAAGGTAGTAGGTGTACCGGCATCCGTCCACCCTACCTTGTTAAATTTAGGTATACTTCGTATGTCCTGCTTTGTTCTTCCCTTACCCAACCGCGCCCTCACTCGAGTATTCATTCAAGTGGTCTGTCATACGGAGTTTTGAGTGCAATGCATGACCCAAGCTCGGGCCGAGCTAATACATAGCCCTGGGTTCTTCACGAGATCTCCCCCCTTTTTTTGGTCGGCAAATCGAGTCGAGGAACCCCACTACAGTACGTCGCACCGCCAAAAACATCATAGCTAATGGTACATATTAGACACACACCTCCGGTACAGGCTGCCACCGACCCCCCTTCCCCCGCCCTTGCTCCCACTATCACAGTTGATCAGCCTGCTCAAGGGCTAGCCGCGAACGCCCCCGCCCCCACCAGAAAGAAGCTGCGCACCGCACGCCGCACGCCGCCGCCGACACAAGACGTCTGTCTCTCTTGGTATCTTTTCCCAAGTCAAAAACCCTCCCCCTAAAAAAACGAGCTCTTCAAATTCTCTTCTTCCCCCCCCCCGCTGGCCACCATCTCGACAGTCCTCTCCCGAACTTCCCCCTCCTGCCAGCTTCCTCTCTCAGACCGTACTGCTCTCCGCCGCCTTCTGCCTCCTTCAACCTAGATCGCCATCATGGCCCAGTCACCGGTGACTTTCACCGATGTGTTCGAGGAGGAGGATGCCCCCAAGGAGGGCCAGAGCATTCACCACATTCGAGCCAATTCTAGCATCATGCAATTGAAGAAGCTTCTAGGTGCGTCACGTCCCTTGACCAGGCTTGCTCGCGCCTCTCCACGAGAGCTCCTGTCTTCTCTTCCTTTGTCATGATCTTTGGTGATCATGCTGGTAGTTCTCTTGCTAACATCGGTCTTCCTCTTGCAATCAGTCGCCAACCGTGGTGAAATCCGTGAGTATTCTCTCTACCTTGATGCTCTGTTATATTTTCTTCCTTGGCCCATATGGCATTGCTAATAACATGGCCCAGCTATTCGAGTATGTCTCGATCTTGCGCTTTGTGCTTCCTCGCTGTTTTCTTAGTGCTGGCTAAAGATACTCACATTTGTTTTTTTTAACAGATCTTCAGGACGGTAAGCAACTTTCCCGGCAAGCCTCGGATTGCGCACCCTCCCCCCTGGCGGCCCCGTTGCTGACTCATTTCACTCTAGGCTCACGAGCTTTCTCTACAAACCATTGCCGTTTTCAGGTGACGCCAACCGATACCCTATTCCGTGCGCATCTGGGCGCATTTTTGTACTAACTTCTTTGCAGTTATGAGGACCGTCTCAGCATGCACAGGCAAAGTAAGCCATCCTCTGTCACCCTCACCCTCTGAGCTCAAGATCTGAGCTCTCAATCTGCCATCCCATCCCCACATGCGATACACAAGCAGCTGACCAATGCGATTGCAGAGGCCGACGAAGCCTACGTCATCGGCAAAAGAGGCCAATACACCCCTGTCGGAGCTTATCTCGCTGGCGACGAGATCATCAAGATCGCCGTCGAGCATGGCGCTCAGATGATCCACCCTGGTGCGCAACGCCTTTGCTACACAATTTTTCTGCGAGCTATAAAGGGTCTCGGGATGGGCTGACCACATAATCCAGGCTACGGTTTCCTCTCCGAGAACGCCGAATTTGCTCGTAACGTCGAGAAGGCCGGACTCATCGTACGTATTCATACCCACGATACTCTTACTCTCGCCTCGCAGGGCTCCAATGCCTTGGTCTTGGAACTAACATTCCTCTCCTTCGAAAGTTTGTCGGCCCCTCCCCCGATGTCATTGACTCCCTTGGCGACAAAGTCTCAGCCAGAACGCTCGCCATCGCCGCCGGTGTCCCTGTTGTTCCCGGAACTGAAGGCGCAGTCGAAACCTTCGAGGCCGTGAAGAGCTTTACCGACGAATATGGCTTCCCCATCATTATCAAGGCTGCCTACGGCGGTGGTGGTCGTGGTATGCGAGTCGTCCGCGACCAGGAGAGCCTCAAGGAGTCATTCGAGCGGGCTACCTCCGAAGCCAAGTCCGCCTTCGGCAACGGTACCGTCTTCGTTGAGCGCTTCCTCGACAAGCCCAAGCACATCGAGGTGCAGCTTCTCGGTGACAACCACGGCAACATTGTGCACCTGTACGAGCGTGACTGCTCGGTCCAGCGCCGTCACCAGAAGGTGGTCGAGGTCGCCCCGGCCAAGGACCTCCCCCAGGAGACCCGCGATGCCATCCTTGCCGACGCCGTCAGGCTGGCCAAGTCTGTCAACTACCGCAACGCCGGTACGGCCGAGTTCCTCGTCGACCAGCAGAACCGCTACTACTTCATCGAAATCAACCCGCGCATCCAGGTCGAGCACACCATCACCGAGGAGATCACAGGCATCGACATCGTGGCTGCTCAGATCCAGATTGCCGCCGGCGCCACGCTGCAGCAGCTCGGTCTCACCCAGGACCGCATCTCTACCCGAGGCTTTGCCATCCAGTGCCGTATTACCACCGAAGACCCCTCCAAGGGCTTCCAGCCTGATACGGGCAAGATCGAGGTCTATCGCTCCGCCGGCGGTAACGGTGTCCGTCTAGATGGTGGCAACGGCTTTGCCGGTGCCGTCATCACTCCCCATTACGACTCCATGTTGGTCAAATGTACTTGCCAAGGCTCCACCTACGAGATTGCTAGGAGGAAGATGCTGCGAGCTTTGGTCGAATTCCGTATCCGTGGTGTCAAGACCAACATCCCTTTCCTTGCGTCATTGCTCACCCACCCCACCTTCATCGACGGCAACTGCTGGACCACCTTCATCGACGACACCCCGCAATTGTTCGACTTGGTCGGCAGCCAGAACCGTGCCCAGAAGCTGCTCGCCTACCTCGGCGATCTGGCCGTCAACGGCAGCAGCATCAAGGGACAGATGGGCGAGCCCAAGTTCAAGGGCGATATCATCCTGCCCGTGCTCAAGAACGACGACGGCAGCAAGGTCGACGTCTCCCAGCCCTGCCAGTCCGGGTGGAGGCAGATCATCCTGGAGCAAGGCCCCAAGGCTTTCGCCAAGGCAGTCCGCGAATACAAGGGCTGCTTGCTCATGGACACCACCTGGCGAGATGCTCACCAGTCGCTCCTGGCCACCCGTGTGCGGACGGTGGATCTCTTGAACATCGCCAAGGAGACCAGCCACGCCCTCCACAACCTTTACAGCTTGGAATGCTGGGGCGGCGCCACTTTCGACGTTGCCATGCGCTTCCTCTACGAAGACCCCTGGGAGAGGCTGCGACGCATGAGGAAGCTTGTGCCCAACGTCCCCTTCCAGATGCTCCTCCGGGGTGCCAACGGTGTGGCCTACGCTTCCCTCCCCGACAATGCCATCGACCAGTTTGTCGACCAGGCGAAGAAGAACGGCGTCGACATCTTCCGCATCTTCGATGCGCTGAACGACATCAACCAGCTCGAGGTCGGCATCAAGGCCGTGCACAAGGCCGGCGGTGTCGTCGAGGGTACCGTTTGCTACAGCGGTGACATGCTCAACCCCAAGAAGAAGTACAACCTCGAGTACTATCTCGACCTGGTCGACAAGCTTGTCGCCCTCGACATCCATGTCCTCGGCATCAAGGATATGGCTGGTGTCCTCAAGCCTCATGCTGCCACTCTCCTGATCGGCGCCATCCGCGAGAAGTACCCCGACCTTCCCATCCACGTCCACACCCACGACTCGGCCGGTACCGGTGTCGCGTCGATGGTTGCCTGCGCAAAGGCCGGTGCCGACGCCGTCGACGCCGCCACCGACAGCTTGTCGGGCATGACTTCGCAACCGAGCATCAACGCCATCATGGCTTCGCTCGAGGGCAGCGATCTGGACCCCGGTCTGAACCCCGCGCACGTTCGTGCCCTCGACACGTACTGGCAGCAGCTGCGTCTCCTGTACTCGCCCTTCGAGGCTCACCTCGCCGGCCCCGACCCCGAAGTGTACGAGCACGAAATCCCCGGTGGTCAGCTCACCAACATGATGTTCCAGGCCGCGCAGCTCGGCCTCGGAACCCAATGGACCGAGACCAAGAAGGCCTACGAGCAAGCCAACGAGCTCCTGGGCGATATCGTCAAGGTCACTCCTACTTCCAAGGTCGTCGGAGATCTTGCTCAGTTCATGGTCTCGAACAAGCTCACCCCCGAGGATGTGCAGAAGCGAGCGGGCGAACTCGACTTCCCCGGATCGGTGCTCGAGTTCCTGGAGGGCATGATGGGCCAGCCGTACGGCGGCTTCCCCGAGCCGCTCCGGACGAACGCTCTCCGCGGACGCCGCAAGCTCGACGCGCGGCCGGGTCTGTTCCTCGAGCCCGTCGACTTTGCCAAGGTCAAGCGCGAGCTGGCCAAGAAGTTCGGCGGCCCCGTCTCGGAGACGGACGTCGCCTCGTACGTCATGTACCCCAAGGTGTTCGAGGAGTACAAGAAGTTCGTGCAGAAGTACGGCGACCTGTCGGTCCTCCCGACCAAGTACTTCCTGTCCAGGTCGGAGATTGGCGAGGAGTTCCACGTCGAGCTGGAGAAGGGCAAGGTCCTCATCCTCAAGCTCCTGGCGGTGGGCCCGCTCAGCGAGAACACGGGCCAGAGGGAGGTGTTCTACGAGATGAACGGCGAGGTCCGCCAGGTGACGGTGGATGACCGCAAGGCGTCGGTGTCCAACCTGACGCGGCCCAAGGCCGACCCTCTTGACTCCAGCCAGGTCGGCGCGCCGATGGCCGGTGTGTTGGTTGAGCTTCGCGTCAAGGAGGGTGCAGATGTGAAGAAGGGCGACCCGCTCGCCGTTCTCAGCGCTATGAAGATGGTTTGTTCTCCCCTGACCCCTTTACGAGTGGTAAATCCGGTTCTAACTTGGGCTTTTCTTCTCTAGGAAATGGTCATCTCAGCGCCGCACAACGGCAAGGTGTCCGACATGCAAGTCAAGGAGGGCGACTCGGTGGATGGCTCCGACCTTGTGTGCAGGATTGTCAAGGCGTAGAGCTGTGGAGCACCGCGATAGACTTGTGTTTGCATACATTTAGCGGCAGATGTGGATGGATGTTGGGGCAGTTTGACGGAAACAGAACAAGTGGCGCGGCGGTATATAACATGTTGGGCGTGCAGTATCGGATTGAATTGGCTTGGTTGGATACAGTTGAAAGAGTCATTGCCTGCTTCTAGTTGTTCAATAAATGAGCTTACAGTTCCTGCATATGATTGCCAATGTGATGCGAGTTTTAAGGTCACGACGGTAACGAAACGACTCTGGCCTGGTGGATTTGTCTCCTGAATGGGAACATTCGCTAGGGAAGCCACTACTCCTCCATCTTCTCATCATCCTTCTTCCCCTCCTCTTCGTCATCGTCATCCAGGGCCTTCTTGGCTAACCGCTCCGCCTCCTCCCGGACGGCCCTAGGGACCTCCTCATGGCGGCCCTTGGTAGGACCATCGACATCGCTGATCCAGCTCATCTCGAGCTCAAACTCCTTGTCCTTGTTGTCGTCGTGGGCGACGTAGATGATGCGCGCGGCCTCCTTGACGCCCTGCTCGAGGGAGATGCCCTCGCCGGCGAGGTCGAGCTTCTCGAGCTCGGCCTTGGCGGCCTGGCGGCCCTTGCCGGTGGCGGCGCCGTAGTAGCCCCAGTAGAGGCCGGACGGTTCGATCATGTAGAGGCCGGGCCCGCCGTGGGTGAGGCCCTCCTTGACGCCGCCGGGGCCGACGGAGGGGCCGCGGCCGACCTCGCCGTCGACGGGGGAGGGTTGGGAGGGGTCGAAGCCGGCGACGATGGCGGTGATGCCGAAGGGGCGCACGGAGGAGTAGAGGGTGTAGGCTTGCAGGTAGCCGCCCATGCGGGAGGCGAGGTCGGCGGTGGGGATGGGGCTCTTCCAGGTGTCGCGCCAGGCGCGGGCCTCGTCGCGGGCGCGGTCGACGAAGTGTCTTCCGTCGGGGATCATGCCGGAGTAGACCTACGTTGATGGTTTTGCCCTGTGTTAGTTTGACGGAAAATATAAAATGCAAACGAGATGAAGAAGGCGCAGGTGGGACGGGGGACGGGGGACGGGGGGTGGGGATAGGATGGGATGGGTATGAATGAAGGTGGATGACGACGTACAGCACCGAGGTGACGGTCAATGGTGGCGATACGCTTGTTTGCACCGGGCCTCCAGAGCTTGGAGGCGATGACTTTCTCGACGGCAAGAACGACGCCGTCCTTGCAGCGGATTCCTATGGACGTGCCGCCGTTCTCCACTGCCTTGACGGCATATTCGACTTGGAAGTTGCGGCCGTCCGGGGAAAAGATGGAGTTGGACAGGTCGTAGCCTGTTCCTATCGAAGTCTGTCATGACAGGTGAGGAACCATGTCAGTAAATTGCATACCTAGGCACGCCGCTCTGGGCCCCGGGGAGTTGGGAAACGGGGAAGTGAAGGTCGTGGAGAGGGGGAGCTAGCTTGGTTACCATTTTGACGACGGCAGACGCCGGGGCCTGAACGGGGGGAGGATGTCGGGTGGTGGTGGTGAGCCGGGGTCAGATTAGGGTAGACGACTTTAAAGTGCTAGGCGTCTCAGTTATTTTGTGTTGTCAATAGTGGTGGGGAGAGGTGAAGCTGGTGACGAGGTTGTGAGGTTGCTTTCCGGTTGTCGTATGGCATGCGGGAGCTTCACTAGGCATCCCGACAGCTGCGTGTTGCTGGATGGATGGGAGCTGCAGGTCCACTTCTGGCGAGGCTGGACCTTGGCGGGCACCAATGTCGGGCGACGCCCTGCTATGTACTTTCGTATTTCTAGCCGTATAGGGAAGGATGGACAGCGCCGAAAGTCACTCGGATAATCGGCTATTTATCCGAATACAGCTAATATCATGGTGAATATGGGGCAAGGAATTGCCAGGATGAATTCACATTGGTGCCTTGGATTCCAGGCGTCACTTTGATTACGGACCACTAACCACAACAAGAGGTCTGGAAACAGTGCTGGACGCTGGACGTCTGGGGGAGGGAGCATGTGATGTGGCTTGACAAGCTTCCCCCGTCTCTTTGTGCCAGTGATATATGTCCTCCAGTCCTCCAGTCTTCTACAATCTCATCCCAAGGCATACAAGTTTAATCTAGGTTGGACTACGGGCGCATAACATGATGCCCAAGACTGCTTACTACTATTTGTCCGAGTTTAATAGTCACTCACTTCTCTGGTCGTCACAAGAAAATATTACAGTTTAAGAAGGTACTGTCCACTCATGGAGGGGTCAAAAGGCAGCAAGTGGTCAATCAGCAGGGCGATGCATGCATAACTAATAATTCCCGGGACTTTGAAGAGTCAAGACTCTTCCCCTTCATGCTCACAAGTTCACGTAATCATATATTTTTAGGAATAATTAATAAATTTCCGAATCCGCTGTTCGCAGCTCATGCGTCCGTCTGCGTACCCACTTCGTAGCCGCGAGGAGGGGGAAAGTGACAGAGGTGGAAAGGAGCGGTGAGACGTGAAGGTGAGGAATGAAGAAACGGGCCTGAACGTTTGAAACAACTTCCGCAAAGCAGGGAGGGGATCAAGTCACACGCTAATACGAACAGGTATCGTGTGTGTTAACGGTTCGACAGAGGATTAAAAGAAACTGGTTGATCGCCATATTCCACGTGTAGTAATGAGCCTTGGGAGACAAACAACGCAAACCCGCCGCCAGTCACATTTAGAACGCCCCTTTTTGTTCTGCCCCTCCTCCTCCCCCGCCATGACCATGACCAAGACCATAGAAACCTTCATCGGGGCCCGTCGCATCCCACCCACATGGGCGGCTCGTGATCGTCGTGTCATGGGTCTATTGGGCCATAGCTGGGCCTACCTGACATTCGTTTTTGTGAACTTGCTAATGACTGTATTCGATCGATAGGTATTCGTAGGAACGAACAAGAATTTGTGGCATGATGGTCCTGATATTAATAAATAATACTAATACTAATACTCATATAATACTTCATACGTCTCAAAATACGGTACCTACCATCGCTACCTTCCGTCCCTCACTGCTCTTTGTGCCTCGTCACCGTGACCTCCCAGGTACTACAACGTAAAGAACTTGATTGCTTCGTGTCCCGACAGTTCAGGAAGGGGAGGGGAACTAGACTAAGGTAGGGAAGTACTGCCCAAGGTCTAGGGTGGTAGCAGCCTGGGCAGGCATGCATGAGCGTTCATGTCGCCCCTGGACTACCTATCTAGGTAGGCACTAGGCATCTACCTTCTCCAAACCTCGTGCCCCTCCATCGTCATTCTTACTTTGTATATTTTGTCCAGTTCCCCCCCTCCCCTTTTTCCCTCGTCTGCCCATGACGACAACATCACGATAAACACAATCGCAACGACTTTGCTCCATTTGCTTTGCGGAATACACAAGAACACACAAGTACACCGCATCCTGCAACGGGCATCCATCAGGATCACCCTTATCCTCCCCCCACTTCTCCTTTCCCACGGACATTCTCCCTCGTCGTCTCTGGAATTGTTCTTTCACCTCGAATATTTCTGTGGCTTATCGTGATCCGACTTTGCTTCGCTCTTACTTCCCTGCTTTGCAGCCGTACTCTGCCGTCCCGCGAGTTCTTTGGCCCCTCAGTCTTGTCCCATATTCTTGTCTCTACCCATCGCGACTCGACCGAAGCTCTCAAGTCTTCTTAACTGCAACGACGCAAAAGTACATAGCATACCCAATATAACTCGAATTGCTGTACCGTGCTGTCTTCTGACCATCGCTTCTCGCCTCGAACGAATACCAGATCTCTCCCTTTGCCTTGCTGTTTCGGCACTTCGTCCTCCCCGCCAAAGACCACGACATCGGCTCAGACTTGGTTTTGGGTGTATATATCATACTTTGAGTACGCTTTACAAAGTTCTGTCGGCACTGTTCGCTCTCCGTCGAGAAGAAGCGAAAGTCTTACTATTTTCTCGTCTTGTCCGCATCGCTCGACTAGCACCTCCCATCACGAACGAGGTAACAGGCGTCTTCGCATCTCCAACCAGGCGGGGTATCATCTCCTGCTAACACAATATATGGGCAGAAAATGGTTACTTGTCGGCCTAATATGCAGGTCCACGACGATCTCGCTGCTCTCTTCTCCCGTAACCTGACCTTCCGTCCTGAGCTTCAGAGCCAGGCCCTGGTAGGAACACAGGTACAGGCACCAGAACAACCCAGCACTGCCGTTGAGGAGAATCCGATGATAGACAGTCTCAGGGAATCCCCTACGCAGGCCACCTCCACACTCCCCAACTCGAACCCGGAACCCAAGCCCATCACCTACTCCATTTCCCAACACTACACGCATTCCGCCCACCTCCATCGGCCGGCAGTATCCCAGGTTCGACAGGAAGAGCAGTCGGCTGCGACTCAGGACGTCCACCAGCAACAACGGCGTTCGTCCGAGCCGCCCCAGACCGAGCAGCTTACCGCCGAATTCGTCCTCTCCCAGAACGGCGTCGATCCCACCGTCCTGTCCCGCTCCCAGCACCAGCTCTTCCGCATATCTGATCCCGATCAACAGGCTCGGCTCGTCGAGCTGTGGCGCGTAGCACCACCCACTAGCTCCCAAGATAACCCCTCCTTGGCCTGGACTACCACCACCTACGAGCAAGAGGAGCGCTGGGCGAAGCTCCGCTATGACCGTTCCCTCGAGGCAGAGAGAGCGAGGCAGAATGGCAACTTCGCCATGAGCCTCGACGGCACTCCCGTACAAATCGAAGACGGCCGCTGGCTAGCCTCCTCGAACAACGTCGAGCCCTACATGATGTCGGGCTACGAGGAGCTGATGCGCCGCGAACAGGAGCGCGAGCAACGCCGGCAACGCCAACAGGCCGAGGGTCGTAGCCCGAAGAACGTCTACTCCCACTTTGGTACCGCCGTCGGCAGTAACAACAGTCAAGCCTATTCCCGCGCCACCGATCCCGTCTACAGGGGCTCTGCCGGCGACTGGCCCGTACAGCAGCAGCAGCAGCAGCAGCAGATGCAGCAGCAGATGCAGATGCAGATGTACACAGATCATCCGTACGGTCAGTACGACGTGTTCCAGCAGCAGCAGTTTGGGGGGCCCGCTGGCAACATGGAAGCCATGGAAATCATGTAGGAGAGACGGGTCCGAGGGGAATTTGCAGGGATGAACAGCACCTCCACCCGGTACGGACGGACATCTGTAGCTGGCAAGCTGGCTGCCTCCTTTCATTTCTTCACTTTTACCTGGAGTGGAGGCATGAAACGCAATGGCAATTGACACACGGGCAAAGCTGCAGAAGGGGAAAAGGAGCAGAGTGGTATACTTATCAAACCCCGAAACCCCGGCGCTACGCTGTGACAGTGATGGGGGGGGTTCAGGGGTTCAGGGCGAGCGCAGAAGCATCGTTCCACAGATGGCGGTACTCATCCGTCTCTTGATACCACCGATCAAGCTCTTCCTATCGCCCCCCCCAAGCATTCTCGCATAGTGCTCATGTGCTCTCGTTGTACACTCACGAAGTAATCTCAAAGTAGTCTCACATCATATCTACGCCGCCGGTGAGCCGAGGGGAAAACGAGCAAATCTGGTAGCATCTCTAAATATGATTCTTTTATGTACTTTTCTCTACTGTTCTCTCCTCTCCTTTGGCCACCACCAGTGCCTTCGGTAGTTCGTCCGCGGTTGTCTAGTTCGTTTCGCTTCGCTTCGTTTCATTCCATTTCTTTATCCCGTTTATTGCCAACTTTCCAACATATGCCAAGAACATGACCAGAAGCGACAGGTCAAGCCGGCCCAAGAGCGTATACGGAGAGACGCACCAAGAGAAGGAAAGGGAGGAAGGGAAAAAAAAGAAAGAAAAAAAGGAAGGAAAAAAAAGAACAAACCAAGAAACCAAACGAAGCAACATCCGTGACGATCACCGAACCCATCCTCCACCGTTTCACCGCTTCTTGTTGCCCTTGCGCTTGTTGGCCCTGCCGCCGGTCTGGGCACCCGACGTCTTGGCCTTGCGGAGCGAGTCGGTCGACTTGTCCAGCACCTCAAAGTCGTCGCTCGTCGAGCCGGTGCTTCCGGAGGGGGTGTGCTGGACTTGGTCGTTGTCCGAGTCGACTTCGGCGGTGTCGTCCTGGTCCTGGTCCTGGTCCTGGTCGTGGTCCTCTCCGGTGGGGTTGTTGGTGCCGAGGAAGCGGCCGATGGTGGAGCGCATGAGCCAGAGGGGGAGGCGGACGACGGCGGTGTCGCTGAAGGTGGGGGGTTTGAGCTCGGAGGGCTGGTTATGAGATGGTTAGTTTCTTTCTTTTTCCCTTTGTCTTCTTCTTTTTGGGGGTCTTTTTTTCCTTTTTCTTTCTTTCTTTTCACGACCCCGCTTGATCAACTTACATCCAGGAGGAACTGCTGCAGATTGCCATCTTCGTCTTCCTCTTCAAGGTAAACCTCCCCGAGCGAGTCGACAATCAGGACCTTTCCGTTCTCGGCAATGACACGCTTGCGAGCACCTGTCGGGGCACCCTGGGGAACGTCGCGGGGGGTAGCGGTGCCGCTAGCAGAAGCGCTGCCGCCACCACCGCCACCACCACCACCGCTGGCGCTCTTCCCCTTGGGCTTGCTCTTCTCCTTACGGGCGGCGCGTTCCTCGAAGCGGCGTTGGCGGCGGTTGACAGCCTGCGCGGGGGGCGCGGCATCCTCCTCTTGCGACGGCGAGGGCGCGGCGGCAGGGGCGGCGGCAGGGGCGGGAGGCTGGGCGTAGTCGATGCCGGGGATGCTGAGGTTGTCGCCCCAGGCGGAGGCGCGGGCGAACTTGATGTAGCGCTCGACAAAGTCGCGCTGGCGGCGGTGGCCGAGCCAGAGGGCGATCCAGTGCATGGCGCCGCCGGCGGTGAGGAAGAGGCCGGCGAGGACGGTGCCGAGGCCGGGGCGGTAGCGCTGGTAGTAGTAGTTGGTGCCCTTCCAGGTGGGGAAGCCGTTCTTGAGGAAGTGGTCGTAGCGGTCGCGCTCGGGCCCGCTGAGGATGTTGCGCACGAGGCCGAGGCGGGCCTGGCGCTCCGAGGCGACCTTGATGGCGGCGTTGATCTCGCGCTGGGTGGGCGGCTTGTCGACGTTGACGCCCGATGCCATCTGCTTGCCGTCCTTCCGGGCCTGGGCGCGCTCGGCCTTGAGGAGCTGCGCGACCTTGTCGGGGTGCAGGGCGCGGGTGATCTTGCGGTAGGCCTTTGTGATTTCGTCGATGGAGGCGCCGGGCTTGACGCCGAGGAGTTCGTAGAAGGTGGTCTCCGGGTTGGCCTCGTGGGCCTGGATTTCGGCTCGAATGCGGAAGATCTCGCGGTCTGGGGAGGGGGAAGCAACTTGTCAGCGTTTCCTGTTTGGTGAGAGAGAAGATGGGGGAAACATGGCAAGAGCTTGATGCTATTCCAGGGGAGTTATCATACCTTCCTTGCTCCAAGCGGCCGCAAAGGCCGTGAGCAGGCCAAGGAGGCCAATAATCAGTTGATGGGCCTTCATGTTTGCATGGCACGTCTAGGGATATGTCTGCTGCGAAAAGGACGAGAGGCCGAGCACTCGAAGAAGAGAAGATTTCGAACGGAAAGAAAGATTTGACTAGAGAGACGAAGAGCGAAGAGCGCAGAGCGCATGCGGGAATTAGCAATTCATTGTCGCATTATCCGTGGCTTCAAGGAGGATCATACCGGAAGATCAAGGGTTTTCCGCCTGCCCTTTAAGAATCGGACTTGAAGGCGTGCGTGCGTCTCCTGCACGGCGGAAAGTGAGCTAGGCCGAACACGCCAGGTGGTATCTCGGCTCTCTTTCTCACGTTAATAGGGTAACAGAGAGAAGTGAAGATGGTAAGATGGGGAAGGGTAACATCTCTCTCTTTTTTTTTATTTTTTTTAAACCCTTCTTTTGGATGCGACGCTACCCAAGATACCTTATGCTGCTTGTTGGCCACCTTGTCCCTAATTCCCATGTCTTTGGTACAAAGGTACTTCCCACCATTCAAGCTGCCTAATCCGAATGTTACTAATCAGAAAATATCCGAGTGGAGTCACCTCCAGGGCTTATGTAATCGTCGCTTCTACACGTGTACGTCTCCAAGTCCTGACTGGCATCAACATCACCAGACGACGTCCATCACACCATTTATTAAGGGGCACCCAATTCCTGTCGTATACAATACAATAAAGCTGTGTGAAAGCCTGTGAAAGCCCGGCTGGGGTTCTTGACGTCGGAGGATACTCTGTAGATAGATAGGATCTACACAGATATACATCCCCTTCGACATGGTGAAAGCAAGCTCATTCAGACCTCGATCTTACCCCTGAACCAAAAAGAAGAGGCCAACATTTACGACAGTTCAGATCTGCCCTTCCCATTCAACTGCATTGCATTAATGTCGGGTTTCTGTACATACTCCTGACAGATTGAACACGCCTATTTCCAGCTTCTTCCAAGTCCTTCTGATGTTGACGGACGACTGCCACGAAACCAACCATCCGACCGATCAGCCCCTGACCCCTGAATTCGTTCTTGACCAGCTGATGCCCATTTCCAAGTCCAGTTCCAGGCCATGAACTAGACGATCTGTTCTTAAAATAAATCTCATGATCTCTTCCTGTGTCATCTTTTTCCCTTTATCGTCATCGATCTTGGCCCCCCCCCGCGTTATACCCCTAGTTGTCGACAGGTCACATCTCATCGTCGCAACCTAATCCGACGTCGAACTTCGAGGAAGCCATCGCCAAAAACAACCGCATTGTTCAGATAGATGGAGCAACAGAACCGAAGGGCCGTGATGAATATAAAACCTCATGGACAGCCGTCTTCTGGATGGGAGGTGCATCACACAGCAATTCCACACCAGCAATCATCACAAGCGTCATATATATACTTTTACGGCACTTCCTCCCTCAACCAATATGCCTCCCACGACAATGCAAGAAGCAGCCGTGCAGTTCATCCAGCGCCGTCGCCGTCAGCCGCGCTGGAACCCCGACATTCGTCGTATGAACCGCCGCCGCCGCACCCGTTACCGTGTGCAGATCCACGAGAGCGAGAAGCGCGGCACCAAGAAGCCTGGCACCAAGAAGCTTGGCAAGAAGAAGTGAGGCCCACACGAAGCGCCGTTGCAAAAGGTAAGGGCCTATTTACCCAGGAAGTACGATATCATCATCGGTAGCTAAGAAAGAGAAGCAGCGCCAAAGAAGAGAGGAAAACGGACGACACAGTGGCCTGGCTATCATGGCAAGCCAGAAGATCCCGCAAGGGGACGAGTTGGACAACATATCGACACACGGGCTTAGACTCCCATACCTTTTCATTTGTTTACAACATTCATTATTGGGCGTTCGAATGTGGAATTAGGGACGTTAGAAAAGGGGATAGGCGTCCTTGAAGCACTGGACTTGAACGGGTAGATACCAAGTTGCAAGGAAGGCAGTGAACGGGCCATTGAATACACCATTTCATCTCCGAGAATCGACGGTCTAAGCCCCAAACACCATGCTAACTGACATGCCAGAGCAGATAATGAAGCAGTATAGGGCCATGTCCCGTACTTTTCCCCAGCTTGCCCTGACACAAATGAAGAACAGCTGATGTACATGGACGTGAGACGCCCATCTTCCCCCAGTTTGGCATTGACTCTTGTAATTCTAGCATCCGAAAAGTAAACCCCCCATCTGAGACGCTACGCTCACGAGCCTTTACCCTCCCGTGTCGACTCGTAGTTATCCCGCCACTGCTTCCAGTCCATGTACATATCCACTTCATCCCCCTGATTCTTCCTCTTCTTCGCCTTCTTGCCCTTCTTCTTCTTCTTCGCCCCGTCCTCAGGCTTCCGCTCCAGCTTCACAAACTCCGCCTCGACAGCCGCCCGGCTCGGCCCATCAGCAACATACAGATACAGCGTCGACGCCACAATCAAGCTCGCCGCCGCCGCCGCCTTGGCATGGTCGACCATCTCGCCAGCCTCCGCCTCGGCATGCACGTCCCTCAGCAGCCGCAGCGTCTTCTCCGGGTCGACGACGACGACGCCGACGCCGACGCCCGCGGGTCTCAGCAAGCCGCCCCCCTTTTCCTTGTTCGCCTCCTGCCTCGCCTTGCGCAGCCGCTTCTGGTACTCCTTGACCACCTCGAACGCGCGGTCCGCCAGGGACTTGACCGTGGTGGTCCGCATCAGCCGCAGGAGCGGCAGCAGCACGGCGAGCGCGGCGGGGTTCCCGGCCTCGGCGCGGATGTACGTCTCCAGCAGGGCCAGGACGCGGCGCTTGAAGTTGACCACCGACTCCTTGGCCGCCTTGCGCTCCTTCTTCTTGCTCGGGCTGTGCTTGATCCGCTGCTGGAAGACGGCCGCGAGCTTGTCGTCCAGTGCGAGCATCTCGGAATCCGTCATGTCGGCGTCCGAGTCGGAGGACGCGGCGTCCTTGTCCTTGTCGAGCCGGTGGCTCCCGAGGATCTTGCCCAGCGCGTCGTCGATGGCCTCGAGGTTCTTGGCTTCCTCGGAGCTCTCTTTTTCGCCTTCTTCTTCGTCTTCGTCTTCGTCTGCGTCTTCCCCTTCTTCATCCGGTTCGGACTCGGAATCGGGACTGGCGTCGCCGCTGTCTGGGTCGGCCGCTTCCGCACCGTTCAGCGTGACAAACTCCACGTCCGAATCAATTTCCACGTCGGAATCGAGTTGGACCTCCTCGACGTCGTCGTCGTCGTCTTCGTCGCTGTCCTCCTCGATATCCTCCGGGTCTACGTCGTCGGATTCGATGTTGAATAGAGCCTGTCGACCTTTGGAGTTCTCATCGGCCGAGAGGACGTCCAGGAGAAGCTCGAGCGCCGCCGCCGAAATGCGTCCGGCGAAAGACCCGAATACTTGCTGCGAAATCTGCCGAAGGAGGATGGAATCCTGGGACACCATGGAGAGAAGAATCTCCACGAGGAACTCGGCAGCACCTTCCTGGTCTTTCCTTAACCTGGAGTGGCACTCTTCCAGATCGCCCAGCAACTGGAACGCGTCGGGTTCCGCATTGTAGATTTGGAAAATGGCCATGGTGTAGAGGAGAGACAACCCACGGGCAGTGTTGCCCTCCCCCGAGCCAGCTTCGTTAGGTTCTTGCGATGCCTCGTGCATCAGAGACTTCAACTTCCTTCGCGCATCGCCCACCGCCTTCTTGAGTTTTGCGTCCATTGGGATGTACTCCGGACTGATGTTCTCGATGGCTGTGCATAGGTGTGTCGAATCCTCGTTCTTCCGAGAAAAGTTCGCAAAGGTAGATTGAAGACGGTTGCGGCTGAGCTCCTTGACGAAATCAGCGGCGTTCGACGGCACCCAGACGGGCGGCGCGTAGGCAAGAGCGGTTAGCTCCTTCAAAGCGGCCTCGGGCGCCGCATTGGCCAGCTTGAAGAGGTACTCGACATAGACCCGGAGGTCGAGCTTCACTTTATCGAGGTCCTTCCTAGAGACCATGTCAGAAAGAAGAAGAAAGAAAGAAAGAGACCGCACGAGAGTCTCTCGGCACGTAGCAGGGAGAATTCTCACCCAGTTGTGCAAGTCTTCATGGCAGGCGCACTCAGCACACCAACCGTGTCTTCACCAGCCTCCGGCTTCACGCGCTGCACGATGTTCTCGACAGTCTTCGTCCCGGTCCTCACGTCAAAGCTGAAAACGCCATTACCCGTGATCAGATTCTCTAGTATGGGAGTCGCCACATCCTGGTCGATCAGGGCGGCCTGTTCCACATGGGACAAGGTTTTCCGAGCAGCGCGATGTAGGTAGCGGTCTTCATGCGCAGCCTGGTTCATGAGGCAAGCCATGAGATTCTTGCTGAAAATGACCGGTAGAAAGGATTCCAGGGGGCACTGGTCAGATGCTTGCCCGACCAGCTCTGTTAGCGTTTTCTGGAAGACGAGGAACCCACGCAGCTTCTGGCCATCAGTGGCCGTCTTCGTGAACAGGTTGTCTGTATTCAACCGAACCAGTTAGCCATGTGCACAAAAATCAAGAGGTAGAAGATTGTAGGGTCCAGAGACTGGACTGAATTTCCGTACCATCCACGCATCGCCTCCAAAAAACGGTAAACTCTTCCAAGGAAGCCTCTCCCTTGCTCAGAATATGCTTCAGGAGAATATCCCACACAAAATGTAGCTGATGCGACCAATTCGGTTGCTTCTTCTTCTTCTTATTATTCTTTCCCTTCGTAGAGGTCTCCTCTTCGCCAGAGGCATCCGGATCCGTGCTCTCCTTGAGAATGACGGGGAGGCTCGGAAGCACCCTGGCGTCCAAGGGGTTGCCGATGGTTTTACGGCCTTCCGGGTAGGCGTTGAGGGCAGCCAGAGAAATGGCCACACCTTCGGGCGACTTTGTCCACTTTTCGGCTCTGACGATATCCAGGGTGGTAAGCGTAAGGTCGAGCCCCAGCTCGGGAAGGGCTTCCGTGACGACCCAGCCGCACTGAGGCCGAAGCCAGACCTTCTTGTCGGCGAGCTTGAACAAGAGGGACAGTATGGTCCGCCACATGGCCTCGTTCCCCCGGAGGATGCCAGCGCGGGCAAAGCACTCGAGCCCGAAGAGCTGACCAAAGTAGAAATCCCTCTCTTCCTGGCCCGTCATGTTGCCCGTCGGCCGGGTCCGCTGCTGGAGGATCTCGAGGACCTTGTCCAGCGTCAGGCCGGGGTATTTCGACCGGCTCAGGGCATTGTCCCCGAAGAGCTGGCGCAGCACCTCGGCGATGACGAGGCTGTAGCCCAGACGGGAGGCGGCGCGCCCGCTGGCGAGGCCGCGGAACAGGCGCCAGTCGAGGTGTCTCTCGAGGACGGGCTCGGGCACGCCGTCGCCGTCGAAGAGGCTCGAGATGACGGCTTCGGCGGCGAGGACGCGGGTTTCGAAGTCTTCGCTCCCCAGGAGCTCGTACAGTTTGGCCTCGCGGATGCGATCGGGGCCGGTCGACTTCTCCACGAAGAGCTTCTTCTCGGCGTGCTTGGTGATGTCGTCCGTCTTCGGTTTCTTGTTGGCGCGTTCGGCTTTGAGGGCTTCCCTCTCGGCACGCTTTCTTTTTGCGGTAGCTGTTCTCGTCATACTTTCGAAGGCTGCTACAAAAACATAAACTTGGCCAGTATAACGTCCCTTTTCAGTTCGGTTTTCCCAGTCAGTCTTTGCAAGCGTCCCCTCGTTGATTTTTGTGGAAGGACATGGGTTCTGCCGTTTGTTACCGCTCAGTTTGTTTGATTCTTTTTTTCCCCAATTGGAAGGAGGGCTATGGTCGCTAATTGGCTGGTCCCTTGTATGGTTCCACTTTTACCCGTGTTTTACTCGGTTGTTGACCCGCTGACTACAGATGATGAAGGACAGCGTCGGTCCAGGTCTCACCTCACCCCAAACTTGAGAGGAACTACGTGTACACCGATGGACTTCATCTCGGGGCAACAAACTAAGGTACCTAAGGTAGTCATACTCATTTACGCTCCACTCACGTACCTTAAGGTACTCGTCTTAATAAATGCGCTACCGCAATCGAATTCCGAATCCTCGCTCTTTTCCCAAACCCATCGCCTGCTGCGCCGTTTTCACATATATGACTGTGGCTTCCACAATTCCATGCGGCCATGAAGTCTAAAAGATGCCGTCCGACTTGGAGGCAGATTTGGGAGTAATCTTACCTGAATTGACTCTAGTTTTCACGAATATTTCCCCCTACGTCGCGAACAAGGAAAGGAAACCATCTCCGGGGTGTATGTCTTACCAGGGGCAATACTAACCGCAATTCCAACATTCCGAAGCTACCGTCTCAGTTCCCTAGGTGCTTGACATTCTTTGCACTTCTGTACTTTATACTACAACAACACCACGGGATCGTCGTGTCTGACATTAGACTCGGCCGACGTTGTACGTTGAGTTTCTTCGGCTCTGATCTCAGCTATATCTCGGTTTCCCGAGGGTGATGACGCTTCAGCATCGAAGTAACTTCCATTTTTGTGGTCCCTTAAAGCCGGATAGACCTCTGACTGCTTCCGGGACAGCCCCTTATTCAAACTCAGCTGGCTCCTGTGCTCGCCTGCCCATGTTGCTAGTTCTCAAATTTGAATCAAAGACACATCGCAACGGCGACCCGCCGGTCACAGTTTTAGGACTGATATTAATTACCCTCTGAAGCAGGGCTCATGTATTGGCAGAAGATAGCTGCGTTTTCCAAATCAACTTGACCTAGGTGGTTCCAGGAGGTGATCAGAGGATATAAAGAGCTAGGTACAGGTATTCGCTCCAAGCAAAGTGTCTTAAGTCCCCAGTCATATCGTGGACGGTTCTTTCGGCATGCTGGGATGGTAGGGACGGTATAAGCCATCTGAGAGGGTAAGGACTGGCGGCGTACGGAATTACAGAATTGTCCTCCAGGAACAGCCTACTGATCGCATCTGGAAAGAAATGAGAATATTCTTAAAGGGACCGTGCAGACAGAAAGACAGGCTAGATTTAAACAACACCTGAGCATGCACTTTAATCTTCTGTTGCGTGCCAGGAGCATTCAGCCCACTACCGAACATCCACCCGAACATCCACTTGACGCTGGACGGGGAAGT
>NW_021167085.1:375595-485922 GCF_003711515.1 Sodiomyces alkalinus F11 | reverse complement strand
CCTGCTACTCTAACCATGATATATTCGCAAGTTTTCCTGCGGCAACGTGAATGAAATGCTGTCTAGACTTGCCCAGAGGTCCAGTAACGTGTCTCTCGGGGCAATGGATATCTACTATATCTTGGTATCACTTATTTTCTTATATGCGTTTGCTATTCCATACACTGCTCTGCCATGCTCGAAAGAATGTCTCGGAATATCCTCCTCACATCGCAACGACTAAGACATCTCCGCAAATCCAGGGACCGGATCCAGCTAGCTGGCTTCGAATTCTCACATAGTAATAAAAAAACCGGGAGAGACCATTCAATATCCTGCGAGGCATTTGGCGGGGACGATTCTCCTGGAGGGGATACTGAATGGCTTTCCTAGCATCTATACGAAGTGTCCGTTGCACTCACGAAACACTTGGCAGGAGGATGGGGCCGCCTTGCTGTAATACCTAAAAGGGTCACGTTCTTGTTGACATACTCTGGTACCATTGAGTCTCGTTCAGGAGTCTTAACGGCCACAAGAACCATACCCATATTCTACATCAAACCCACGGCTCTCGTTTCGGAGACATCTTGCTTGGCATATGGGCAGAGGCAGATTAGATGTCACCGTGCCGAACGTCTGTAATGATGATACAGACCCGGGTTGTCTGGACCGTCGGGCTGGTCCTCTCAGAGTATATGCCAAACCCGAAGAGTCTATTCGTACAATGGTAATCTGCTCTGGAGAAGACAGTGGAATGGCCCGCTAGGTTTCCGAACGGCTTACACGTTTTGTCACCGCTAATGCTGTATAAGGACCTACGGTGACCTGTTCGTACAACATAATAGAAGCCTCTGAGCCAAGCCGTGTGACGTCTTGGAGTGAGCTCTTGCGGATATTGATATGTCGTTACCCCATACGCCGAACTCTTCAACATGCGGGCAACCAAGCATAAGGAGCGTCTGACACTTTACCTCCTCTTCCAATATCCCATTCCTCCGTTCTCTTATTTCATTGCCTGGTGAATCCGACTGCTCGGGGTCGGCACATTGGTCTATCCATACACCAAGTGCCAGGCTTCTCTTCTCGATGCTAGACGATCTCGGATGGAACGTCACCCAAAATACAGGAAAGCCATTGGAACCCCGAAGAATGCACGCAATCTCCAAACAAACTCCCGATGCAGCCCTGTGAATGGACATCGGCTCCAAAATGCACAAATTCCCGGACCTATGATATTCGTACGAATTATGCTCTGTCGCAAATCACAACCGACCCTGAGTGGCGTCTCCTTAAGTCTTACATGCATGATGCAGGAGACGTGTATCGCCACCGAACTGTGCACGAAATGTATGGTTTTTCGGACATGTAATTCGCACGTACGAACTATTAATTAATCATCAACCTCTTCACCTCGCGATCAGCTAGAGCTGCAAAAAGATCCAGTTCGACTGGCTAATTCCGACGCATTCTCTGTACACTATGGAGTCATCGGTCATCGTACGGAGTAAGGCCACACCGAATCCTCTATTAGGACACCGACTTTTACACAGAGGTCGCTGCCAAGCCAGACCTGCTCAGGGGCTAGAAGCCGTCCAATGGTTCGGCGTCACGTGCTGACGCGACTTGCCAGGGTGATGCTGCGGGGAAGCGATTGTTTACGCTACACGAGTTCGCGTCGCACTTGTTTACTTTTTGCCATAAAACCCCGCACTTCCACGAGTCACGTCAGAGGAAAAAGAAGGCAAAAAAAGAAAAGAAACAAAGAAAACAGCCCCAAAAAGACGGGCTAAAAAAGACGACCGAGGCAATGCCACCATCACTCCTTGCATACACGTACTGCAGACTGGTGGGACTCTATTCCTTGTCCCAACCCTTTGTCTTGTTTGGTTCGTCAAGTCCACGATTATTCCCCGCCGAAACCTGAGACGTGGGCGGAAACAAGCGCAACGAGTAAAGAGGTGGGTGAACCAGGGCCAGGCTGTGCACCAGTTGATTGCGTGCATCGACTCCGTAAGAGTTTACTTCGTACGAACCGCGGGGCAAGAACCCACGCAATCCTCCCAATGCATCACAATGAAGTCATGTCATGTTTGGAAAGGAGAAAGCCTCGATCGAATCGGACTCCGTGGGCGCGTCCCGGCCAAGGGAGGGGTTCCCGCCAAGCCGACCTAACCGCCAGGTACGTACGGCATCTCCGGTAAATGGATGCCGTTGTCCAAACCCAGCTGAAGCGGTCCACCAACTCGTCTACCAAGTGCTCCCGTTACTGACCGATCGATCAACAACCGACCAGTTGGAGGGGCGGTCGGATAACAAAGAGGAAAGAACGAGGAAGGGAGGGAGTCCTCGTGATGCATATCTCGGCTCCATAATTACTACCATCCATTGTTAGATGCACTGCCTGCGACCCGGTGGTCAAGGGAGGTCGACTTCGGGACGCCCATTGGGCGTTGCTGTACACTACTTCCAGACGCTCGGCGTTCTAAATATCTTTGATGTCAATCGGGCCAGTCGAAAGAGAGGAAACGGCAAAAGCGGTGAGGGGTTGAACGATTGAACGCCATTGTCGTTTCCGATGAATAGATGATTCCTTTGTTGAGATCGAATCGGCCGGATTCGGTTCTGCTTGGCTTGTTCCAAGTAAACAAACATGATGCGCCATGCGATCGCTTCAATGGGAACCATTTCCATAGAGCCTCTACTATTGATTGTGTGCCTTGCGCATGACCCCCTCTGCATGCATGGTGCAGCCAGCACCGCCGAGACTACCCACTGCTCGCGTTTGAGGATTTACTCGTCATAGACCATCATGCCATGCCAGACATCGAGCGCATGAAGTCGGGGCACAAGGCAGGTAAGACAACAATGACCGCGACACTTAACTACTTCGTACACACACAAGAGACGCCAACCATGCGGAAACCAAGAGTTGAGAGCATCTAAAGAGACTAAAAGAGGAAGCTCTTCAGATGAATGACGTGCTTCAAGTGTCCCAGGCCTGGTTGGACGGGCCCCCATCTCGGTGAAAAAACAAGGCAGGGTCGCAGGGCCTAAGAGTTCGGACCCGGCTGGGGAAGGTTTGACAGGTCCGATCTTGGTATCCGGAGTCGGATTAGTTCTGCGAACTTTTTGGTCGTCGGATCAAAGGCAAGAAAGGGGTTGGGGGTTTGGTTTTCGGGAACTGAACGCCCAGAATGTCTGTCCTCTCGAAGTCCTCGTCACATATGGGGTTTCCGCGCATACGGTCATGTTGTTAGTCGTACAGATACGCACTCCGCAACTACAGCAAGTCAGCTTGAAGGCTTGGGTCCGGCGCCGTTCTGTGCTACCGCCGCCCAAGTTTGCTGGTTTCTTCTCGCTGTCATGTCTTTGTTGAGGTGATGGTTCAGTGATGATTCACAGCCTGCATGACTATTATCCTCAGCGCTTCCTTCGACCTGGTTGGCATTTGAGAGCGTCTGCAAAAAGCAATGGGAGACGGAGCTTAAGAAGAATGCAAGCTGATAAGGAGGGCGCCAAATGCGGTCATCAGCCGCCCCTGCGACCACCTGGTCGTCGTCGGATCAAGTTGGTTGGCTTGTGCCCAGCTCGGCCTCCGAAGAGACGGGTCGCAGCTGAACGGACGGCCTTGTCTTGTCACCACGTCGCGACCGAGGAAAAAGGCCAAGTTAGGAAAGGCTTCGCACAAAATTTGCAGGGATTCCTTGGTCCCATTCGTCCTTTTTCTTTTCTTTTCTCTTCTTTTTTTTTTTTGGGCCTAGCGACCGCTTCTAAGCCAATGGCAAAGGGACGTTGATAGGTACCTACCCTAAGTACACGGAATTAGGATTTCTCATGACGGAGCATTGAGCTTTACGATAGGTACTTCGTCGTGGAAAGGCTCCCCCACGCTTTTGGCTCCTTTCCCGCTCTCGCTTTTTAATACCGCGCAATTGACGTATTAGGAGGCTCAGAGGGACGTGGTGGAGAAGACAGGGTCGATTTCTCAATAAAACAGGGTTGAATGCAATTTTCTTGGATACCCGTAGATACGTACCTTTCTGACTTTTTGCTCTGTCCCATCCCTTTGAGAACCAGCAAACAAGTTCAAAATCAAAATTGAGAAAAAAAAAATAGAAATAAAATTGGAGCATGACTCCCCGCGTGGACTGTGCTGAAGCTCTCACCCAGAAACACAACTCCCGATCCTGCTGCTCCAGTTTCTTTTTCCTTCTCGTCGTGTCTTATATGAGGTCAGTTTGCATTGGACAGATAAGCTAGAACAACGGGAACAGACGTTTTCTCCATGCATGCATTGCTTCGTACAGATGCCTTATGCACGACTTGATCGACCGTATTGTGCAAACCCGATCTTCGCTTGTTCATTATTCCATCAAGAGCCCTGACCGCAATTGGCGGGGTCGGCCACGAAAGTACAGGTGGACTGAGAGCACCACCCATGCAGCCAAGTGCAGCTTCTTCCTGCACGAGAGCTCTAGGCTTTCCCCTCGATTCTCCACTGCGTTGCCCGGTCGAAATGTTTTGTACAGATGTCAAAGTAAACAATTGAGGACCTGTACAGAGGGACGACGATGATGAAATGCATCGATGGCGCCGGTAACTAATGCGCGGTCTGGTAACCAGACTCGGCCACATGGAGAAAGAAGAAGCAAAGACTCAAGGAGCTCAGGTTCAAGGGATTTGGCCTTGTGGATTCACTAATCAATTTGACTTGCACAATCTCGGGAGAGCCTCATCCACCACGTGTTTCTTGTCCGATATTGCCCCCAATGGTCTGGGCCAGGCAATGGGAGCTCGGGCTGATTTGAGTTTTGGAGGACATTGATCGATCTTGCGAGATTGGAGACTGCAAGGGATTCCTTTCCATGTGCTCGAACTGGTCTCCTATCTCGGGCCTTCAATTTATTTGGTCTGCGCCAGTCGACCACAAAAAATCGGGTAAAACGGGGACTTTGACTACATTGGTCGCTGGTGAGGGAGGTAGCGTTGCAATTCCGAAGTCCGGAGTACGGAGTACGTACCTCGTTCTATTTACTGCCTTCCATTGATTGTTGCTTGCTCCCTTTGCGCCATGACCCTCCTCCGGCCAGACACCGAGCACGCCGTCGCAGCAGAAGTAGCTGCTTTCCAAGCTCCGTCTCTCAATCCGGTGAAACCAGGAAGCGACGTCTTTTCGCGTGTTGGGATCCGTGCCCCGCAGTCACCCAAGGAGGATTTTGGGAGGTGAAACAGGGAGAGTCGTACTGACAAGGAATCCGGGGTGGGATCATCTGGTACCGTACGTTGTATCGTCAGCCTCGGCCACCAATATCAGCCGGCAAGAGTCAAGGCTCAGCTCCAGGGTAGGTACTTTTATGCCAAGCGAAAAGAGCTCGGTCTGACGTGCTTGTCAGGCAAGTAACGACGACGGTACGGATAGGTACGATGCGATTGATCCGTCCGGCAGAAGTTCTTTACGAAGTATGACCATCACACATCACTCGCTTGAGTCGACCGCCGACGGGCGACAGATTCGTAGACACTCTCTGCACGTCGTAAGGCAACAGTCACACAACCTGCTTATCCATTTGGTCGTCCAATGGTTTGCCCCGGGCTGGAGCTGCAGAGCTGCAGCCGGGTGGGGGAGCTTCCGAAAAGCTGCCAGTCAACCGCCCTGGGTTGGCTGGTCGGACACGGCTGCAGCACATGATGCATGTGCAGGCATCGGGGACAGGGTCTGTCGTCTTTCTGTGGAGGATTTGTTCTCCTCGAAATTGTTTACTTTGTGTTTATTCTCTTTGTGCTCGTCATGCAATGCCAGGATTCGATTTTGAATATAGAAGTGCACCCGATTTAGAAATCTGGCTCTTTCAACTTGAAAAACAGCTTCGAGGGAGGAATGCTTGGATGCGAGGGATGCTGTCTCCTTCAAGGGATAAGATACGTCAGGACTTCCAGCAATAACGTACCATAATCGAACAGAAATAATTATCTATCCCTCGACTTGGAAGCATGAGGTACTGGCAAGGCTAGGTAGGTATTATTGTCCAGGATAACATTACCTGCATTTCGTACAGGATAAGGTAAGGCAGGCAACATGTGTGCAATACGGCACTTCGAAACTGCAGCCTTTGCTCCTCCGTGCATTCAAGGCTGCCAGTTATCTATCCCCCCTGCCAATGGATGCTGATCCATGAAAGTCATGCTTCGAACCCCAAGATGACCGAAGGCCGGACATGGTATCAACTGGAGCGAATGTTTTGTAATTATTGGAGATGAAAAAGCGGTCGATGAGATGAGATGGATAGCTACTGACAAGGGAGGGGGCTCAACAAAGAAAACGAAAGAAGGAAATAAAAAAAGATTATAAGCGCCGCAACCAAGTAAGTTAGCTGGCTCTTGGGATTCCAATATTAATCCAAGATCACGAAGATACCCGGCAACGGCAAACAAAGGAGGGGTCTTCCCTGGGGAAAATGCGTCCCTGTCGTCACTTTGATTCGAGGCCGTCAGGGGGAAAACGAGGTTCGTGGCTTCGACGCTCGGAGCACAGGTCATCACAGTGCGGGGACCTTGGGGCCACCTCACAGGGTCGCAAGTCACACCGCTTATTTCTAGCAAACCACCGCCCCGGTACGTAGCTCTACAGTCCGTGATCGTTGCGGCAACCGTTTTCTATAAAGTGGGAACTAAGGCCGTCAATCCGCACAGTGGATCCCATACCTATCCCAGGCCCTGTCCCTTTCGGGTGCCAGCATGTCCAAAAGCGGTTTGGTCACAGTGGGAAGGATAAGGGGATCTGGCCAATAATCAATGGTATTCTGCCGTGCTCAGCCGTGACCCAGCCAAGGTTCGTCCACTAATGATGTCGTTTGCTCTCCGTCATCATGGTGCTAGTCCCTGTCTAGGGGATGACTTGCAGCCGCCGGCGGCTGGCGTACCCGTTGCAGTTTCTACCCTGGGCAACGGCTTCAGCCTTTACAGTGTTCCCCCTGTGCGAATGCAGCGCCATGTCATGCCTTCTCCCTTCTTCGAGCTCTCTCTTACCCTCCCTTTGTAGCCTTCCCCACTTCGTTCCCAGGGCACTCGTAGAGTCTTTCCCTGCCATGGGACCTCCCTAAATTAAGTCAGACGTAGCCGCTATTGCTGACACGACGGCGGGCTGTACCCTGTATCGTCCCCTCATAGGACCATCATCGATAGCAGGGCTCTTATTGGGGTACCATCGAGAGAGACCAAGGACAGGGACAACGCTGTGCTTTGAGACGAGCCGAAGACAAACCCAGTACGAACCCGCGATCTCCCTGACAACCTTTCACTCTTTATTCCGTCCAATTCGGCCGGCTCCCTGCACCAGTAGTTCCAGTGAAGGCTGTGGAAATGTGCTAGGTATGTAATCGTCTTTTCTTCTCCTGTTCCCTTTTGCCATTTTTTTCTTTTTCTTTCTTTTTTCCTTCTGTTTTCGCCGACTGGAGACGTCCACTGGCGCTTCTGTCTCGGGCAACCACCAGGGATTTGAGAAGTACCAAGTTACATTGTACTTCGTACTTCGTACATCCATCTTGCCTCTGGTACCTTAACGAACGGCCTTCATCCTGGTCAACTCCCTTTTGGAACTGCTTCTCAAAACCATCATTTCCCCCCCCCTCCACCTTTCTTCTCTCTTCCCTTCCCGAGCCTCACCACTCTTTCCTCCGCCGCCTCCTCACCCCTCCTTCCCCCTTCCGACCTTGCGTTGCCCGGTCCGCCTATTCCCTTAGAGGCCGCTTTTCCTTGTAGGCAAGCTCTCGTTCTTTCCCACAAGGTCTTCCACCCCAGGGAAAGACAGACGTCTCCTCCAGTGTCGATAGGGCTACCCTCGACTCGCTCCCTCCTGCCGTCCGTCCCGTCCGTCCGCGCGGTCACAGCTCCAGTTTCGGTCGGTGCAAGATCAGCGAGATCGATCCTCTTGACTCTTAAGACCTTCCACTGGGTGCACGTTCCATACACGAAAGGGTGGCATCGGACTCTCTACGGCAAGGGGACTCACATACGACGATTACAGGCATCACATCCCCTGCCTCTAATCACTGGCCGACCTAAGACAGACATACTTTAGGTTATCTTACTCGACAAGTCGGCGAGCCTTCGAATCTTTCATCCGATCCCTTCCTTGGCCTGTAGGCTGAACTGCAGACTCGCCAGACTAGTCCATCTTTCGAGCCCTGCGTCGTCCAATGCCAGTCATTCCGACGACAATCCGGTCCCCAAACACCAGCAGCTTCAGTAGCCCCTGCCGTGGTCCTGTCGTTCTGGGCTTCGACGTCGTGAACTCCGAAACCAATCGCCACTCAAAGCCTTGGTGCTAGTGAACGACTCCCCGCAGCCAGCTTTGTCCTCGAGCGTTCAGCCCCTCATCGATCTACGGCTCGCTGGTGATTGTTTTGACCCAGACAGATTGTCTCGAATCGACCGAGAGATCTCCTTAGACCTATGGTCGTGATAAGAAAGGAAGAAGAAAAGGGTTCGGTCAACTTCATACGAGGTCCTGCAACATCATTTTATGCGGCTTTCCGTCTCGTTCCCTTATCATTCTCCTCTCCCATACGGAGAAGATAGCGAGTATCGACTTCAGAGAACAAGAAGCACAGGTATCATTCTCCTGTGCCTGCCACTATTTCGGCCATTTTTTTCTTAGGCCCGCCTCCAGCAAGTAGTACTAATCAACCCTTCCTGTTCCCAGGGAGGATCTCGCTGTGTTCATTTACACAACATGGAGCACTCTTCGCCATTAGCGGCCATGCACCGCCCAGTGCCAGTTCCCTCTTGGGGATCCAGAGATATGTTTCGTCCGCACGCCAATGCTCACCTATCGGCTATGACCGGTGGTGGCGGTTCCTTCCGCCTTCGTGAACGTCTTCACAAGCCCAATCCCGACTATTTCAGCGTCAACGATGTTCGTGGCTCTTCACCAGCCGCTAGCTTAGCAGCGGATCTGTCTCAGAACTTCCGTCTCGATTGTGGTGCTAGGTTCGGCTCGCTTCTTCTGCTGTTAGTTTCGAATTTCTGACCGCTGACCTGGTTTGCCAGTCCCGTTTTCCCCACACCTCGAAGGGCCCTATTCACCGCCACTATCATGGGAGATGCAGATGAGACGAGAAGTGAGTAGTAGCGGCCGTGTTGTTGTAAGCCGGGGTTGCTGACACACAGTAGACTACGTGACAACCCCTCCTCTACCGTCTTCTTCTCCCGGTCAGCTCAACGAGACGATGGATATCTCCCCGCTTCCTCACAAGGTCCCTTTCTTCTCACAGGTGGATATGGCCTCGCCTTCACCCGTCACAAGCTCGTCCGAAGAACGAGAGAACGACGAGATGATGCTCGATTCTCCCGCACCCATTACCCGGCACGGCCTTCTGGACGTGCCGAGACCACTGTCCGTCATGGAGTACGTTGCACTTTGATGTAACCCCCGCAATCGGTTTCCCGGCCAGTCAACGCTAACCGAAACTCTAGGCGGAGAAAGGCGGCTCCGCGTCGGCCATCGCTGACGCGAACAAAAGGTTATTCCACATGTGGCGCACCAGGCCGGGCCAATACCCCCGTGTCGGACAACCAAATGCCCGCTTTCCGCTTCGGGGGATTCGGGGGGGAAAGTCGACTCAGCCACACCAGTTCTGCACTCAGTTTAAGTGAGTGCTTCGAGAGCAACTCTCCGCCGCCTGCCAGGCCCCAGTCGGCCAACAGCCCGTCTGCCACCGGACCAGGTGCGTTTCGAAGCCGCGTCCCGTCTTCTGGCATGAGCGGCATGGGCCCCCGCCATGGGCTTCCTTCCAACCTCCACAGCCGCCGCCCCTCGAACCCCTTCATGCGTCCTCGAAAGCAGTATCGCCGCTCTCTCAGCATGTTCGAGCATCCTGCCGACATCATGAAGCCCAAAGCTGAGGAGACTGCCATCTCGGCTGTACCCGAACTCCAAGCGGCCGCGGAGATCCACGAAGTACACCAGCTGATACTGCCTCACCGCATTGCTGACGATCCTTCCGACAACATTCCGAGAATCACCAAGGAGACGCTGGCGGATGTTCTGGATGGCAAGTATAGCGAGCACTTTGACCACAAGATGGTCATTGACTGCCGGTTCGAGTACGAATACGAGGGCGGCCATATTGACGGGGCAGTCAACTACAACAGCAAGGAGCTTTTGTCGTCGCAATTGTTTCGCCATCCCATGGAGGGCCGCACGCTACTCGTTTTCCACTGCGAGTACTCGGTCCACCGCGCGCCCCTCATGGCTCGTCATGTGCGCTCCGAGGACCGAACGGTCAACGCCGAGCACTATCCGAAACTCACCTACCCGGAGGTGTACATCCTAGAAGGAGGTTACAGCGCTTTTTTTGCCCAGCACCGCCTCCGATGCTACCCCCAGAGTTATGTCGAGATGGCCGACGAGAAGCATCAGCGGACGTGTGAGAGGGAGCTCGGCCGGCTCAAGAACAACGGCCGCAAAGGTCTTGGTCGCGCCCAGACGTTTGCGTTTGGCCAACGGGGGCCATGTGTGGATCAATCCCCTACAGCCAACATTTCCCGACCCAGCCTCGTTGATATGCGTCAGGAACCGATCGCCATGGTGGGCAACTCTCCTATCTTGGGCGAACGCACCCATACGCGGCGAATGGCTTCGTATTGAGTCGAGCCGTTACTTGCCTTTTTGCATCTTGTCCAGTCGAGGTGCGGTTTTGATGAGGTTGTCTTCCTGCGCCTTATCTAATTTTGTCGGTACGACGCAACTTGCAGCATGTTTATGGCACGCGTCTCTTCTGCATATACACCACCGGCTTTAATCTTGGCGCTGCTTGCTCGACAACTTCCTCCGCCCGCACCCGTCGGTATCTCTCGTACACAGACGAATCCGATGTTCACGGCCGCGACGATGTTACACGCCTCATAGACTATTCATGGGGCTCTGTACAACCCTAAGCCTGTTCTTCCTTCTCTTTTTTTTTTTCCTTCCTTTTTTCTGTCTTCCTTTCTCTTCTACCAGAACACTGCATTAGACGCATTGGCATACGGCTCCGCATTTCTACTGCATTGCTGTTGCTGAGGAGCTGAGTGTTTGGATTCAGCATCTGAGGGTGGCTTCCTGTTGCACTTCCGCGATACACTTCTGTTCCTTTTCTTCTTCTTTTTATGTTCTGTCCCCATCACCGAGCCGATGCTTTTGCTCAAGCTCAGGCTCCGAAGCAGTTGTGACGAGTCTCATCGCTCCCACCGTGGCGATGATCACGTCTTCCGGCTGGCTGGCTGTCCATGGTGACTCCTCCAAGCCTAGCCGGTGCTGGTCTTTCTATCAATTGATTGACCAAGCCGAATGACTGCCTTCACTCAACTGGAACCACACACCAGTTCATCAGACTTACACATTGGCCCTTGTGGTCCCATCAATCCTCCGGATACCCCCACATCACACACATGACTTATTCCCTTACGATGTTCATATTTACCACGAGAGAGAACACCCTCAGAGCCGGGTTATTTGGCAAACTCGGTCGTCATCATACAGGCGCATTCGATGCGACCCGTGTATATATGCGAGAGCAGTAGAGAGACGGCGACAGCTGAGAAGAACGAGCGAGGAGAGATGGAGGTTTGCTGCTGAGATTTCTCTTTCTTCCCTTTGGCCCCTGGGCAGACGGGTGGTTAAGCCTTGTTTTGTTTGTTCTGGCATGGCATGAGCAGAAACGCTCATGGTTCTGTACAATACCTTGGTGGCATTTTGTGCTACGGTTTGGTCCGAGGGACCACAGGACCAGATACACACACTAGGTTGGCTCTAAATTGAGGGGAAAATATCAATAACCGTTCAAGTTCAGTCATGGTGCATGTTCGTTATGTCAGTACTCGCCTATGATGGGCCCGAGCAGTACAAGAATTACAACAACACCATGTAGGCAAAGAAAAGCGGTGGTCAAGCACCTGCGAGGGCGATTGCATCATTTCTTGGAAAACAAGAACGCATTGTGTTTCTGAGCAGATCCGAGGTATCTTGATTTGCTAGCATGTCTTAATTAAGTCAAAGCAAGAGAAGAAGTGATGCTATCTATTCTGTTTGGACTCTGTCCGTGATATATTGGACGGAATAGGGCAAAGAGAAAAAAAAAATCGATCGATCGTCCGTATTTTGGAAAACGGGCATTCATCCCTTTGCTTAGGTATCCTTTCCACCTGATCCCATGTTCTTGGGTAAAGAAATTGGCCCCATACCCACCACGTTCCTAAACTTGGAACCTCCCCTAACGCCGATAGATGCATGATCTTGCTGGTTGTTCTTATCCTTTTCCGTTGGTCCGTTCAAAACGCCGTTGACGATGTCCTGTCCTTGAAATTCCACTGCTTCCCAAGGAATAAAAAAAAAATAGAAAGAAACCGAGACAAAAAAAGAAGAAAAAAAGGCCAAGAGAAATGCAATATGGCAGCACGTATCATGAATATCCAGGGCTGAGTAGATGGTCGTAGAAAAAGACGACGGGAAAACTGTCACGTCACCCGTCGCATCTCACAGCCAGGCAGGGCAGACCTCAACCCGACGACTCCTGACCCTGCGTAGTAAAGTCCCAATCGTGGAAAGCCTCGCGGAAGGCAGCAACGTCCTTGGACTCGTCCTCCTCCGACTGGACGCAGTCCTGCCAGACCAGGCGGTTCTCGAGGCCGAGCAGCTTAGCGACGACGCGGCGCGGGAACTGCAGGTCGAAACGCGGGGCACCGGGGCCGTCGTGGCGGGGCAGGGGCATGACGAGACTGGAGCCCTTAATGCGGTCCTCGCCGTTGTCGGCCCAGAGCCAGACGCGGAAGTAGTCGCCCATCCCCTCTTCGGTATCCCCACCACCGCCGCCGCCGCCGTCCCCGTCCCCGTCCCTGTTTCCGTCGCCCTGGCGGTGGAGCTGGTCCTGGAAGGAGAGCTCGCGGTCCTGGAAGGGCGGGTATTTGAGGTTCTCGGCCTCGACGCGGAACCCGGCCTCGGCGAGCCCTTTGTAGATGAGGTCGGCGGGGAGGGGGTGGAACTGCCAGTGGCAGTGGATGTTGCGGGCACGGCTGATCTCCCAGGTCACGGCGCCGAGCTTGTAGTGGGACTTGGCGGCCAGCATGGCCTGGAGGGATTCGCGGAAGCGGGTCATCTCGGCGTGGGTGCGCTGGGCGTCTTCCGGGGTGTAGCTCTCGACGCCGTCCGAGTTGGCGATGGTCGGGGTGTGGGCGAGCGGCGTGATGATGAGGTGGCCCGGGAAGTTGATGCCGTGCTCGGCGAAGGTCGTGGGCGTGGCGAGAGGGCCCTTGGCAGTAGCAAGGTAGCTGTCTTCGGCGACGGTGCAGACCATGTGGAGGGGGAGGTTGGGGTTGGAGAGGCAGAAGAAGCATCGGTCGGGCCCCGGGGGCGGGGAGCGTTGACGCCGCTTTCCGCGCCGTCCGCCGTGGTGTCGGCCTTGGTCGTGCCCAGTGGAGAATCGGTTGTACCCTTCGTCCTCGACCGGTTTCCGTTTCGGGGCCCGCGCGGCAAACGGCGAAGCGGTCGACCCGATGGGGGCCTGGACGGCGGTGTCTCCGAGCTGAAGGGTGAAGGCGTACATGGCTTTCGCCTTGGAAGGGTTGCCGTACGGCGCCATGGATATGAACCGCGTAAAGCTGACGGCGTCGTTTGCCAAGCTCCCTTCCTTGGGAGGGTGCACGAACGGCTCGCGCTCGTAGAAGAAGTCGGCGGGGGACATGGAGAAGTGGTAGCGCGGTCGAAGTGCGTCGCAGAGCTCAGCGACCTCCTGCGTGCTGGCAAGAGCAGCCTGGTTTTCGGGTGTAATGGCAACTTTAGACCCGGCCCAGACGCCGGCGGGCCAGGTGGCTGTGAGCAGGATATCGGCCTTGCCGGCACCCTTGAGAGCTTTGGCATCGTTCACCGTGTGATAAGGAAGGTACTGCTCCTTAGACGTGCCTCCCATAATCTCCCGGTCGAGCAAGCCGCCGAGGGCAACGATTCGGGCTCCTTCCGTGATCTTGGTGACGCTGCGCTTGCCGAGGAAGTGCAGGTTCTCGCATATTTCCTCGTCGGCCTCGATCTTGGCTATGACGCGAGCGGGAAGGGAATTGGTGCCGACGGTGAAGTAGGTCGGCAAGGGCACTTTGATATCGCCGGATAGGAGGGAAGTAACGGTCTCGTCGTCGTTCTCGGAAAAGAGGTTTCCCGTAATAATGGCGAAATCGAACTGGTTCTTGGAATGAAGGGTCGCCGCCTTGATGAAGACGGATTGGAGCGCGCCATTGACGCTGCCAAAGACGAGTCTGGCTTTTTTGTTAGCTTGGGAAACTTGGGAAAGAAAGGATGGAAACTCGGGAAGTTGGCTGTCCTATGAAACTATAAAACTGACATACATCTTTGGAGCAGCCATGGTAGGCGATGTGGTTGGATTGAACTGGCTGTGGTTCAAGCAAGATGGGAGTTGTTGACGAGGGCAAGATCGGAATAACTGTGAACAAATTGTTGGAGTCGCGATTTTCCATCAACAATGCGACGGCAAGTCCATTGGCTTGGACCCACTCAAGCTCTTGCCTCCGCTATCGATGCGGATAAGGTACCTAAGGTAAGGTACCTAAGACTTATCTGTATCTTTATCATATCTTATCGCATCTTATCTCCTTATCTACCTATGTACGGTCCCTGGTTCTTCCTAAAAATTTCTGAACCTGGGAGGAGCGACCAGCGATCACCGAGACAAATCACCGACAAATCGAGGGACAATACGGAAGCTCGCGTTCAACGCCCATTCCGTTTCCTCACGCGCCAAGATGCCGTCGGTGTCGTCAGGACGGATTACCAAAGCCCGAAAGGGCAAGAAATTGACTCCCCACCAGAAGAATCACAGGTGGGAGTCGTTCCAGACCAAGATCGCGAAGCTTCATTCCCTCGACCCCCTGCGAAAAGTGCGCCGACACGACCTCGACGCCGAAGACCTCGAGGCTACCACATCTTACTTCAGAAACGGCCTGGAAAGATGGAACGAGCTGAATATTTCGAGGGGCTTCGTTTCGTTCAAGCGCGAAGTCCTCCCACTCACCGAGAGCCTCGCCCAGATCCTACACTTCGAGACCCGGATCTTCGAGCTCCTCACGCAATACATTTCCATGCAAGAGAAGGAGGCTTTGGAACCACTACTCGACCTCCTGACCGCCTTTGCCCACGACCTTGGAATTCGCTTTGAGAAGCACTATGCCGCCTCTCTCGGCTTGGTTGCGGCCATCGCTGCCAAGCCCCAGGATGTCGAAGTCATCGAGTGGGCCTTTGCCGCCCTCGCCTTCTTGTTCAAGTATCTCTCGAGACTTATTGTCCCCAACCTCCGACCGACATACGACGTACTTGCGCCGCTGCTGGGAAAGACACGACACCCCCCTTACATTGCCCGGTTTGCTGCCGAAGCCACCAGCTTCCTCATCAAGAAGGCCGCTGCCCCCGCCAACCGCGAGACCGCGCTGGTCTCCATCGTCACCCACGCGAGAGATGACCTCTTGAGCATGGCCGGGGAACGCCAGTTCCAGCTATACCAAGACGGGATAATGACCATGTTTTCCGAAGCCATGAAGGGCCCCGGAGAGACCCTGCACTCCACCGCACAAGCCACCCTGAAGGCTCTCTTGGGCGCTTTACCCGCCCCCGAACTGGAGCTCTCCCCGGATTCGACGTGGTCCAACGTCATCTGCGGCGTCCTCACCAGCGTCATACATCATTCGAACGCCACTAGTTTCGCACCGCTGGAAGAAGCCATCTTGGAGGAGGCCAATCTCCGGATGGCAGAACAGGCGTCTGACGGACCATGGCGCTTCGTTCCCCTGATTAGGGCTATCGGCACAGTAGCCGGCGTTCGTGCGGGATCAAGAATGAGCAACTGGTCATCCATTGTCCGGTGCCTCGTATCCATGATGGATTGGACGACGAAGCGTGCGCCGGATGTGTCGTCTGATCAGGCCAACCTGGTTTGGAAACATATTGTCTCCCACACTGCCATTGTGTGGCATGCAGCTCCCATGGATGCCCTTATTCCAGGCATCAAAGACTTCACCAACTCGCTGCAGCGGGAACCATTCATGAGGTGGTTTATCCCGTTTTGCGCCTACCTTTCAGACCTGGACTCTCAACGGTTCCGTAGCCTATTTCAATCATATTTCCAGAGGTGAGAAATATTCTCCCATATTTCCTCCAGCTTTTGCGGAAGACTAAACATTCTTTTTCCAGATTTGTTGGCAGTCATTGGTCAGAAGGTCACAACGACGACGAGCTATGCATCTTCCTACCCAAGATGGTAAAGGCCGGTAGCCTTCCGGCTCCTGGGGAAAAGGAGACTTGGACCCTCCCGCGAGGCTGGCAGGACCAAATCGTGGCAAAGTTTGAGCGACTGGAGGTTTCCCCGTTCCCTGAACGTGGCACTTATGACAAGGACCCCCAGACATGGAGAGACAGGTGCTTGCCCAAGTACTCCATGCTACTCGATCTGCTCGATTCAACAACCGTCCACCCAAGCGCCACTGCGAAGATCGCCGACCTTTTGCTGAGAAAGTTGAAGCTCGCGTTGAGGCCGACCTCGTCCCTTGCCTCAGATGAGGTCCACTTCAGCATTAGCCAAGGCTTTCATGCGTACTTGCGTATGAGTAAAGTGGCCGGCCCTGTCGATCCTGGCTTGGAACCCCTGCTTCGAGCTGCTCTGCCTCGGTTCAGCCGGTCGATAGGATTCCTCGAAGCTTACTTGACGTACGAACAACTCAAGCGAAGTGGGCCTCCCGTAGAACGTCGGGATAGCAGCAGTAGCAGCGAAGGCTCGAAGACAGAGGTCGATCCCGTCGTGAAGGCTCTGGTCGACAACCTCTCGTCACCCTCACACGAACTCCGACTCGCGACGTTGAACATCTTCGCCAAGCTCGAGTCCACCACGGACGAGTCGTCCTGCCTGGCTCTGATGACCCAGATCGAAGAGACCCCCCTGGAGCTTGGCACATTGCGAGTCATCGCCATGCATATTCGCAAACTTGGGCAGACATACTCCTCGCTGAGTGAAGGGTCTTGGCTGCGACTCGCCGTCCCCGCCTTCTTGTTCGGCATGATGACCGTCAAGCTGACGCCTCTTTGGAAAGACGCCTGCGCCGCTTTGGAGCAGGTTGGCCACACCAAATCTGGCGAGGAAGCTATCCTGACTCTAGCCCTCGACTGGCTTGACGTCCCTTCGAGCAGAAGCACTGGACCGGGCGGTCCGCTACCGGGACAGACACGCAGGCCGCTGACCGAATTTGACTGCACACATCTCCAGAAGCTCACCACTGTGGCCGAGGACGTGCACAACACGGTCGAAAGCGTCCTGCAGATCATGCTCGAGTACTTCGACAAGCAACAGCAACCCGTCGAGACACATCCCTTCAATGCGCGGTCTCAGGCCCTCAAAGTACTCGCTGCCTTGCCGGCACTGGCAGAGAAGCGGTCTCGAAAGATCGTCCCGTACTTCTTGTCTTGGGCTACTGAATCCACCGGTCCGTCAGACAGCCGACGAGACGAGGAAGACAAAGTCGCGGAAGATGACGAAGGTGCTGAAGGAGAAGGAGAGGAGGAGGAGGAAGAAGAAGAAGAAGACGAGGATCGAGACGAGGGCGATGCCGGTGCCGACAGTTGGTCTCTCTATGATCGAAAAGCCATGTTAGCCGTGTTCGAGAAGTTCGTCAATCCCAAGTCTCTCTACGAGAGCGAGAAAGTCTACCAAGCCCTCCTGCATCAGTTGGAAAACGGCGACATCGACGTCCAGAAATCGGCCCTCAAGTCGATTCTTACCTGGAAGCAGGAAGGCATCAAGCCGTACCAGGAGAACCTGGAATACTTGCTCGACGAGGCGAGGTTCAAGAACGAGCTGACTGTCCTATTGCAGGGCGAGCAGGCCATCCAAGCTGAGCATCGTCCCGAGCTGATGCCGGTCTTGCTGAGACTGCTCTACGGCAGAACCATCTCCAAGAAAGGAGCGGCGAGCGGCCGGCACGGACTAGCGGCCACCCGTCTAGCTGTTCTGAGGAACCTGTCGGCAGAGGACCTTGGCGGTTTCCTTGACATTGCACTTGGAAAGCTGAGGGGTCTCACCGTCTTGGACGACAACAACTCGGGGCTCCGAGAGGATCTGTTCTCCCGTGAGATCCTAGCTCCGCGGAAGCAAGTCGGTTTCATGAATATGATGCTGCCACTGATCAACGAGCTCGGTACCGACGTTGAATCCTACATCGACAGGCTGCTCAACTCCGTCCTGTACTGCGTCATCTATGCCTGCCGAAAACTAAGGGAGCTGGCCGCCGAGTCCGATGCAGATCAGGAGGAAGAGAAGGGACCGTCGCACCAATCCCTCTTCAGGGTCACGCGGACCACCGGCCTGAAGTGCTTGCATTCGTTGTCCCGGAACGCGCCAAACTATGCCTGGACTCGTTACGTGGAGATCATCACGGCCGAGGTCGTCTCTCCTCGCATTGAGAATCTGCCGGCGGAGAATACGCAAGGCGTGTCCGGGCTCCTGCAGCTGCTCTCGATCTGGTCCCAGCTCCCCAAAGCCGCACTGTTCCTGTCGATCAACAGCCAAATCCTCCCCAAGATCATTGAGTGCGTCTCGGTCGAGAAGGCCAAGGACGAGGTCAAGATCTTCTGCTTGGGCATCGTCCGGAATCTCATCGGACTGGTCAAGGCGCCTGCTTCCCAGTCCGAATTCAACGAGCTGATCAAGGCCGAACTCCTCGACCCCAACACCGACCTCCTCCTTCGACACATAACTGCGGCTCTGAAGTCTGACGGCATCAGCACCAGCTTGCTGGACGCCTGTCTGGAGACGGTCGTTGACATATCTCCCCTGGTCGAGACGTCCGAGAATGTCAACGAAGTGTTGCAGATCTCCATCTTCCTCCTCAACCAGCCACCCAGACGGGTCAATCCCAAAGCCAAGGGTCAGGTCTTGCTGATCCTAGAGCAGTTCGTCACGCTCCACGAAGCGAACGGCGTGGACTTGGGTCCGTCCAGCGAACTGTTCTCAACCATCTTCGAAACGGTGTCTGCCCTGTTCAGCTACTTCAAGGATAGGGAGAACAGGCAATCTCTCAGCCGTCTCATGGTCGTTCTCAGCGGGAAAGATGCTCAGCTCGAGCTCATCGCTTCGATTTGTACCTCCATGAATGCTTTCGCCGAGGGCCGTATTGATGAGCCCGACTACGACAGGCGATTGTCTGGTTTCAACCAAGTGTCTGGCAAAGATGGGCCCTTTACCGCTCGCCAATGGCTTCCTCTCCTCCATAACATGGTGTTCTACCTCCGCGCCGACGAGGAATTCGGCATCCTATCATCGAATTCTGCGGATGGAATGCGGACGTTCATCCAGGAAGCTGCTGCTTCCGAGGACGAGGACACGAAAAAGAAATTTGGCGCATACCTCGACAAGATCATCCTGCCCGCCCTGTACTCCGGAGCACGCGAACCTTCCGCGACGGTCAGACGAGAATGCCTTCGAATTTTCGGCTATCTGCTCTCTAGGATGCCGACCTGGCACGCGGTCTCCGACCTGAAAGGTCTGCTGACGGAAGCGGACGAGGAGTCGTCCGAGCCGGCCTTCTTCTTCAACATTCTCAGTCCCGCGACGTCCAGGCAGCTGGAGGCCCTCCAGCTCTTGGAGACGGCGAACGAGGCGTCCGAATTCAGCAGCCAGAATCTCTACCACTTCTTCATCCCCGTCCTGGAACACTTCATCTTTGGTCGTACGGACGGTAGCGACGATCACGGCTTGGGGGCTCAGGCGTCTGCGACCATCGGGAACTTGGCCATGTCGCTAGAGTGGAAGCATTACCGCGTTGTTCTGCAGCGGTATATCGGCTTTGTGGAGTCGAAGCCGGGTCTGCAGAAGCAGGTGGTTCGGCTTCTTGGGAAGGTTGCGGATGCTCTGGTGTCGTCCTCCCAGCTCAAGCATACGGCACGGGCACAGCCAGAGGCAGGGGCGGAGGCGCAGGAACAGACACAGGAACAGACACGGGAACAGAAACAGGCGGAGACTGACGAGTCCGGCGATTCCACCTCGCCCATGAGGAGACTACCCTCTTCGATGCCGGACGAGATCAGTGCCGACATCTCAAACAACTTCTTACCGACGCTCCTGAAGCATTTGAACCACAAGGACGAGTCGGAAGTCAGCCACCGAGTACCCGTCGGCATCATCATCGTCAAGCTCCTGAAGCTTCTGCCGGAGGGACAGATGGGCCCGAAACTGGCGGGCGTCCTGACGGATATCTGCCACATTCTGCGCAGCAAGGGCGACGAGTCGCGAGACATGGCTCGGGACACGTTGGTGCAGATCGCGGGCATCCTGGGGCCGTCGTTCTTTGGCTTCATCCTGAAGGAATTGCGAGGCGCTCTCAAACGAGGATACCAGCTGCACGTCCTCTCGTACACCCTGCATTCGATTCTACTGAAGGTCATCCCCGAGTTCCGACAGGGAGATCTCGACTATTGTCTTCCCCCCATCGTCGCAGTCATTATCGACGACATCTTCGGCGTGACCGGCCAAGAAAAGGATGCCGAAGGCTACACGAGCCAAATGAAGGAGGTCAAATCCAGCAAGAGCCAGGACTCGATGGAGCTCATTTCCAAGTCCGTCTCGGTGAATCACCTCATCCACCTCATCCACCCGCTCCAGTCCCTCCTCATGCAGAAGCTCGATCTCAGGATGGTCCGAAAGATTGATGGGCTCCTGACGCGCATCACGACGGGGCTGCTGCAAAACCCCGCTGCCGAGAGCAGGGACACGCTGGTGTTCTGCTACGAGGTCGTCCAGGAGGTGTACAAGAGCCGCAAGCCGGAAGAGGTGACGAGGATCGACCCAAGGGTGAAGAAATACCTCTATCAGAAAGGGGTGAGGAAGAGCGAGCGGGAATCGGGAAACAGGCATACCTACAAGCTGACCAGATTCGCGCTCGACGTGCTGAGGTCGGTGTGGAAGAAGTACGACAGCCTGCGCAGCGAAGCGAACATCTCCGGCTTTGTTCCCATCCTGGGCGACGCCGTGGTGGCAGGGGAGGAGGACGTCAAGGTGGCGGCCTTCAAGCTGCTCACGGCCATCGTCAAGGTGCCCTTCGGCTCGGACGAGGGCACGGGTCTCTACAAGGTGGCGACGAAGGAGGCCACGAAGAGCATATCCCTGTCGGCGACGACGGCGTCGGACCTGTCGCAGTCGGCGCTCAAACTGGTCTCGGTGGTCCTCAGGGACAGACGGGACGTGGTGGTCAAGGATGCAGCGATCGACATGCTCGTTGCCAAGCTGAAAGATGACCTGACCGACCCTCTGTACCGCCACGTCACGTTCAATTTCCTGCGGTCGGTGCTGGACCGCAAGATCGAGACGGCGAACGTGTACGACACGCTCGACTATGTGGGGACGGTGATGATCACCAACGACGACAAGGACACGCGCGACCTGGCCAGGGGCGCCTTCTTCCAGTTCCTTCGGGAGTATCCGCAAAAGAAGGCGCGGTGGGCGAAGCAGCTGAACTTCATCGTCGCCAACCTCAAGTACGACCGCGATGGCGGGCGGCTGTCGGTCATGGAGATCATCCATCTACTGCTGCGAAAGTCGTCGGATGACTTTGTGCAGGAGATTGTCGCGACGTGCTTCCTGCCGGTCATCTTCGTGGTGGCCAACGACGAGAGCGACAAGTGCCGTCTCGCGGCGGGCGAGCTGGTCAAGGAGATCTTTCGACGGGCGGACAGGGAGCGGATGAAGACGTTTCTGGCGCTGCTCCGGTCGTGGCTCGACCAAGACGACAACCCGGCGGTGCTGGGCCTCGGGGTGCGGGCGTTCGGGTTCTTCTTCGAAGCGAGAGAAGCGTCGGACAAGGACAAGAAGGAGGTGAAGCTCGTGCTGGGCAAGATTGGCGAGATTCTCGGCACGGGGGACATCCGGGTGGCGGACGAGGATCTGATCAACACGACGCTGAAGACGACGCAGATCCTCACGCAGGCGTACCCGGCGCAGCTCCTGGGGCCGACGTCGCGGGATTTGTGGGTCGACATCCGCAACTGCCTGACGCATCCCGAAGGATCTGTCAAGCTGAGCGCGGCGAGAGTGCTCAGCCCGTACCTCGCGGATTTCGGGGCGAAACCGGCGTCTGCAGGCGAGACGATGAGCGGTTCGCACGGCCTCGAGCTCGGAACGGAGGATGTGCAGGAGCTCGTGCGGCTAGCCATGGGCGCGCTGCGGACGGTGGAGCAGCAGGCGCTCGACGACGACCTGGCGGCGGAAGTGACGCAGATGCTGATCTTCCTGGGCCCGCGGATGCAGGCGAAGCTGCGCGACGCGCCCGTGGCGGACGCGCTGGCGGGCGACGGCGGGGCGGGAGGAGAAGACGAAGAGGAGGAGGAGGAGGAGGAGGCGCGGCTGGAGCAGCGGGGCAAGGACCTGCAGTACCTGCTCTGGAAGCTCTCGTCGATGCTGCGGCGGGCGGTGCGGGCGACGTCGGCGGCGATGACGGGCAAGGTGGCGGCGATGGAGGTGCTGGAGACAATCTGCCGGCGGGTGCCGGACGCGGACCTGGCGCCGTCGCTCAAGACGATCCTGTACCCGCTGCAGAGCATCACGGACCCGGCCATCTCGACGCCGTTCTCGCTGGACGAGGGGTTCAAGGCCAAACACGAGGCGGTGCGGGGGCGGGCGCAGGTGCTCATGGACGCGCTGCAGAAGAAGTTTGGCACGGCCGAGTACAGCAGGACGCTGCTGGCGATCCGGGAGGAGGTGCGGGCGCGGCGGCAGGCGCGGTCGAGCAAGCGGAGGATCGAGGCGGTGACGCAGCCGGAGAAGTACAGCCGGGACAAGAGGAAGAAGACGGAGAAGAAGAAGGAGAAGAAGAAGGTCAAGGCGCAGGAGTATAAGACTTATCGGCAGTCGTTCAAGCAGTGGTGACCTTTTGTCTTTCTTTTCTTGTTTTTGATATTTACATTGAAAAGCAGCTCATGGAACGAGGCAGCATGGATAGAAGGGCGTTTGAGGCGTTATTATGCCGACAAAATTGTTGAGATTTTTCGAGTGGCATTTTATGCTAAGGTATGGTACATGGGCAACGAAGGCCCGTTGAGAGAATGAAAACAAGTTTCCCAGGTCCATCCATATTTGATGTTCGGGATTAAGATGTGATGATATTTTCCAACTCGTCCAATGCGCCGAGGCCAGTGATAAAGGCCATATTTTTCTTCTCCATCTTTCGTATCCTTTTTTTCTAGAAATTTCTCCTCTTATTGAGTAGAGAATTGAGAAGAAAACACACAAAACAGCGCTGTCATGTATTAGAAACAATCCCCGTATAACCCGTTCCGGCCGGCTCGTATGCAATTCTGTCGGTGGGAAGAAGACACAAGTTGGCTATATTCAAGGAATCACGACGCGGTCGAGCTGCCGCCCTGCTGCTGCTGCTGCTGCGGCTGCTGTCCAGGCAACCGAAACCCCTCCTGGGCGGTCGAAGAAGCAGGCTCGACGTCGTCCTCCCAAAACTCAACATCGCCGTCCTCGCCCAGGGTGCCCTTCTTGACGAGCTGGCCCTTCTCGCGCATGAGGTCCTCGACGGTGAAGTGGCGGTCGCTGAAGATGTTGAGGTGGTCGGCGATGACGTGGCGGTTGCGGCAGCCGGGGCAGGTGACGAGGACGGAGCCGCGGTGGTAGCCCTGCTTGGAGATGTGGTGGGTGGATTTGGTGTTGCAGGGGGAGCAGGTGAAAGTGAGGCGGTAGTGCGGCTGGGTCTCGACGCGGGATTTCGGGGGGCGGCCGACTTGGGAGGCTGTTGAGGAGGCGGAGGGTGAGGTGGCGGAGGAGGAGGAGGAGGAGGAGGAGGCGGCGGGAGGAGGAGGTCGAGCGGGTGGCGGTGGGACTTTGAATACTCTCGAGGTTGGTGAGGAGGAGAAGCGACGCCGAGAGAGGAGAGAGGAGGGTGTTGGGTTTGTGGATGCGGTTGCGGTTGCGGTTGCGATGGTGGTTTGTGGATGCGCTCGAGTCGAGTTGCGCAGATGGCTCCGAGCAGAATGGAGGAGTGGCGAGAAGCGGGAGATGGTGGTTCGTGAAGCCATTCTGAGAATTAGGTTGATTTGTCTATTAAGGGTCTGAAGGAGGTGATGCGACAAGACGAATAAATAAACTTGACCCCGTAAGTGTTGAGAAAAAAAGTTGATGGTAGTAAAAAGAAAAAAAAAAAAAGAAATAAAAGAAAACAGAAAAGGAAAGTAATTAATAAAGAGCAAGCATCTGACGTCGATAGTTTCGCAGGTTCCGCCCATGACCCTTACTCAGGTGGCTTAGTCAAATTCAGCCACAGTAGAGGGAAATGGGGCTTCAAGAAGGTGTGGCAGATATGTGGCTAGTGAGCACTCAAGCCGAAAGCCAATCAGACGGTCCATCGTTTTTCTCACACGTATAGTACCTGTAGGTACCTTATGTAAGGCTATTATTTGTACTTTGTATCTGTCTTCCATTCAACTGTCACCTTAGTCAGTCAAACTTCCCCAGCCCAAACCTCCACCTCCCAGCTTCTTAAGCATCAACGCAACGCGCATAAATCATCTTGCCCATGCTTTAGTCTTTGCTTCCTCGGGCCCCCCCTACACGCCTTGGGTTTCTACTCTATAGAACCCATCCATCACCTCTTCCTTTTCCGTACCCGGTAGGACACTGCCTGCTACTCTGCTTGATTCCGGAGCTCCTTCAAGCTACCCCACCACCACCACCACCACCGCCCAGATCTCCACTTCTACCAACAACCAGCTGCCTTTTCAAACAACGGAGAACGGCCCTACGACTCTCTCTCCCACGCACTGCCGGCCCTCTAGAAGACGACACTCCTACTTCATTGCCCATATTGTTACCGGACGCCTTTACTCCTCCTAGTCCTCTCAGGGTCTGGGCACAAGGAATTCTTTCCCGTCTTCACAACCATACCTTTGCCGGCCTAACACCAGCCTTTCAATCCATATTCATACAAACTTGAGCTTGCTTCTGCTTCACCATGATATCGGGTCGAGGAGGAGGTCATGCCCCAAAGCATGGCCGCATTCGCCCACCCCGGCGCATGCTCAAGGTACGTCGTCCGCATTCGCATTCTGCACCGTGGGGGCATGAACATGGTTCCAAATTCCCCCCCCCCCCCCGGCCCTTTTTTTATCTCCCAACTTCGTTTGACTTGCCTTCCCTGCATCGACATGACATGTTGTCAAAAGGTCAACCACCATGCTAACCGATCTCTCCCCTATTCCCATCATAGCCCATCACAGGACACTCTACCGATCCCGACGATATCGAGGGCCCCTGGCAAATCCTCAGAGAAGCCATGATGGACATTCACCAGAAAAACTGCAGCAAACTGGCGTTCGAGCACCTATACCGTGCGGGATATAAGATTGTACTGAACAGGAAAGGCGAAGTTCTCTACGACAGGGTACGGAACTTTGAGCGCGACTACTTCGCCCAGAACGTCATCCCCAAGATAGAGGCCCTCGTCACTACTAGTCTGGTGAATATTGCCATGGGCCGCGCCGGCGCTTCGGCCAACGAGCGTCGCGAGATGAGCGAGAATTTTTTGCGCCGCATCCGCGAGTCGTGGGAAGATCACAACACCGCCATGAATATGATCGCCGACATCCTCATGTACCTGGACCGTGGTTTCATCCAGGACACCGGCCGTCCGTCCATTTACACGTCCACCATCGGCCTGTACCGCGACCACATCCTCCGCGCCTCCCTCCACGCCTCCGCCGAGTACACCGTTTCCGACATCCTCAACTTCATCATGGTGGACCTGATCAACATGGAGCGCGACGGGGACGTCATCGACCGCTACTTGATCAGGAGCTGCATCCGCATGCTCGATTCGCTTTACGAGACGGATCAGGAACTCGACCACGAGAAGCTCTACTTCACCAGCTTCGAGCCCGTTTTCCTGCGCACCACCGACGCCTACTACGACGTCGAGTGCGAGAAGCTCTTCCGCAAGGCCGACGCCCTCGCCTGGCTACGCCACACCGATCGCCGCCTGCAAGAGGAGGAGGACCGCTGCGACACCACCATCCATCGCGCCACCTTGCCCAAGTGCGTCAAGATCGTCGAGGAGCGGCTCATCGCCCAACACCTCGCCGACTTTCTCAAGCTCGACAGCGGCATCGTGACCATGCTGGACAACGACAGCCTGGAGGAGCTGGCCATCCTCTACCGCCTCGTCGGCCGGGTCGACCCCAAGAAGGCGGTGCTGCACGATCACTTGGTGAACCGCATCGTCGCCATGGGTCTCGAGATTGAACAGACCATCAAGAATACCGACTTTGCCAATCAGGTAGCAGCCGCTGCCGATGGAGAGGATGGCGGCGGTGGTGGTGGTGGTGATGCTGGTCCTGGTGCTGCTGGTCCTGGTGCTGCTGCTGCTGCTGCTGCTGACGGAACGGACAAGCCCAACAAGGCCCCCTCGGCTGCTTCGGCGGCCGCTCAGCAGACGGCCGCCGCCATCAAGTGGGTGGACGACGTGTTGCACCTCAAGGCCAAGTTCGACACAATATGGGAGAAATGCTTCGAGAAGGACCTCGACGTCCAGGCCATGCTCACCAAGGGCTTCTCCACCTTCATCAACCGCTTCGCCCGTGCGTCGGAATACCTCTCGCTCTTCATCGACGACAACCTGCGCCGCGGCATTCGCGGCAAGACCGAGAAGGAGATTGACGAGGTGCTCGACAAGGCCATCACCCTGCTCCGCTACATCCAGGACCGGGACATGTTCGAGCGCTACTACCAGAAGCACCTCGCCAAGCGTCTCCTGCTGAGCAAGTCGGAGAGCCAGGACGCCGAGACCGCCATGGTGTCGCGCATGAAGGACGAGCTGGGCCACCAGTTCACCACCAAGTTCGAGGGCATGTTCCGCGACATGAAGACCTCGGCCGAGATCACCTCCAACTACCGCACCTACATCCGCGACCTGGGCGATGCCGGGGACCAGGCCCAGCAGCAACCCGAGCTGGCCGTCAACATCCTCACCACCAACTGCTGGCCGCCCGAGATGTCCGACCGCAAGCAGGTGCTGGACTCCGCCGCCCCTTCCCAACTCGTATACCCCAGGGAAATCGAGGCCATCCAGAAGAGCCTCACCTCGTTCTACCTGACCACCCGCAGCGGCCGCAAGCTCACCTGGGTCAGCTCCATCGGCAACGCCGACATGCGCTGCACATTCCCCGCCGTGCCGGGCGCCAAGGGCCCGCTGGCCCGCGAGCGGAGGTACGAGCTCAACGTGTCGACCACGGGCATGATCGTGCTCATGCTCTTCAACGACGTGGGTAACGGCGAAGGCGATGGCGAAGGCGATGGTGACGGCAACGGCAACGGCAACGGCAACGGCGAGGCCCTCTCGTTCGAGGAGATCAGGGGGCGGACCGGCATCCCGACGAACGACCTGCTGCGGACGCTGTCGTCGCTCGCCATCCCGCCCAAGTCGCGCGTCCTGCTCAAGGAGCCCGCCGGCCGGCGCGTCGAGACCACCGACCGCTTCCGGTTCAACGCGGGGTTTGTGAGCAAGACGGTCCGCATCAAGGCGCCCATCGTCAACGCGACGGCCAAGGCGGAGACGGATAAGGAGCGGAAGGACACGGAGGAGAAGAATACGCTGTCGCGGTCCCATATTATCGATGCCGCTATTGTGCGGACCATGAAGTGTGTTGTCCTTTTTTTTTTTTTTTCTTTTTTTCTTTTTATGATTTGACCCCGGCCATCTCGATCCATCCGAAACTAACAACCTGTCCAGGCAGCGCAAGGAACTCAAGCACTCGCAGCTCATCTCCGAAGTCGTCGGCCAGCTCGTCGGCCGCTTCAACCCCGAAGTCAGTCTCATCAAGAAACGAATCGAGGACCTCATCGCCCGAGAGTATCTGGCGCGCATGGAGAACATTGACGTTCCCACGTATCAGTACCTGGCATAGCCCCCCCGATATCTCCGTGGACAGGCCAAAGGGCCCAGGCAGGGTGACGAGTTGAACGCAGTCAACGATGGACGATCTTACTTTCTTCTTTCTTCCCCCGCTCTCTTCACCTTTGGCAGGATGAGGGTTTCTTTCTTTTTTTCTTTTTCACGAGATTGACCAACCAACTCCCCCCCTTTTTTCTCCTTGGTCAATAGCATGGCGGCAATAGCGTTGGGGGTTTGAATTGAGGGCTATTTGGCTTTTCGTCACACGGCGCACCGGCTGCGATTCTTGGAAGGGCATGGACGGATCGACGGATCGACCAGGACGTTCTGCATATCGTATATTTTCACCTACTCTCGCACTCCTCTTTCGAGGGCCATTTCTTTCATTTCGGTCTCTACAGAGGTAGATAACGAATCACATCACCCACCATGGAGGAAATGATCTTTTTTTCTTTCTCCCTGTCGGCTTTTGCTACGTGTTGCATTTTACGTTCAACTCCTCAATGCCCCTTCGAATATCGAATATCGGCAGGCAGTGCATAGTCTAAAGACATGGTGATATTTTACATTCAGCCCCAGCCAACCCAATCGCTCTCCATAGAGCCAAAAAGAAAAGAAAGAAAGAAAGAAAAATAAGGAAAATAAGGACGAAAAGTAAGAAGAAGAAAAAGCAAAGAATAAGAAACAAAAAGAAGAAACAAAAACCACACGAGCTGTCCCAAACTCCCCCAGGTAAACCCTCTAACAATTGATTCCTCCCAAAATGCAATCTATCTTTAACCGTTTCCTGTCCCGTAAGCTCCCTTGTCGTCTATCATGAGGGGGAAAAAATGGTAGGATGGGATGACGCCGATTAGGACCTGGCACCGCCCAGGAGCCTCTCCGCCGCCCCAGACTGCCACACCGACTGCCGTCCCTGGTCCATCCACACGTCGAATCCCAGGAAACTCTCCCCGCTGACCTCCCCGTTGACCCCAGGGAACGCATCCCACACCGTCGCCTCCGGGTGCCGCGTCCACTCCCCATCGACCAGCTCTTCGCTATCCTCGGCCAAACCTCTGGAGAGGATGCGACGCCACACGCTGTAAAAATAAAAATACAGCACCCGGCACAGCTCCAACCCGCGCCCGGGATCCGCGAGCGCTTCGGCCCTGTCTTCCCCGCTGGTGGTGGTGGTGGTGTTCTCGTCGCCGCCGGCCAAGAGGCCGCAGCAATTCACCCGCCATCGCAGCCCCGTCAAGATGCGTCCTAGCCCCGTGAGCAGGGCCACCAGGCTGTGGACCGGCGTCTCGCTCGAGTACGATGCGTAGAGCTGGCTTTTCAGCTGCGTGAAGCCGTCCACCTCGGCTTTGCGGTTGACGATGCGGACGAGGTATGCCGCCAGTTTCACGTACGTCGCTTCCGTTAACGACGTAGCATCCATCATCCGTTCGAGTGGCGCCCCGCTCGCGTCCCGTTGCGTCTTGGAGACGTAGTAGAATGTGGCGTGGCCCGTCATCTGCCCTAGCAGGGGTAGTAACCGCTGTTTTTGCGTGTACGGATGAGCGTCGTCAAGAAAGAAAAGAAAAAAAAAAAGGATCCACGTACTAGCTTGTCAGACTGTAAGCTGCAGTCGAGCACCAGAGACGTCCAATCATGGCCCTTGGGCTCCCCATTTAGCATGTCCTGGTCGAGAAACCTTCGCAGATTGCGCTCGTGCCCAGAACTCTGGAGTCCTTCGTGGACGCGACTGAGGTACGCGAAGCATTCGTCGAGATTCAATACGTACACTGACTGCGCCCCTTGTTTGATTCTCACGTTGAACCGGGGACGTGCTTCGTCCAGCAACCGGAGCAGTTCGTCGACGTCAAAGGCCTCAGCCAGTCTCCAACGCATGGTCCTCATGCCGTCGGGAGTAATGTGATGAACGATCCGTTGAGCTGATTATATTTTGTTTGTCAGAAAACACGCGCTGGAAGACCTGAAGACGGTCACGTTCACGGGGCAGGGGACAACCTTACCCATAAAATCCACCCCCCCTGAGAGAACAATGTCGTCGAAGCAGGCCCGGATGCACGGACCTGGCCACTTGGAATTCACCGAAAGTTTCCCGCAATTGGCACAGGGGCCGTCGGGGGCGTCGTCCGTTCGTTGACACTGCGCAGTAGAAGTGTCAGTACGTCTCGTCCGGCTGGGTCAGAAAACCGCCAAGATTGCCAAAACGCCCACCAGAACTCACCGACTGCCTGGTAAGCTTGCAGCGAATGCATATAGACTTTGACTGCCTCGTCTTCCTAGCAGCATCTCGCGCCTCTGCCTGCATTGGGCCCCTACGCTTCCCTCTTTCGTGCCTTGCCAGCTTGAACGGGGATGTAGCAATGGGGAAGCTGCGGGGATGAGAGGTTCGTCGTGACCTGGGGCGATGATTGAGGATCGGTATGGGCTTCGTTCCTGTGCTGTAGTTGTGGGTGTGCCTGGGCGCGGGGACATCAAGCGAAGCGGCGGTCGAATGGCTTTGTGTGCTCCAGTCTCGGGTCATGGGCAGCCCCCCCGCCATGGAAACAGTAGGCGATACTGGTTGGGAGAAAGACTGGGAGTGATCAAACGAGCCAAGTGGGGGCGAGTTGAATGTTCCAAAGAGCTCACGAGCGGGGCCCAGTTGGATGGACGTGTCGGCAAGACCCGTCCACATACCGCCGCCATCTTCTTGGGAAGAGCTCTTGTGGGAAAGACTTGAAAAGGGGGGGTTCTCCTGCGAGACCGACCTGGGCACATCCCGTGTGTTCAGTGGTGTTGGTTGTGGGCGAATCCGATGAGCCTGGTGAGCCTGGTGAGCCTGCTGGGTCCCTTGATCCGGATAGAACGGGTGCGAATCCGCTGTCCCGTTCGACTTTTCGCTTGTCGACGTCGACTGAATGCTCAACCAGGGGCACTTGGTACCCGGTCGGGACTGGGGCGCGATATGGCCTCGGAGCAGGGGAGCACTGGTGGAATACAATCGGTCTGAGAAGCTTGTGACAGGGCTTGCCAGATAGCTGGGGGCGTCGGCGGCCGTGTCGTGATGAGCGCCGTCACCGATGGAAGAAGGGCTATTGGCGATGGAAGCCGTCTCATCATGCATTTGCGAGCTGGCCTGGCTGTCGGCGCGGGGGAAAGTGTGCGATGCAGAGTAGGGGACGGCGCCAGGGCCATGGAGAGAGCTGCTGCTACCAAGCCCAATATAAGAAGGGTACGACAAGTGTGGGCTAGTTGACGGCTCCTCGTCGAGCCTGCTGTTGCTGTCCGAATAGGCTTGGCAGGTCGCATCAACGTCCTTGGCAAACTCACTGCGGAAAATACAAGTAAGTGACTGTTAGCTTGTCCTGTACAGCCGCGGAGGGGGGACTGGGAGTCGTGGTTTGGCTCACTCTATTATGATCTGAGGGTTCGTCCTGAGGTTGGCTGCATCGGAAGCGGTGGGGAAGGTCGTTGGGACGGGTATTTCGAGGCACGACAAGGAAGCCTCGAGATTGGTTTCCGAGGCATTGGGGTCGAGTTCATCGTCTTTCTTGACGCGATACCACGACCAGGGAGCTTGTTGATGCTGTTGCTGGCCCGGATAAGTTGTTGACTGGGATGAAGATTGGAATTGAGTGGGAGACTGTTCGGCGGGTCTGTCTGGCCTCTGCGGGACGAACCATTGAGCAGAAATAGAGTCATGGCTGAACTTGGGGTCGGAGAGATCCAGGTCCAGGTCCAGGTCCAGGTCCAGGTCCAGGTCTGGATCGCTATGCATGCTCGGGCTGTTCAGGAAGGCATCTGCCATGTTCGTCGACCAAGACGGAGTATGCCTGTGACTATAACGAGGAGGGACCGATGGCCGGGTTGGGTTCCGTTATGACGGAGCGGCGAGTCCCAAAGTCAAGTCCAAGTCCTGATTTCGACCGAGTGGATGACCCGTCTCAATGTCCTCGACGGTTGAAGATATTCCGACCCTTCAAAGTCGATAGTAACAAGAGAAGAAGGGGGGGAAGCGGAAAGCAGGAGAAAACACGAGAGAACCGTAGACCTGGCGGATAGGGGACGTCGCGTGTTTATGAGGCGCCTGCTCCGAATTCGGCGGTGTGTCTTGGGGGAGGTAGAAGGAGGCTGAGACCCTTCTCGTAGTTTTTGCTTCTGCATGAGCTAGCAAGCCAGCCTCATATTGTATGCAGCGTGCCTGTGCCGAACATGGGATGGTGGGTGTGAGGGTGTGCTGGCGGCGACGTAATATAGGCTGACTGCGGACTGCGGACTGCGGACTGCAGAACCAGCAAATCGTTCGGTAAGAGCGTGAACCATTCGTATGCACAGATTACCCTACGTTTGGGGCCATGGAACACTCCATCAAGTCCATGCTGGCCCCCAAATTGACGTCATGGCATGAGGTCTTTCGAAAACCAGGGCCTAGGACTCGAGGACTCTAGCATCGATTGCTTCGTAGGGGTCTAGCGAAGGGGGATGTTCATGACCCCCGCCCGGCATCCTTTCCGTCGCTTAAGGAATGTCAGACATGAACTTGGACGGGGATGCCATCAGTGAACCGAGCGAGCGCAGAGATGCTAGAGACCGAAGAATCAAGACCGTGGACCGTGGACCGTGTGGAGTGCAGTCTTGGGTTGACATCCATTGTTGGTCCGGGTGTGGTCCAGGGGTCTTTGGTCTTCGGTCTTTGGCCCTTGGATCTTTGGCGGGTGGGTCTTGTTCTTGGCTCGGAAGGAGAGACCCACCAAGGACCAAAGTGAGTCTTCTTTCCCACGTGGGAAGGATCCACAGGGCATCGCTTGTCTGACCATTCATGGGTTGTTCTTCCCAAGCAGCCCACAACTTTCGGTGTCACTGTACAAATGTTCTCTCCGAATGATTGGTGAAGATGGGTCTCAGGTGCTCTTGCCGATCATTCGGGGAACCCCGGCCTTCCTACTTGGTCGTAATCACGTTGTACCTACTTGGTCCTCGACCCTAGGTACCTAATGTCAAGTCGATCCTCGAAACTTAGATATGAAGCAATTAATTACCTAGTCCAATTCAACCGAAAGAAGAAAAGCAGATCGGATCCCAAGCGCCACCCTTCCTTCGCCCGGCTACTTAGTCCGAGCAGCAGAAGCACGGGTGCACGATAATCAAGTGCTGGGCGACCCTTTGCGAACCCACCCGCAAGGCAGTCTAATTAAGGTATGTATACTATCTAGGTACCTTACCTTAGCTCCCAGTATTGTAGGCAACCAATGGGGCCCCCCCCTCCCGTCGTCCTCACTAACACCCCTCCCCTCCTGCTTCTGCTTCGATTCCCCTCAGGTAGGTAGGTTCTTACAGGTACGCCTTCTCAGAGATTGGGTACCTGTTCTATTTGGCCTTCCAATTGGACTCTGCAATCACCCACCGAAACAGATTCCGAAGAGTTACGTAACGTAATCTTTACGGCCGAGTTCCATTCCCTCACGCGTTTCCGTTTTGGTTTCTTTCACAGATCCCGCTCAGCCCATATTTAAGCAGGATTTATCCGGACGAGGATTCCAAGATGATGTCTTATCAGTCTCTTCTAGTTCACCGAACTTTCTTATGACGATGATCTGCAGAACCCGCCTTGCCCCTTCGCCCACACGTTGTAGCTTACCCTGGTCGAGGCATCCGAATAGGGCACGTGCTGACACCTACGTGGCAGGGCAGACGGGAGCGAACGGGGGAGCAGCGGGGATCAAGAGGGTCAGCTGGCCAGGGACGTGCCAAAAATGGACGTTCTTTTGACGAAGAAGTCGTACGAGGTATGCACGATCTATATACACCTCCCCCGGCGCGCTCCGCCGTCGCAAGCGCCGGCAAAGCGGCACCCTGGGGGACCCTTGGGCCTCATGACGCGAGGCCCCCCGAGGCCCCCCGAGGCCACCCCCGGGACTCCCCACTTGGCTCCGGGGTACCGTTTTCGTACACCGGGGTTTGATTCATGGAATCGGCCCAAAAATTCCCGTTCCCCGGCTTCGCGTTCCGTATGCTGGCCTCAATGCCGGGCCAATGATAAGGGGAGCTGCCGGGGACTTGTACCACTTCATGCATGGAGTGAATGTCCAGCAAGGCTAGAACACATTGGGATCTTTTGAACGGACTAGTTTAGACTTTTAGCAGTCACTGGATGAGTATGAAAGTGGGAAATGGAGCGAAATGGACACAGGTATAAAAGGGGGACAACCTTGGTCTTGAGGTGGTATTACTATCGAGGAGACATTCCTTTTATCATCGTCGACGTCTCTCCCAATATCATTATCGCGACTAGCATCTGCACAAGGGCTTCTATTCGGATCGCGTCGCAGTAGCAAGCACCTCGCAGACGCAAGACCTCCATCAACACAACATAGGCCTCCGGCGTCAATTTATTCCACTCTCTAACCAATCTCCGAAAACGTCGTCACTATGGAGTCCGGCCGCAAGTCAGATACCAAGTCGGACAACAAACCCGGGAACGTAGCCCACGTCCCTCCTCAACTGTCCGACCTGCATTGCTTCACCGAAACCGAAGGCGTCATCACAACCAGTGGGTTTCCCTTTCATGAAATCCAAGCAAATAAAGGGGAGACGCATGATCGCATCATATATTAGCGGGGAAAAAAAGAAAAAGAAAAAAAAAATATTAACAGACTTCGTACATAGCCATGTTCGATATCCCAGGGTACCGCATCGTGCGCGTCCTGGGCGTCGTGTACGGCCTGACCGTCCGCTCGCGCAACTGGGCCGCGGGGCTGGGCATGGTGCTCAAGTCCATCGCCGGCGGCGAGCTGCGCTGGTTCACCTCCATGCTGTACAACGGCCGCAACGACGCCATCTCGCGCGTCGTCGCCGAGACCAAGCAGCGCGGCGGCAACGCCGTCGTCTGCCTCCGCTTCGACAGCGGCAACCTGGAGGGGTTCGCCCAGCTTTGTGGCTACGGCACCGCCTGCGTCGTGGAGAAGATTGAAGGGAGCGATGCTGTTGCTACGCAGCTGTAGTGTCGAAAGATGTGACAAGTCGTGTGGTGGAAGTCTTGTGGAAGTCTTGTGGAAGGCTTTGTGGAAATATCATAAAGGGGCGCGATAGTAAAATACCCAAATTGAATCGGAGTTCTATGGTAATTATTTTCGCGTTTCTCGTCGTCATTCATTACCTTGTCTTTTGCGAAACCCTCCTTCGTCCAGTCTTTTGTGGAAGTGCAATAAGTATCGCCATGACGCAAAATTGCCTCCATTCCAGCAAACCACACGCTCTCACACACTCACCTGAAATACCTAGCCACCTCGCTAAAAGTATTCCCCCAATCGAAATCCTTCTCCTCCCGCCGTCGCTCCCACTGCAACCCGCCATCCCGACCCCTCTCGACGCTCACGCTCCTCGCCCCGGCAGCAGCGTTGCTCTTCCCCCCAAACGAATCGCCCGCGAACCGGACCGCCTCGCTCATGAACCCCAGGCTATCGCCCGAGGCCGCGCGGGCGCCCACGCCGATCAGCCGCTCCACGGTCTTGGGCAACCGCAGGCCGAACTTGGCCAGCAGCGTGGTCAGGAACCCACCCGTGATGAGCGGCATCAGGACCAGCATGATCACCTTGATGGGGTGTTCCTTGGCGTAGCGCCCGAGGTCGCGCCACAGTCGCCGCACGATCTTCTTCGCCTTGTGGAGGTATCCTTGCCGCGGGGAGCGTTTGTAGTAGGACGGCCGGCCTGTGGATGACTCGGTGTTAGTCGCACGTAGCAGGGGGAAAAAGAATTTGCAAAAAAACAAAAAAAAAAAAAAAAAAAAAGGGAGGAAAACAAAAGGGGGAGGCGCAACGCACTGAAACCAAAGAAGCTCGACCGACTGGCATTCGGGATCCCGAAGAAACTGGACCGCGAGGCGTTTCCCTTCTCGTACTCCTCGCCCCCGAACACCGACCCCCCCGCAAAGACGCTGCGCCGCCCGACCGAGGTGGACCGGCTACGAGGCGAGCGACCCCGTTCGCCGCGATGCCGCTTGGGCTTGGACGACTTGGACTTGCGGTGCGAGTGGGAAGAGCGGGTGGAGAGGACGCTCCCGCCGTCAAAGTCGAAGAACCCCATGATTTGGTTATCGTTCGAGGTTCGCTTCGTCTTTCTCCGGCCGTCTGGAATGTGGTTTTGCAATTCGGGAAATCGGTAGCTGGTGTTGGAATGTAATGGTTCTGTTCCTTCGAATGGTTGGCTGAAACAGGTGGTCTTGGTCTCGCTCAACCTTGGGAAAAAAAAATAAAAAAAAAATCGGCGGGTTCGAAGGGACAGCTCAGGAAGCTCTCAAGCGAATAATCTCAAAGTCCCCCACCGGGCATCGGGGCTCGGCGCTCGCAATTGATTGAAGGGGTGATGCCGACCCAACGTGGGTTTCGATGCAAGGTGAATGCGAGTGATGAGTTGCATAGAGAAAATAAAATAGAAGTGTAAAATGGGGAAGAGAGCCCTGGATAATGCAAGTCGGTCTTTTCGAACTGCCATCAGAGTTGCTGGTTGAACCCGAGACACGGAAAAAGCGGAGGCTGGGGAAGAGAAGAGTCCTGGGGTGAGCTCCCACGCTAGGCCTGTTTTATCCTACCTGAGGTACGAGAAATGACATCGTCTTGGCAAACTCGGACTTTGGAGTACGGAGTACAACATACATACGGTACGTACACAGCAACTGTCAACACCATGTGTTGAACTGCCTACCTATATAAGTCCCTTTTAGTGTAGTGGTACGTTTTTGAGTGCAACACCATGGCTGGGTGACGATAGCGCCATTGCCTTAGTTGGTATTGGACAACGGAGGCACAACGGTAGGTACTGCCCAAGGTACGGAGCCCTCGAGTCTCGAGTAAAAAGTTCATATATACCAGACGTCAAGACTGTTCCAGCTTAAAAAAGGCAAGGCCACAAGATCCACACGCTTGTTAAAAATTATAAAGAAGAAGAATAATAATAAGAAACGGAAAAAACTCTATAACCGACTGATGCATGCTGAGATAACTGAACCGCTAGGCTTGGGACGACGAGGACTACTACTTTCAACAGTGAACCCTCACTTCTTCTTCTTCTTCCACACACTGCTCGACGACGACTTCTTCTTAACCGGCGACGGATTGACCGGTTTCTTGTTCCGAGACGACCGCCGGGACGGTGCCGGCTCCTCTTCCACGATGATCTCCTCCCGTCTCCTCCCCCGCCTGGGCGGCTCCACAATCTGTACGCCGTTGCCCAGATCGTCGCTCGTGTCCGGGTCGCTCGTCTCGCTGGCCGAGTCCGTCTCCGGGCGGTCGGGACTGGGCCTGCGCGAGCCCCTGCCGCCCCTAGCTGCAGCAGGGACGATTGAAGCTCGTCGCGACTCTGCCGGACTCGGGGTGTGTCTCTGGGAGACGGCCCCAGCGCCGGAGGAATACGGCGCGCGCGGGCCCTCCGTCTGGAACGCGAACGGGTCCACGGAAGAGCGGGTTCTGGGCCCGGAAGATGCGGCAGTGGCCGTGGCCGTGGCGGCAGATGCTGGGGACATGTGGGGCACCCATGCCTCTTCAGGCGGCAGGGAGCTTCGGGATGAGCGAGGCCGTGAGCTCGTCGTGTCAGAGACGTGGCGGTGGGAAATGGGCGCACCCGCCGGCGGCGGAGGGTACGCATGTTGCAGAGGTGAAGAGCCATGCTCCTCCATGGCCCGGGATGGTGGCCGCTGTGAGGCCGATGTGGATGACCGAGGCCGACTGCGTGCGGCCGTATTTGGGGGCGGGAAGTAGCCCATGGGAGGCAACGGTCCCCGTTGCTGCGTTTCCACCACGTTGGCCGGAGACGCGTGCCGGTGAAGGTTGTCGTCGGAGCCAGCAGGTGATTTTTGGCTCTTTCTCTTGGGTATTGTGGCGGTCGGATCCAATTGTGAGAGAGGTATGGCGATGCGCTGTTTCTTTTGCTTCCGCTTCTTTCGTTCGTTGGCCCGCCTGGCCTCTTCTTCCTCCTGCAGCCGCCTCCGCCGCCTTTCGAGCGCGGCAAGTTCCTGCTTGTTGAGTTTGACCTCCTGCTTGCCACGTTCCTGCGCACGTCGAATGCGCGCCAGGGCCGCCTGGACCAAGGCCTCTTCCTTGTCTGCCACCGCCAGCTGTGTTCCGTCTCCGTACTCGTCGTCGTCGTCGGAGTCCACTAAAGAAGCGTCCTCGTCTTCGTCGTCGTCGTCTTCGTCGTCTTCGTCCTCGTCCTCGTCGCCCGAATCCTCGTAGGCGTAGCCTCTCCGCACAACGTGCCCAGCCCGGTCACCCGGCTCTATACCCGTAAACTGGAGCGGATCGCTAACGAACCGCTTATTAGATGTCGAAGATGATAAACCAACGCCCTGCGTATCCGAATCGTCGTCGTCGTGGTCGTCTTCGCCGACCTCCCCGACGACCCTACCACCACCCGTATCCCATACCCCACTGTGCGCATTTTCGTCTCCTCCCCTTGTCCTCCGCCTGCGCCGCGATGGTCTTCCCCATGGGGGCGCGAATTTGGGAGCTCGCGGCCGACCACCTAGACCGCCTCCCCGGAAAAAGCCTCATCGATCGGCTTATCCATAAACGAAGCGTGGCCGAGGATGACCACGCCAGATGCGCCAATGAGCCAGAGCAGCGTCGAGAAGGGAGACGCGATGAGGCCCAGAGGCACGGCGACAACGAGAAGACCCGTGTAGAGCTGGGACGTCGTGGCGCGGAAGGTGCCGATCTCGAGGTCCCTGCCGTCCAGGCGGCCAATGATGTACATGCCGGCAACCACGAGGATGATGACGAACGAGAGGAGCCAATTGGTCAGCAGCGCGTAGATGCTGAGCATGGCGAAGACGACGGCATAGTTGCTGGAGTAGTGGCTCAGGTTGTAGTTGACGCGGGACTGGACTTCGCCAAAGTTGGCGGGCTTGGCGACACGCTTGAAGTCGAGGAACTCGGAGATGGGCCTCAGGTTCGAGAAGCGGCCGCCAAAGGTGGTGGAAGACAGGCTGGAGAAGCGGTCCTGAAAGTTGAAGCGCGACGTCAGGGCGTCGAGAGGGATCTGGATACTAGCCATTGTGTCGGTTTGGGTTGTTTGGAGTAGGATGGATGGTGAGGATTCCTGAGCGAAGCTTTGAAGAGTTTCTGAGGTGTGAGACTTAGCAGGGCACTGTGGGATGATAAGACAGAGTTATAAGTAAAGGGAGAAAAAGACGCGAGGCAAGGCACCGATCCAAAAGCTCCGGTGGAAAACTAAAAATAAAAAATAAAGGACACGTACAGCTCTCGAAATATCTGCCTGGAGTGAAAGCTTGACGAAGCTTAAATGAGAAGGCGAAAAAGGCGAAAAGGCCGAGATGGTGTGTTTTTGGGTTGGATTGTCGAGAAGTTGCGAGAGCAGACGCCAAGTCGGCCTGGAAAGTTTGTTGTTTCTTGAAGATGCTGAACCGACAAGGTGCCTTCTAATTTTTTTCAAAGGCCGTTTTTGGGAAGCTGGGACCGGAGAGAAGCCCCTGCCTCGAATGCGTCGCGTCCGTAATTAATTACCTTAGGTAATTCCTTCCGTGTGGATACTTCGTGATTGTCACTTTTGGACGGTCGGGGCTAGCGGTGCTAGCGAGCGCACACTGTGTTGAAGTGCTGTTGTTTGGGGCGCCTTCCAGCCAGCGCTGGTGCTTCCCAGGCCGTGAAGCTTCTCCGGGTCCAACGTCCTGGAGAAGGCGGTCCGGGGGTCTGGGGGGTAGGTACCAACTCCCTCGTACTGTGCAGCACACCAAGCTCAAAGAGTGGTGATGGGAACCATCCTCTTGAGGTGTAGAGGAGGAGGAGATGGAGAGAAAAGATGAAAAAAGAAAAGGAAAAAGAAAAGGAAAAGGAAAAGGAAAAGTGAGAATAAAAGTTTTCACATTGGCTGGTAGGTAAAAGGAACGTTAGGCCCTCTTTCTCTCTTGTTTCCCTCCCGTTTCTCCTCTCACCGCTAACCTAGTAGGATAGCCGAGATTTATCTGGGATGGCATTGGGCATGGCTTGCACTTTGCATGCTTACTCGATCCCACTCCCGATCCGACTCTTGGAAAATTAGAAGACCATTACGTTCGTTGTATGTATGTTCCGCTTTGCTGTCGGTAATGTTGGGCAAGAACAGGGCGAGACACGGCCAAGGCCAGATCGAAAAGACCGCACAATATCTGTCGTATGTATGGGTGTAGTGTAATAGTGTATGGATGTATGTATGGATACGTACGAATGAATGATAGGCGTAATGCTCCTGGCCTGGTATGCTGTTCTTTGGCTTGCGAAGGGAAATCGCTTATGCACGATGCAGCTACGCAGGACGCACGTAGGTCGGGAACAGCAAGTCGGAGTTGGACAAGTTGCCTACTCGTCTTCAGCTATGATGCCCATTCTGCTCTTCTCTGCCCGAGCCTTACTTGAACGCTTCTTCCAACACTCAGTAATAGATGAAGCTTCTACGTATAAAGGCGGGCTGGCCGATGAGGCGATTTACAGACGATGCCCAAGTACCTTGTATTAAATGACGAAGGTCAGTCAGTTAAAGGTCCGTGGTCCAGCCGCGCCAGAGCACTTGCAAAATCGTACAATGTGTGTTTTCTCTGTCCTGTAATGATTACGAAGTGAAGTTACTTACGCACAACTTCTGGTATCCGTATCCGTACGAGGTGATTACGTGACACATTCGCTACCTTGCCCTCGATATGCACCTGCGAATACCTTATAGGTCGCTCTTTCCCCGAGGCTTCTTCTATTAAGGTATGTCATGGTTCATAAAAGAATTGGTACCAGGCAGAAAGAAGGGCCTACCCATTCTCTACCTTATACCTTACCCGCAGAAGACACAATTCGAAATGTCTTCAATGTAGGACATCGGCTTCCCACGAATTGCTTTGTAATTCCCTCTCGTTCTGGTCCAACTTCGACGTCCCCATCGACCGTTTCATTATGATCATCGGGTCTCATCAGCATCGATGCCTAATGCAGAACACCTCCTCCTCCTCCTGCCTAGCCGCAGGTGCTCTCATCCTTCCGAGGCGGAAAACGAACAATGGTAGGGCACAGCTTTTCGGGGATTCCTCGTCGTCAACACAACGTACGGGGAACGATGCCCGTCGCTCGCCCACTTCGTAGTCAAACCATTTTCGACTAACGTGCACGGAGCTGACACGGATCGGCAATGAATTCACCCGAAGAAAAACATTTTGTTCGTAATTTTAGTAACGGATGGTTATCCGTCAGGTACTCTACTCGCACACCGCTGTCCGGCTCGGGCGAGCTGAACGAACGGGCAACGGAACGGGCAACGAAACGGGCAACGGCAAACGGCAAACGGGAACGGCAAACGGCAAACGGCACGAGCTTGCTTACCTTAGGTGAGGCTTACTGAAGTTGTTGCAAAACCACTCGCTGCAGTACGAATGCTATCCTTAACGACGATGCGGTATTAATTAATCACAAACCCGAGCACGAGCGACTTTCCATCAGGAGAGGAGTCGTTCACCACCTTGGCATCTGATATCGGCTTACCGTTCATTGCCTTGGTTTTTACTTGGGTTTTTATTTATTTTGACGAGCTTGAGGTCCCTCAATCTCTCAGCCTTTAACCAACTAATATCTAGTGAAACCAGCTAAATTGAAAGCGAGACGAGGATGGGAGAGAGACGAAAATGAATCCGGGCGGCGGTGCCTCCTTTCTATTTCACCCTAACCTCTAACCTCTAACCTCTCGTTCTCCTCTCCCCTCTCCCCGCGCTTTGTTCTCTTCGCTCTCTCCTCACTCTTTAAATCTCCCGACTTTTGCCTCCCCCTCCTTCCCCTTCGCCCCCTCTTCGTTGTCCCCTCCCTCCCCTTCACCTCCTCAGCGTCGTCCCCCTGCAAATCCTTTACTCGATCCAGCTATCGCAAACCTCACCCACCCACCCGCAGTTGCCAAGTGGCAATCTGGGAATGTGACCTGCATCCTGCCCGCATTGACTTCTCTCACACGATGGCCCTAAAACGCGTTTGATCGATCCCCTTTGCTCAACCTACTACAACGTACGGAGTAAAGTGCTAAAAATCGAAAATCCTGAACCCCCCTCCCCCACGGCTCAACCCCATTCTTTCGTCCATTCAACCCATCCATCCCGTCCCGTCGACCGTCACCCGTCAAATTGTCAACCGTCAACCGTCAACGGCCCCCCCCCTCTTAACACCCATCTCGGCACACCTTGGCTTTCGCTACTCCCTGATCCTCAGCTCCACCGGATTGGACAAACACCCGCCCCGCTCGTCCCTGTCCTCGCCCGTTGGCTGCTGGCTTGCTCGACAACGCTGCCCTGACTTTGAAATGGTTGGCTTCTCTGGGCCGTCTCACTCATCACCGCGTGGTTCCTGTACCCTCTGACTACCTGACTCTATTATCCTGGACCTCTCCTCCGTACTAGGCTGGGATAGCTGACGAACGGGCCTTTGGGATCGACCTTGGTCTTGTGAGATTTTTTTTTTTCATCCTCCCCTCCCCTCTTTTCTTTTCCATCTCTCTTCCATTTCATCACACTCTCTCTGATTGATGTATGCGACCATGGCAACAAGCAAATGAACATCGAACCGTCGTCTTTTCGAGTATTTCTCGCTCCTTTCTTCACACATCTTTCGACACTCTCCCTTCTCTTCGTCTCGAGCCATGGACCTTGATCTGGTCCTTTATTCCTCTAGTCTATCTGCACTCGTGACCATCAAGTGAACAAAAACCCGACCGTTCCGTTTCATCGCCCATATTCTCGACGAAACAAAAATTCTATTTCGTGGTCCCGACTCGGGAGGCCATGGCTCCTGGCGGCAAACCCGAAGGTGAAGGTTTGTGGTACCTTGCGACGCCCATGTCCATACCTTTTACACACACACGCACACGCACGCGCACGCGCACAATGACAATTCAAATGAATCACCAATCGTTCGAACCCCTCCCTCTCTCTTCTGTTTTCCCGTCCAGTTCCTCCCTCCAGCAAACTGCGATGGACCCGTCGGCGCTGATTGATCACGCACTCTCCTTGAAGACGCCGGTACCTTCTTTTCCATGGCACCTTCGACCATGAACATGCACATGGTTCGAGTCGCGCCAGCGACCAAGCAACCTCACCAGGCCCTCAATCCGGCATCGCAGGGCTTGGCGCCGGCGCAAGCCCCTCAGGGGACGCCGCAGATGCAGCTGGGGATTCCCCAGATGCCCCAGGGAGCCGCTGCTCCGCCATGGTCAGTCAGTTCATTGTCGTTGGCGCACTAGTTCCTCTCCATACTTCTCTTTGGCCCTCTCCGCCCGACTATACTTCAGCGCAGCAGAAGTGCGCTTTTGGTATTTCCGTGTTCAATCGAAGAACAGGGTCAAAGGGACCCAAAAATGGAGAATGAAAAATTACATACCAAAAAGAGATGAACGCTGAATGGCGACGATGATGAGAATGACGATGACGAGAAAGAAAAGGAAGCTGACGACGTCCCGTGTGGTCGTTATCTTATAGGGCCAAAATCTCTCCGGCCATCGTCGCTAATATGGACTGGACTTTGTACGATTATCATCCCGCCGACGATGGAGGTTTTTGGAAACTCCAACCTGGATATGCTCCTTCCGATCAACTCCCCGACATAATACCACTCGCCCTCACCAATCGCTCCCCAATCCAGCAGCCCAAAGATGTCGAATGGACATGTCTCAGCCCAGGCTGTCCGTCCAAGCCTTTTAAGCGGAAGATGGATCTCGACCGTCATTATAAAGAAGGCCACGCCGATGGCTTCCCTATCTCTCCCGTCTCCTCCGTCTCGTTTGCTACTCCGTCCTTTGATCCTCAGATAGCCATGTTGAACCCGGGAGCGGCGGCACCACCTGGGAACGGGAGCGCGGGTCCTGGTGTGATGGCACCCGCACCAGCACCGGCAACGGCGCTAGGACCAGGACTAGGACCAGGACTAGGACCGGGACCAGGACCAGGACCAGCACCCGCGATGGCTACCGCTACCGCTACCGCAATCGCACCCGCCGCCGCCCCTCCCCCGGCAGGGCCCGGATCGGCAACTACATCGTCTCCGACAGCAGCCGGCGGCAAGGAGGGGAAAGAAAAAGAAGGCGTGTTCTACTGCGACTATGCGGCCTGTCCCCGGCGAACGGATGGGTTCAACCGCAAAGACCGGTTCCGGCTTCACCTGCAAGAGACGCACAAGGAGGACGTCAACAAGAAGGGCGGGAAGATGGAAGACTCGTGGCTCGACAGTCGGAAGATGTCCAACAAGTGGTGGCGGTGTACCAAATGCCTGGAGCGGGTTAAGATTGAGGAGCACGGTTGGGAGTGTCCCAGGGACCAAGTCAAGTGCGAGAAGAGGCGCCGGGAGTATCGAGAGAAGATGTAGTAGAACGGGAACCTTTTTTTTTTTTTTGCCTTCCCCTGTCGTGGGACATGGTTCCTTGCGTTTTGTGGTGGTTTGCGCCTCCCCCGCGTTTTGGTTTGGTCAGCACGACACATGGTGTCTCGCCTGGTTTCACCGTCGTCTGAACGTCCAGCCGGGTGCGTCTCAGGCTGGGAATTGCCTAAACCCCCATGGTGAGACTTTCTTTTGACGTGGTGTATACACCGGCTTCAGTTGGACTCTATCCTTGGTCATGTCACGCATCTTTCGGCTGAGCCGGGAGGAGCGGCGAGAGTGGGTGTTCAGTGTAATATGGGGTCGATTATACAAGTACCTTGGTGATCAAAGAGTGTACGTGTACAGTTAGGTATCCGTATCAATGGGGCAGATAGGCTGTCTTATATCGGCCTGAACAGCAAGCATTCTGTACCTCATACTTAGTTCAGTACCTTAGGTAAGGTACTCAGTAATTATACCCAAGGTACGTACATTGAAATGTTCAGCGTACGTGTACACTACGGCGTAGGTACCTTAGATATAGCCACCCTGCATCGGAGATTTGAACGCGCCTCTGATTATGTAAGGCTCTCGGTCCTAATTAGGTAAGGTACGTACCCGCCTTCTTACCCGGTGTACGTACCACGTCGTCGTCCTTATTGACGACTGCAATAGGAAAGCAAGCAACTCCCGGCCTCCAACTCCCAGCCTCCAACTCCCAGCCTCCAACTCACAACACCACACACAAAAGACCAAAAGACCAAAAGACCAAAGACCCCTTTGACCTGGGTTCTTCCGATTCCCCGTTCCCGACCACCCGGCTCCTCACCCTATGTGGTACAGCTAGTCCGAACGAGCCAATACAAGGGCCGTGGCTGCCTCTTGAAATCCCCCGAGGCATTGGCAATGCCATTGCTTGTGCTTCGCAACGCCGATCTCGAGACCTAGAGTGTCTCCCTCCCCCATCCCTGTCCTTTGTCCTATCCTACTTCGCCGTATCCAGTCGACCTCGACCATCCACACACTCCACGATACCTTCGTCTTCCTTCCCTCGCCCCGCCGCATACCATGGACCCTTCAAGTTCGACAGAAGCACCCATTGAACTCGCGAGATCGCGCGCATCGTCGGTCTCCAGCATTTCCACTACAAGCATCGTCTTTGACCGACTCCACGAAGAGACCGAGAAGGCCAATGCCAGGAGACCTATGCCTATGCGCAATGCCTCGCCCACATACAAAGACGACGACGGGCTTGACCATGATGCCGGGTACAAGGAGTCCGATGCCACCGACCTTGAGACAGGTCCCTTCCTGAGCCCCGCGAGCGGGGAGGACGGGCTGGACGGGCTGGACGTGGAGAAACCCCGCCAGGGCATGGATAAAAGCTTCAAGAGGGGGGTTTGTATCGCTGCGGCTGTCTTTGTCGCCATATGGTTTGGTATTCTTTTCATCTTCCTCACCGTCAAGTCGGACGTTTCGACGGACCAGGTCGACGACGGCCTAAGCTCGACCTTCCACAAGTCGGGTAAGCCCGTCACCCTCGACCAGGTCTTGGCCGGGTTCTGGCGGCCCGCTTCGCACTCGATCAGCTGGATTCCCGGCCCGGACGGCGAGGACGGCTTGCTCCTGGAACAAGGCGCTCACGAAAAGGACTACTTGGTCGTTCAGGACGTTCGCTCCCTCGCATCCAGCGCGAACGCCGCCGCCCGCGACGACGACCTTCAGGCCGAGGCCAGCCGTACCCTCATGAAAGAGAGGTGGTTTTCCTGGGCGGACCAGCAACACACCGCCGTCGACGTCTGGCCCAGCCCTGACCTGAAAAAGGTCCTCGTTTCCACGCTGAAGCAGCGCAATTGGCGCCACTCCTTCACCGCCGTCTACTGGATCTTCGACGTCGAGTCGCAGACCGCCGAGCCGCTCGTCCCGGACCATCCCGAGGCGCGCGTTCAGCTGGCCACCTGGAATTCCCAGGGCGACGCCGTCGTGTTCACCCGCGAGAACAACATGTACCTCCGGAAACTGTCCGACGACGACAAGGACAAGGCCGTCATACCCATCACGGAGGACGGCGGGCCCGAGTACTTCTACGGCATTCCGGATTGGGTCTACGAGGAGGAAGTGTTCGGCGGCCGAAAGGCCACCTGGTGGTCCGGCGACGGGAAATACATCGCCTTCCTGCGCACCAACGAGACCGAGGTCGTCGAATACCCCGTCCAGTACTTCGTTTCGCGCCCCAGCGGCGACGCCGCCGAGCCCGGCGAGGAGTACTACCCGGAAACGAGCCACATCAAGTACCCCAAGGCCGGCAGCCCCAACCCCACCGTGGACCTGATGTTCTACGACGTCTCCAAGGACCAAGTCTTCTCGGTCGAGATCGAAGGCGACTTCCCCGACGATGACAGGCTGATCAACTTCGTCATGTGGGCTGGCGACCGCGTCTTGGTCAAGACGACGAACCGCGTGAGCGACGTGCTGCAGGTCGTCCTCATCGACGTGGCCGCGCGATCGGGCAAGACGGTCCGGCGCGTGGACGTGGCCGAGGTGGATGGAGGCTGGTTCGAGATCACCCAGAGCACGCGGTACATCCCCGCAGACCCCGAGCGTGGACGGCCGGACGACGGCTATGTTGACAGCGTCATTCACGACAACGGGGACCACCTCGCCTACTTCTCTCCCGTGGACAACCCGGAACCTGTCATGGTGACCAAGGGCACCGAGTGGGAGGTGGCAAAGGGCCCCCTTTCCGTCGACCTGAAGAACAATCTCGTCTATTTCTCCTCCACCGAGGAGTCCTCGATCCAGCGTCACATATACAGCGTCTTTCTCAACGGCACCGGCCTGGAGCCCTTCACTGACACGAGCGCCGAGGGCTACTACGACATGTCCTTCTCCTCCGGCGGCGGCTACGGCCTCCTCTCGTACAACGGGCCCCAGATCCCCTGGCAGAAAGTAGTCAGCACCCCGGGGAACCCCAGCCCGTTCGAGCACATGGTCGAAGAGAACAAGCACCTCGAAGAAAGCGCCAAGACGCACCAACTCCCCCGTCTGAAATACGGCACCCTCAACGTCGAGGGCTTCGACCTCAACTACGTCGAACGCCGGCCGCCCAACTTCGACGAGACCAAGAAATACCCCGTCCTCTTCTACCAGTACTCCGGCCCGGGCTCCCAGAGCGTCACCAAGAAGTTCACCGTCGACTTCCAGTCGTACGTGGCCTCGGCCCTCGGCTACCTCGTCGTCACCGTCGACGGCCGCGGCACGGGCTCCATCGGCCGCCGCGCCCGCGTGGCCATCCGGGACCACCTGGGCCGGTACGAGGCCCTGGACCAGATCGCCGCCGCCCAGCACTGGGCCGCCCAACCCTACGTCGACCCCGCCCGCCTCGCCATCTGGGGCTGGAGCTTCGGCGGCTTCAACACCCTCAAGACCCTCGAGGCCGACGGCGGCCGCACCTTCCGCTACGGCATGGCCGTCGCCCCCGTCACCGACTGGCGCTTCTACGACAGCGTCTACACCGAGCGCTACATGCGCACCCCGCAGCTCAACCCGGACGGCTACGCGGAGACCGCCGTCACCAACGTCACCGCCCTCGCCGGGAACGTGCGCTTCCTCCTCATGCACGGCGTCGCGGACGACAACGTCCATTTCCAGAACACCCTCACGTTGCTGGACCGCCTGGACGTCGCGGGCGTGGAGAACTACGATGTCCACGTGTTTCCGGACAGCGATCATAGTATTTACTTTCATAATGCGAATCGCATTGTGTACGACAGTATGTGCTCTTTGTTTTTTTGGTTTTTTTTTTTTTTTTTTTTTTTCACAAGAACCCCGTTACTAACTCTGCCCCCCCTTCTCAGAACTCAGCAATTGGCTCATCAACGCCTTCAACGGTGAATGGGTCAAGGTCGCCAACGCGAAACCCAAGGTCGAGCCTAGACGGGCGGAAGAGGTCGCGGCGAGACGGTCCGACAGGGTCAACGGTGGCCACTGGGTGTAGGACACCTTCATTACTTCCAGTCCTATTATTTATGCATTATTACTACTGTTGGGTTTTCTTTATTGTCGCTGCACGCGAACAGAGCAGACAGACGAAAGGACAGGCGCCTGGGAATTGGGAAGCATGGGAGGAGGGACGTGATAGATGCATGTTTCCCCTGTCGAATTGGCTATGCAAATGGAATCAAACTACTTCACCAGACTGCGCCCGTCCATTCACGTACTTTGTTGCACCACCATATGAGTAGGCCTGTCCCAAGAGACTCAAATATGCCGGCGGAGATTTCACTTGGCATCACGATTCGTAGAGACCCTCAAAGAACAAGTCATTAAAGCTAAAAACGACACGTAAGATACTATCATACATGGGATAAACGTCCGCCCAGCAGAATGCGATTTCTTCGCCCTGCAGCAAAAAGGTAGGCAAAGACGAGACGACAAAAGAAGAGGAAATTGGATTACAAGCCACCGTTTTCCAGATCCCGACGCCCTCATCTATCAACGTGGTCGCGACCGACCACTTCCTATGGACGTCACATGCTGTCTTTTTTTCTGCCTGCACTGCTGTGAAGAACCTCGTAGCGCTGCCGAGGCAGTTGGTTTCCGACAGCTGGTGCCTGGGGATACATCGTCTCCCCGTTCACACAGCTCATCCCCCCCATCAGCGACGGGGCCCTTTGGTGCCAAGGTACTTGGTCGGGTGTCTAACGCCAGGCCGGGACCTGCACCTAGAAGCCGCCGTACCCTGTCGGCTGAGGGGCGAAGCCGTTGGCCGGGGCGTACGGAGCGGGAGATGGCGCCCCCATGGCAGCAGGGCCGGCTGTGATCATGAGGCGGTTGGCCCCCAGAATAGGGCCTGTCGACTCGTCCTTCTCCTTCTCCGTCTCCTTAGCCTTGCGAGCTTCGTTGTCGGCCTTGAGGGTGGCCAGCTCCTTGGTCTGTTGGCAGAGCATGTTGATCATGTACGGCATGGTAAAATCGTTGAGGCCATGGCGCCAGGAGACCTCGAGCACCACATCTGGCCTGATCAGGTCGTAGCACGAGTAGAGCATGCCCACGTAGCATTCGCGGCTGCCAATGTCGACAAACTATGGTAACATACACGGGTTAGCGATGGCCGGAGAGGACGAGGACATATAAAAAAAGCATGTCAAGGGGAGAAAAAAAAAAGTACGTACGTAGCGGAGAAGGTCTTCAACCATGTCACTCTTTCCGGACATGGCTGCCGTTTCAATGGCATCCTTGTACAGCTTATCCTCCTTGGAGAGAGCAATCGACTTCTCCCACCGCTTGTTCTTGCGATAGATGCTGGCCGCGATCTGTCGGAAGAAGATCAGGTCGTGCTTCTCCAGGCGGGCAGCGAGCTCGACGGGGTCATAGTTGTCGTAGTTCTCGACCGAGTCACGAAGAGTCTTATAGTCCTCCTCTTCGATCAGGAGATCGTTAATGGCGTTGTTGACCGAGCGCTTGTTCTGCGACTGGACGCTGAGGAGGAAAGGCTTGATAAGAGGCAGGTCGTCATTCTTCTCGAACATCTTGACCACCCGGTTGACGTCGATGCGCGGTGTGAGCACCTGGAGGAGGTCGGTGAGCAGCGTGGGGTGCTGCTCGACGTAGAATTTGATGGCCCTGTAGTAGATCTCCAGGTTGGCCACCTTCACGATCATCTCCTTGAACTGGTGGTGCTCCCACGAGTTCTCCGGTCGCTCGATCACGGTGAGGACGGCGTTGTCGAATTCGTCATAGTGGTAGTAGCAGAACACCAGCTCGGGCCACAGGTTGGCCTCCTCGCAAGCACGGATGAGCTTGGGCATGTTGACTCGGCTCCAGAAGAGCTTGAGGTGCTCCATCAACCGCTCGGGATGGTATCTGGAGAGGGCGATGCCGAGCTCGGTGAACATTCCCATGTGCGCACGCTCCAGGCCCAGGCCTTGCTCCAAGAGGCTGATGAGCTCATCAAAGTAGCCGTTGCGCTCGTACTGCTTGACAAGAGTTTGCAGCTGCTCGGCGTCAATGATGAGGTTGAGACCGCAGATCTGGGCGAGACGGAACTCCTTCTTCTCGACGCAGGCTTCGTGCACCTGCTTCCAGACCTTGATGTTGTTGGCCTTGCGGGCGCACTCCACGGCCGCCTGGTAGTCGTTGAGGTGTACCAGCGTGGTCGCCAACTTGGCCCAGTTGGAGATGCTGGTGTAGAAGATCTTGGCAGCCTCGTACAGACCCTCGGCGTACGCCTTGTCGCCGGACTCCTCAATGTTGGCGACATTGGTGCCGCGGAGGAAGTCCTCAAGCTCACCGAGCTGGTCGAGACGGGCGTAGCAGAAGGCGAGGGCGGTGTCGATGGGCGGTTCCCGGAGCGTCTTGCGCGCCATGCGAAGATATTTGATAAGGTCCTCGTCCTTGCCGGCATGCACGGCCGTCTCAATGACTTCCTCGTAATTGCGGGGATCCTCGGCCTTGATGTACGACTCGATGGCGTCGGTGACCCGGACGCCATCCAGCTGGGCCTTGGCGACCTTGGACCACACCTCCGGCAAATCAACTTCCTCCGCGAACGCCTGAGCCCGGTCGATGCTAACGACGTGGTCGACGAGGACATCCACAGCGGCCGTCCGATCGCCGGCCTTCTTGAAGATCTCAAACGCCTCCTCGTACAGCCCGACATCAATACAGGCCGAGGCGATATCGGGGGCGCTATAGCCGTCAATCTTGTGGATGTAGTCCATAACCTTGGCCTTGTCGGCCTTGGCAGCGGTAAACATGAGCAGGTTCTGGAGATTCTGGTTGTCGCTGAAGGGCGAAGGCTCCAGCACGATCTTTTCCAGGAGCTCGATGAGTTCCAGAGGGAGGTCGTTGGCCAGCAAGGCGGCCACCGCCTCGGACACCTTGGCGGGGTCGGTAGATTCAGGCACAGCCGTGGCGGTAACCTGGTCGATGACGGAACGGCGGTGAATGTTGTTCTCGCTCAAAACAAAGTTCCAAAGCTCCCTGTCGGCCCTCTCGAGCAGATACCTGGCCTGGGCGCGGTACATCGAGTTCTCGTTCGTGATATTGACGAGCTCGAGATCGTTTTGGCCCTTGGAGTAGGCGATGAAGGCCAAGTTGGGGTCACGCTTCTCGCAGTACTTGCCGACGGTGAGAGTGTCGTATTGGTTATTCTCCTTGAGGAACTTCTCGGGGTTGTTATTGGAGTCGATGTAGATCTTGGCCAGAGCGTTGTAGACAGCCCGCTGCTCCATGCCAGCGGCAAGCATCTGTTCGAGGAAAGGGAGGAGCAGCTTGAGACGGTTGCGCGACTCGACCTCCTGCACGAGGTCGTCGATGGGGATGGACTGGGGGTTGACAGTGGAGATGAGGTTCTTGATGATGCCCTCGTCGCAGTCGACATCGAGCAGGCCGCCAACGACAGCGGGGGTCCGCGAAGGGTTGACCCGCTGAACGTACGTCTCGATGGACTGGAATTGCTGGTGCTGGTAGAGGTACAGGACGAGGTCGTGGACAAAGTTGAAGCGGTCACACACGACGATGAGCGGGAGCTGCTCCTGAAGCCTGGCTTCCTTCAGGAAGTTCTTGACCTTCTCAGGGTTGTAGTGGTTGTTGTCTCGGCAAATACGCTCGACCTCGTTGAACTGGCCCATCTTGGTGGCGGCTTCGATGTACTTGAAGACGACATCGGGTTCCTCGGAAAGGTTGACGATGCTGCCGAGGTAGTAGAACAGGCCTTCGGCGGTCTTGTACTTCTCGAACAGGTCGATCAGGCGGACGGAGCCAAGCAGCTCACTGTACTTGGTGGCAATGGTCACGACGGCCTGCAGGTTCTGGCGGATGTTATGCTTCATCATGGCATCCAGGCAGTCAAAGGACTGCTCAACGGACAGCTTTCCGAAGAAGGTGGTCAACCAATCCAGGCTGAAGTTGGGCGTGCCAGCAATATTGACGACGACGCGTTTGACGGCCTCTGGGTCCTCATAGAGCTCGAGGGCCTTCTGGTACAGACCAGCTTGCTCACAAAGAGCGGCAATGCGCGGCTTGTCGAAGTGCGTGACCAGCTCGTTGCTGAGGATGGCATCGGCGACCTGCGGCGCATTCAGCAGGTTCATCTCGAGGAGACGTGTCTGCAGATGGCCCTGGTCCGGGAGGTTTTCTTTCAGGGCGTCAAGCAAAAAGGCGGTGGCCTGCTGGATCATGCCCTGAGACTGGAAAATGTCGACGACGCGGGAGATATCGACGAGGGAGCCGCCCGGTTGGTTGGCGAGCGAGGTAGCGAACTCGGCACCCTTCTCGGGGTTCACACGGACAATGTGCTGGAGAAGCTGCACGTAGTCAGGCTGATAGCCCGTCTGCGCGGCGTAGGGCAGGATCTTGTCGAACTGGCCGCTCTCGGCAAAGCCGGCAACGACCTTGTGAGGGACGTCGGCCTTGAGGTAGATGGCCAGGGCGGCGTTCAGGTCGTGCGGGCGGACGAGATCACCGAGCCGTTCGGAGCAGTGCAGCTTGTTCTCCTTCAGCCACTTCTCGAGCAGGTTCATCCGGTTTTGGGCGAGCACGGGCTGGGCCAGCTCGATGGACTCGTGCTCGTTCAGCTCGCCCTTGTCCAGCAGCATGCCGAAGTACTGGAGGATGAAGGACATTTGGCCCGGCTGCTGAGGCAGGCGCTTAAACTTCTCGATGGTCTCGGCGGTCCGCAGGAAACCGCGAGGCGAGTTGGCAGCCACCTTGGCGGCGTCCAGGTAGTTGCCCGCGTTCATCAGCTGCTCAAACTGGCGGGCGTAGAGGTTGTCGGCGCCGGGAAGGCCGGCCCGCGACGCCATCTTGATGGCGATGTCGGAGTTGGCGGGATTCTGCAGCAGGTAGGGGATGATGTTGGACTCGTCGATGGTGACGAAGAGCACCTGACCCTTTCGGTTGATGGCGACGATTCCGGACGAGTTGGCGTCGGGGGAGGTGGTGAAGATGGTTTCGCTCGAGATGCGGTTCATGAAGATGCAGTTGCCGGTCTCCAGATCGTAGAGGTGGATGAAGCCGTACTTGGTGACCATGTAAATGGCGCCGTATTTTTGGGAGACCTGCATGGAGACGGGGAAGTCGTTGGTGGCCTCGGGCGGGAAGTAGACATCGACGGCCTTCTTCTGGAAAGCGGGGTTCGCCTCCGGGCGGTCGACCTCGACGATGTGAAGCTTGGCACCGTTGGCGGTCCGGACGGAGAATGTGAAGAGCTTGGTGTCAGCGGGGGCGCCCTCGAGTCGGACGGTGCCAAAGGCGGCGGCATGGCCTTCGATGGCCTGGCTGATGCCTCGGTCCTTGGAGTAGAGCTGCATGGCGCCGACGATGCGGCCTTCGCGCTGGGCGATGCCCACAACGACCATCCACTTGCCGTCGGCGCTGGTACGATAGTTGATGATTTGGCAACCCTGAAGGTTGAGTGTTAGCAATGAGAAGGAGAAGCAGCGGTTGTCTGAACGGGTATACGTCACGTACGCTCAAGTTGGCATTGCGGTCGAAGACCTTGACGGGGGCGGCCTGGGCAGGGTCGAAGACATCCCAGTGGTATACAGAGCCGTCGGTTACCAAGCCCAGGGAGGTGGCGCTGATCCATTTCCAGTACTGGACGTCCTCGTTCATGGTGGTGGACTTGAGTTTTTGCTTCTGCTCCAGGTCGAAGATCTGCAGCGTCCTAGACTGGGCCTTGAGGGCGATGACTTGGCGGGTCCAATGCATGATGGCACTGTCGGCCTTGATAGGGCGTCGGGTGACATTGTTGCCATTCTTGAGGTCGACAATGACAACTTCAGGCGAGGCGGATTCGCTCTTCTGGTCTCGGATGCACACGTAGGAATCTGACTCGAGTGTCTGGAGGAAGTCGATGTTCAATTAGAATGCTGTTCCCGATACGAAGGGCATGGCATGTAACAATGTGATGGTAATGTATTGAGAAGGGGAAAACACAAGAGAAACTTACGCAAGAGTTGAAGGTGATAGAGCTGTCTTGGACACCGACACTTTGGAGCTGAACCAGCTCCTCGAATCTGATGGGAAGGGGCGCCATGACGGCGATGTGTCTGACGACGGGCGATTCAGGGAGAACCGGATAGCCCTAGAAGTCTTCCGTTATGGGATTCGATTGTCGGTTAGGTCGGTCCTCAGTCAGAGGTCGGGACGAAGCGAGGAAAAGAAAAGAAGAAGAAAAAAACGGAGGCCGGTAGGGAGGTCCGGCAACCTGGATACGGGTGGAAGGTAAGAAAAGGAGAGCTTTGGGAACTCTCACGACGTGGCCGACCGCAAGTCGGGCAATTAATGACAACACAAATTGCAAGATGGGGAGAAGAAGGGGGAAAAGGAAAAATGGCGGTAGAGTACGTGATCTCGTTTAGATGCGCCGCCAGGGATGGCAATCTGGTGGGCAAACGGGGGGATATAGCAAAGGAAAATGATGGGGGGGAGGTTTTTTGTTTAGAAGAGATGAAGCAAGTGGAAGATGCGAAGATACGAGAGAGGATACGTAAGGTGCAAGCAGACTTGGTGGTTCCTGCTCGCGACTGGTCAGGTCGGTTGCCCCTGCCCACTCCCTAATCATTCTAGGTCACCATTTGGTAACGGTACGTACCTAGGTATTCTACTGCCTAAAGATATAAAGATAATTACGAAGTACCTGTACACCGTAGGGAGGCCCGTGCGAGCAATACTCACGTGATCTCCCCTTTGAGGAGCTCCGGTTTCGATGACTGGTTGGCTTTGCTTTTCGAGCTCAAGCCAATGAAGAGCAACTGCGTCAATCGGGACAGATCGACGCGACTCTTGCACGAAAGTACAGGAACCAATTAGCGGAACGGTGTACGATTACCTAAGGTACCTACCTTAGGAGCTAATACACCCAGTGGCTCAATGAACCAGACAGCTCACCGTAATTCGTACTGTGTGGGCACATACGTGTACTACTTCATAAGGTACAAGTAGTTTGCCGGATTCTCTCTGTGCAGTTCTGGCAATATGGCAATAGAGCCTCTACGCTATATGAGAAACTCTTGATCCGAAACTAACAAGGGCTCAGAAGACAGAAGACAGAAGACGAGGATATTATTGTATTATTGCTTCCTCTTTAGAGTCATTCATCTGTTTCTATTTCAATCAGAACCCCCCTTGACCCCGGGATGACTCAACCCAAGCTCTCCCCGCTTTCTTCTGTCCCGAATGACTGCGACTTCATGTTCTGCTGGTCAATGGAGGGTGCTCGGTCGCCATTTATGGCCTTGGTAATTTACAGAATTGAAGATCTGGTTAGGAAGAATGCAAAGGAATGCCGACATATAACATCTCGCCGTCCCCCCTCCCCTCGGCCAAGTGTGCTTTACTGGAAGTCTCCTCACACTTTTAGATCCAACAACTCCTCCATCTCTATATCTCATCTTTCTTATAGGTAATTCATCAGAGCCGGCCGTCATGACGAACGAGACCGAGACCAACTGGAAGCGCAACACAAAGTATGACACGGCCTTGTGCTTCATCCCACCCCGCCATCAGTGGAATACCGTCGAGAACTTCCGCCAAGCCAACGACAAAACGTTCGGAAGGTGGCCACCACACGTCAACCTCGTCTACCCCTTCGTTCCTCCACGCGACCTTGGTCCAACGCTGGATCAGGTTCTCTCCTCTTTGCGCGGGCGCCTCCCGAAAGAAGAACCACGGGGTTCGGACGGGCTGAGCACCACCCTCTTTCTGGACTCGGCAGATTGCTTCCCGCGTGAGCATGGAAGCACATTCTTCCTCTTCGACGGTAACGCGAATACCACGAACCAAATCGAGGACCTTCGCTCCGACATCATTAGGGCGCTGGGGCGACAAGATGGAGACTCTTACAGGCTCCATATGACCGTCGGCCAGTGTGAGGCTGCACCCGGGTCAGACGCCCACAGATCGTTTCTCGAGAAAGCCAAACTCTTACCAAAGATCCAGTGGGAGTGTAACCAGCTATCCGTGCTGGTGCGGAACGACTCGGGCGTCATGCTACCATGGGGAACCATCCACCTCGACCTACTCTCACTCGACCGCATCGACCCAACTCCCTTCTACGCATCATCAGTCGGCCCCGGATCACCGAGTACCATACGACCTGCACACCAGTATTCGGACCATCAAGGACTCTGGGTATCTCCTGAAACCTCCCCTAAGCTCGACAACACAGCCGTGGATCTGCCAGCGGATCTACCAGTGGACCTACCAGAGCACCTAGTTGTGGCGAGCTATAATGTCCTCGCCGAGTTTACTTCGCCTCCGTCAAAAGTCCGCTATCCGCTCCTCGTCGAGAACCTCCTCTCACCTACGGCCTTGGCCGACATCCTCGTCTTGCAGGAAGTCACCGACGACTTCTTGTCCTACCTGCTAGAGAACAAGGACGTGCGTGACCATTATCGCCATGTCTCCCATCCGCCACCTCATCAACCCTCTGCTGGCCCGCTTCCCAACTTTCTCAACGTCGTAGTGCTGAGCAAACACCGCTTCGTCTGGCGCTATCTTCCCTTCCGCCGCAGCCACAAGGGGGCTTGCATCGCGGTATTTGACGACCTGGGAACCAAAGCTGAAGATGGCACCCCACAGCCCTTGGTCGTGGCGGGCTGTCACCTGAGTCAGGGGCTAACAGACGACCTCGTCCATGCCAGGACGGGCGAGTTCCACCACATCCTAACATATCTAAAGAACCAGCATGATCTGTGCAACCCGTGGATCATCGCCGGCGACTTGAACGTTACGACCTCGTACCGCACGTTACATGTCGCCCTGGAATCCAAAGCCATCTCCGAACGAGCGGCGGCCGAGATCAGGGGATTCGACTCCCTCGTCTCCCAAGCCGGACTCACAGATACCTGGGCCGCCGCTCGGACCGAGGTGGGCGAGTCCTCCGACGACATGAAGCTCCACGCGTCCGCAGCGGAACTCTTCGAAGGCGAACAGGGCGCGACGTTCGACCCGCCGAACAACCCGGAGGCTGCCAAATCCACCGCAGCATCCGGCAACAAACTGAGCGGCCGGCCGCAGCGATACGACCGAATCTTGCTCAAGACGGAGGGGGCCATGTGTTATCCCGCGGCATTCAACATGTTCGGCTTCCTTACCGCTCCGTCAAACGAGCGCGACGGCGCAACCTACGCGAGCGATCATTGGGGCATCCGCTGTTTGCTGCGCAGGCAGACCGAGCCGTCAAAGGGCGCGCCGGCGTCGAATAGTAGTCTTCTTCCCGTGGTGCCAGTGGCCCTCAAGCATGCGCCCAACCACCTCTCGGACTCTGGCGCCCTCGGTGATCTTCTCCGCGACAGGCGAGCTCTCCCGACCGGTGAAGATGAGACGGCTCGAACCAAGGCGCTCGACCTATTGAAGGAGGTGTTGCTTGAAACCGGCCCCCTAGGTTCTACGGCAGCCACGCGAGGTCGAGTCGTCACGATCTTGGTCCCGCTAGGATCGTACGGCCTTGGTGTTTGGTCACCCGACTCGGATCTTGACTGTCTCTGCATTGGGTCTGTGCAGCCGCGGACATTCTTCCGCCTGGCCAAGCTTAGCATCAGGAAATGCAGCTCCGGCATGCGTCTTCTTCGTACCGTGAGGGCGAATACGGGAGTCATGATGGAGCTGGACGTATTGGGCATCAAGGTCGATCTGCAATACTGCCAGGCAAGCCATATCGCCGAGAGGTGAGTGCTCCCTTTAAAAGCAACTTCCTTCACCCTTCCCGTCTCCGTATGAAGGCTAACTGGACGGTGAAAATCAGGTGGCTAGACATCATGAAGCGCCCACCAACTGACGCAGCCTTCAAACTGAAGCCCGAGTCTCTGATCAAGCTCAAGCCGGCACGAGATCTGTCCTACTTGAAACGATCCATCCCGGACCTTGCTCAATACCGAATCGCCCATCGTCTCGTCAAGTGCTGGGCCAGAGAACGCGGAATTTACGCAGCCAAATTTGGATTCCTTGGAGGCATCCACATCTCGATCCTGCTCGTCCGAATCTGCAAGATGATCTGGCAGCAGAACGGGCCCGTGTCGACCCCGGACCTCCTCGCCACGTTCTTCGATCACTACTCGAGTTTCGATTGGGAAAAGCACGCCGTGTTTGACCCTTTCTTCCACAAAAGCCTCAGGTATCACCGAACCTTCCGGGAGCCCTTGTGTCTCCTCGGGTGGCATGGGCCGATTCTGAATGCGGCCACGGCGGCTTCCAAACCCAACGTCAGCACCATAGCTGCCGAGCTCCAGAAAGCCAATGAGTATCTGTCCCGGCCGGGCGTGGATTGGGCTGGACTCCTCGGAAGTCACGATTCGGTATCGGTGGGATCTTCGTCGGGCACGTCTGATTTTCTGAAGGCATATCCCTCCTACGTCAAGCTTAGCATCCAGTACTGGGGGAAGTCGTTGGAGAAAGGCAGCAAGCTGCTAGGCTGGTTGGAATCACGCTGCATCAGCCTGCTCGTGGGTACGTTGTGTCATAAAACCCTTCCCTAGCCAACATATTGACCAAGTCCATCTCGCTGACCAAAAGGGGGAAAAAATAGACATAAGCATCCAAGTCAAGGATCTCTCTGCGAGAATCTGGCCCCAACGCTTCGTCGACGCCGCCTCCGAAGAGGAAACAGACGACAACTACCGGGGCCTCTACCTCATCGGCCTGAGCCGAGCCGCTGCTGCCGCTGCCGGACGCGAAGACGTCGAAGCCACCATGTCCCGACTCCGCCACGTTCTGAATCTATTCGAACGCCGCATCCGCGAAGACGGTCGATACTTCGATGCCTCGACCTCGTGGTTCGAGACGTCGGTCGTCCGGGGCGCGAAACTGGGGCCGCTTCGCCTCGACGGCCGGGCATGGGGCCTCTATGCCGCGGACGGGGAAGATGATTCGGAAGATGAGTTTTTGTTCGATGAAGATGAGGAGGAGGAGGTGGATGCTGATGCTGCTGCTGATGCTGAGGACGTGACGTTGGCGGACGGGACCGCTGCCGGGCCGCGGAGGTTGCCGGCGAGGCCCAAGCCGGAGGGGGCAGGGAAGCTTCGAAGCGCGTTGGATGTGATGAACCGCCTCCGGTGGGATCCGAACTTGGATAGCGAGGACTATGTCGTTGGTTACTTGGATCGGTTTGAGGGGGTGCAGGAGAAGGGTCTTGGGTCTTGGCACTCTGACCTGACCGAGGAGGAATTCATCCCTCAGCATCGGATCGTCCACTTTAAGCGGAAGACGGATGGGAGTATTGTGTGGGAAAGGCACACGCGTACGGATAAGATTTTTGGGAGTGGTCAAGGTTAGAACATGGTCGATACTGTCGTACGTACATGGGTACATACAACCGTTTTGAATCAAAGCTCGTACATCATATGAATATTTACAAAGAAAACCCCCCATCCCTAGATGAACCGGAAGCCATTCACATAAGCAACCTCCACGCACCGAGCAACAGCGCGGCAAAGCCCGTGCAGACGCCCATAAGCCACTGCAAGGTCTGAAACTTGACCTGCTCGAGCTTCTCCCGGAGCGCGGCGACCTCCTGCTCGATCTTCGTCTCGGTTTCCTTGATCTTGAGCTCCTGGCTCACGGCCTCCTCGCGGATGCGGCCCTTCTCGAGGTTGAGGTCGAGGCGGACGCTGGCCTGGGTGCGGCCAATCTCGTCGCGCAGGCGCGAGCTCAGCTTGGCGATGTCGTTGGAGAGCTTCTCGTGGGCGGCGCGCGTGGCGTTGGACTCGGTGCTGTCGGCGGAGAGGAGCTCGGAGCGGAGCTTGGCGAAGTCGACTTTTTGCGTGTAGGTTGCCTTGGCGGCGTCTTCGCGGAGGACCATTGTGCGGGTCAGGTTTTGGATGCTGGAAAGGACGTGTCAGCTTGTGCCACGCGAGTAGAAACATAGTAAAAACAAGAGGACAGAAAGGGAGAGGTGCGTAACGTACCTCTCTTCGATGACGTCGTTTAGGACTTTCATCATGGCGGCGGCTTGCTCTTCGGTGAACCCTTCGCTCTTAAGCCGTTGGACGAACTTGAGGGTGTCAAAGTGGTGATCGCGTTGCCTGGTGGGCGTTGCATGGAACGCTCTCCGGATCGACTGGCTCTGTAGGATGGAGGTTGAGCTTGGGCTTCCTATCGGCGGCGCGAAGCTCCTGTCCTGACATCTTGACGAGGATGCCCCCCCATGGAAGAACGGCCGTGACCTCTGGTGGCTAGGTCTAGTGACGGGTAAGGCTGCTAAGGGTCGCAACGATCTTGCGGGTGCAACGGTTGTGTTCCAGCTGAGCCGCGGTAGCAGGAATCTTGGGAGAGTCTCCGTGGCCATGTCAACCAACAGCAGCAGTCTTGCGATTCGGGCTGGCTGAGAGGACGAGGCAGTGGATATTCGGTGTCGCGTGAATCGGTGAAGGGAGACGGGTCTGGTAAGCTGGGTTGTTGTTCACATGTATGAACTGGGAGACAGGAGAGATGGGTAAGGCATGGACGTACCTGTGCTCGGGTATGACGATGTCGGTCCGGAGTACGGATAAACTTATTACCTTTGTACTCCGCTCCCCCCAGCTTCGCAAAAGGGCCGGCTATACCCGACCTCCACAGTTTAACCGGACTTTTACCACGAACCTCCATCCTCTTCAAAAATCTTTATCCAGCCGCAGCCTCGAATTTTTCTTCTTCTTTCCCTCTTCATTCTATATGAACAACGCAAAGAAAACATTCAGATTCTCATACTTTGGTGCGAGGTTTGCTTCGTCAAATCCATGACCATTAAAGACTGGTGATAGAATGGAGAGAAAAGCGAACAATCTTGGGTGCGGTGCTTTTCGCCTTTGGGCAGATGGGAAGGATCGCAATGATTGAACGTACATATGGCGAGGAGTTGCTGATCTTTCGTATGTGTAGTACACGTATGACTTCCGTCTCCAGTGATGCTGGCTGGTGCGGTCGAAGCCAAAGATGAAGCCGAAGCCCACGTAGAGCTAGACAGAAGAGGTTCTTCCGTCCATCTTCACGCATCACGGGGTCCTTGTTCTGGGACAAATCCAGCCCAGTTGCTCGTTTCGTCCTGTGTGTATCACTCGGGCCTACGGTGCCTGGCATTAAGACAAGGCATTTCACGACTTCGCATGCATCATGGGGCAAGGAACCAAACAATGAGACTGCCGGCCGATTCGATTAGAGACTGGACGAGACAGACGAAGATAAAGCCTCTCCTCTGCTCATCCTGTTCCTACAAGTCAGGACAGCTGAGCAAGCAAACTCCTATATCAAGCCAAACTCCCCAACTCTTTGTGACCCGGACTCTGCTAATTACAGCAAGGAACCGAAGAAGGAGAGAGAAAAGAAGAAGAAAAAAGCGGCATTGATTTCCCACCCAATCCATCAATATACCGCCGTGGAAGTTCACAAAAGAAGAACAAACAGCCAGGGAGGTCCTTTTCCAAAAGTAATCTCATTTTCTCCTTCCCCCTTATACCCTACCCTTGGTGGCTGAAGTTGGAGAATCGAATAAACCCGTCCTGTGTTACAGTCCAGCGGGTTTGTAGCCTTCTACGGCGAAGCAATGGCTTCGTTGTGTGTCCCCTATACATGGAATCGCGAGAAAGGGTGAGAAATGGTCGCCACGTCTCGACAACCTGGGGCACAAGTCTCGTTAGAAACAACTTCTCGCATCAAACAAGGGGACGTGTACATACATGGGGCGGCGGCTCCGTCTAGAACCCCGAGGTAGGCTCAGCAGCACGCTTCCAGCATGGCTGGCCAGGCTTGGTGCAGGCCTGGGGTTCGGGCTCGGCGATGGCGACGGGCTCAGCGACAGCGGTCGGCTCGGCGGCACGCTTGTTCTTCCAGCACGGTTGACCGGGCTTGGTGCATGCCTGGGGCTCGGGCTCTGCGATGGCCACTGGCTCGGGCATGGCCGTTGGCTCCGGGGCACGCTTGTTCTTCCAGCAGGGCTGGCCGGGCTTGGTGCAGGCCTGAGGCTCCGGTTCGGCGAAAGGCTCGGCGATGGCAGTCGGCTCGGCCGCGCGGCGGTTCTTCCAGCAGGGCTGGCCGGGCTTGGTGCAGGCCTGGGGCTCAGGTTCGGCCACCGGTTCCGGGGCACGCTTGTTCTTCCAGCACGGTTGGCCGGGCTTGGTGCAGGCCTGGGGTTCGGGCTCGGCGATGGCAACAGGCTCGGGCATGGCCGTTGGCTCGGGGGCACGCTTGTTCTTCCAGCAGGGCTGGCCGGGCTTGGTGCAGGCCTGAGGCTCCGGTTCGGCGAAAGGCTCGGCAACGGCAGTCGGCTCTGCGGCACGGCGGTTCTTCCAGCAAGGCTGCCCGGGCTTGGTGCAGGCCTGGGGGTTCGGCTCGGGGACAGCGAGGGCCGCGGCGTTAGCGGCCGCCACAAAGAGGGCAATAGTGGCGAGGACCTTCATCTTGGATGCTCGTTGTGATTTTGTTGAAGATGAAGACGAGAAGGTAGGTTGAGAGATGGACTCGTCGAAGGAGAAAAATACTTGTCCGAAGCCAGTCGGTTCGTGTGCAGCCTTGTCTTATTTTGATCTTCTAGAGATAACTGGACTGGGACGGGTGAGGAAGGGAAGACCACAAGACTTCAGATGGCACATCATGAGGATAGATATATAGCTCGAATAGCTTGGTGTTGTTCAACCTGAGCCTGCTTCCTATTGACCATTGTTCAGGGGGCTAATAGTGGCTGTTGGGTTGAATAGCCTCAAAGGGGCCCCAATAAGATGGCAACCCACCCAGCCAGAACAAAAAAAACCCGGGGACGTTGCCAATAGCCCCCAGTGCCCCCCTCCCGAGTCCCAACAACCACCAAGCGATGTTCGCGTTCAGATATTGGCCTACATCAAAGATAAACAGGCTAACTATTCTCTTCCCGACGAAGCGAGGGGCATCATGAGACAAACAAATTCCCTTGATACTCGTGTTGGAGCAAAGGCCATGTCTCTGTACAACGATGCTCATTGTAGGTCCCTGCTCCCTTTGCGGTAACCCATAGCACCAGTGGCTTATTGACCCCTTATTCGGGCAATGGAAGGCACAAAAGTCTGGGGTGGAAGCGAAAGAACAAACCAGAACCTCACAAAGACGTTCGAGGGAAGGGGGGGGGGGGCAAAGACCTATTCCCGTTTATGTCGAGTCTAACACCAAGTTCATCTTTGTATCTCCACGTTACTATCTCCATGTTCACCGAGTATCCCGGTCACGTTGTTCAAAGCAGCTGTGGCAGGTGGAGTGCTCTACTTTGATTACCGACATTTACTCGGTCCTACTTTGCTTTTCCGAGTTTGCCGAGTAAAGTTTCCAATTCTGGGCGTGTGTTATGTGTGTGTTATGAAAGAGAGTGTGGTTGCTCTCGGCTTATTGATACCCCTATTGAGGCTCTATTCAGCCCCTGAATAGGAAATAGGGGCTAGGAATGATTGGTTGCCCCAACTTCACTTCCCACCACCATCCCAGATGTCAAAGGAAGATATGAAAATGCAATTGACGAAGAAGACGGAAAGGGAAAAAAGTCAGGGAGATAGGCAAGTGGACGAGGATCTCTAGCCCTGCTTAGAATCAGAGACAGTCTGTATATCAACATTCGGATATGTCTGCGTCTTTTGGTGATACAAGACTGCAAGAAATAGAGAAAAGAGGCCTTGGAAGCTGTCTCAAATCTTCTAAAATAACTCGTTCTATGTCAGGGGCGTAGTACGTTAGATGTATTGAGACGCAGGGACGGTCTACTCAGCCCATGCTGCATGAATCCTGTCCGCCTGTCCGTTCGGAGTCTACGAGTCCAGATATGACACTGCGAAGCAGAATCATTGCCGCATTGCCGACGTACAACATATTTCGAGGCCAGAGGGGACTGCCAGAGAGGAAAACGAGGAGAGACAAGGGACGGATAGCCCTTGCCAACCAATCGAGATAACCCCGTCTGCGGGACATGGTGGAGACGGAACGTTGTTCAACCCACGAACAGACACTATTCTCATATTCTATTGATACTCGATACCGACCATGAAAGCCGAGATTGGGGTGGCAAAGCGAGACGAGTCCACTACGCCCGTTGACCGCCCAGCCACCAAAATCAAACAAACCCAACCCCGCCTCTCCCCCCCCTCAAGCCCGGGGATCCCAGCTCGGGTCAATCTCATCCAACAAGTTCAGCTCCCTGAAGGCTTCGGCGCCCAGAATCTCCCCCAGCCCAATCAGCTTGTAGCTAGCATGTTCGTCCGTGCCACCCCCAGGAAGCTCATTAGCGTCGTCATGAACAACGACCAAACCGTGGGGGAACGCGGGCCCCAGATGGACAGGAACGGCAGCAACGCCATCCGCGTTCGTAACCGCATCGATCCGCCCGTCCGCCGACGCCGCGACGGTAAAAGTCATGACACGTTCGTGCGGATGCGCCCTCCGGTACACGTTGAAAGCGTTGACGCCCTGCGACGACACCAGGATGAACCCGCGGTCCGGCGTCTTCCCCTGCACGAGCGTCACCCCTTCCACGTCGCCCCAGATGGTGCCGTCGCCGACCCAGTCGATGCGGAAAGGGGGGTCGTCCGCGTCCGCGTCCGGGCCGGGCTCGGCGCCGTACCGCCAGAGGCCCGAGGGCTCCTCGCCGAGGAAGAGCCACCCGTTGTCGTCGTCCGCCACGCAGCCTTCGACTTGGCCGCCCGCTCCGGCTACGAATTCGCGGACTAGTGTGGTCTCCAGCGTGCCGTTGGGGGTGGAGGTCAGCTCGAGTTGCCTGTAGCGGCCCGACTTTTCGTTTACAAAGAGGTACTGCTTGCCGGTCTTCTTGGAGCGGTAGACGCAGGATCCGTAGACTGCATCCTCGACGTGAGAAGGCTGGATGCCGCCGGGGATGTCGGTCAATATCCCCTCGGGGGTCATTTCAAAGATGCTAGGAATCATGCGTTAGCTTTGAGGGATAGGTGCCTGCCTTTTCTTGTCCCCTTTTTTAACCTACCAGAGTGTGTTGTCCGCACGGCAAGCAGCATAGGCAAGGTCAACAGTCCGGTTGCCCGCTCGAAAGCCATATATCATGTCCACATTATTGGGCCGGCCCGCCTCGAAATCCTGCACAACTCTGCCCGCAAGATCATAGACGGTAAGCCCCTGTCCCGCCTCGGACTTGGTCGTCGCGACGATGCGAGAACGCTCAGGAGAAACAGGGGATATCCAGATAGCCGGGTCGTCAGCGTCTTCTCCGCCGTTCGCCTCCGTCTCGTAAGCCGCCGCCACCACCAAGAAGGAGCAGTGAAGCCCGCCCCATTGGGCGTCGCATTGGCAGAGGTTAGGACCGACGCATGTCCCATGGCCCGAACAGTCGTTTTGGCAGGTGATGGCCTGGCAGCTCTCGCCCACCGACCCGGCAAAGCAATCACATCCGGCCAAGTTGGTAGCACCGCCGATGCAGAATCCGTGGCCGGAGCAAGCGTCGCAAATAGGGTCGTGTTTGCGGCAACCGGCCGGGAAACCGGGATGGAACGCCGTGTTCACTTCGATGCCGAGCCCTTCCAGCACGCCTTCAAGAGAGCTGAAGGCAAACCCTTCAAAGTCTTCGGCCTCGGCGGCAAAGGCAATGATGCCGTTGGGATACTTGGATGTCGGAGCTTGATAGATGCTGAGGGCCTCGATCTCGATGTCTTCGAGTCCGGTCAGCTGGATCGTGCCGATTTGCTCGAACGGATACTGGTACACGGCGATGACGTCTTCGAGCGCCACAAAGAGGTAGTCGTTGGCAGTCGAGTCCTTGGGAGCATAGGCGGCGACTCCGGTGACCGTGTCCTCCGCTTTTCCGAGGACTGAAAATTCGGGTTTCGCCGTTGACTCTGCGAGATCAAAGTGGTAGATCTCCTCAGCATCGTCAGGAGTCAGGAAGAGCTTGCCGTGAGTTTGCGAGACGGCACAGCCCGCAAATTCCATGGGGACGTCAAATGCTTGGATCTTGTTACAGTCAGTCAGCATTCTGCAGTGTGGGGGAAGAAAAGAAAGAAATAACAGAGAAGAGGAAAGAGAAAGAAATGAAATACCTCGACAATCTCAATAGAGTCTCCCTTCTCACGGACAAGAAATTGAACACCATGCCGCTTCCCAAAGAGAAAGAGGTAGCTATTCCCACTCCCACTCTTCCACGAGCACAACGCAGTCCAATCCCCCAGGGCAAAGAACCCAGCATCCTGAATCTTTTCCACGTCCGGCAACTCATAGACGCTCAGCATCGAAGTCGTCTGAGGAATAGACACAAGGACATCCCTTCCCCCAACATCGTAGACCACAGCACTAAGCTTAGTCCGGCCCGGGTTAAGACTCTTCACGCGTTCCAGTGGCGACGACCCGCCATCAATATCCCACACGTGAACACCGCCCGTGGCAGTGCCGCCATCGTTGGTAATGAGCAGCGGGCGGGACTCGGAGTAGTAGACCGACGTCCAGTCCGATGCGATGAGGCCCGGCGTGACGGCCGTGACGTTGAGTTTCAGTTCGACGGCAGCGGCTGTCGTCAGCCGGGGGTGGAAAGCGAGCGAGCCGAAGAGGCTGAGGGCCACAGAAATGGAAAGAGAGCGCAGACTCATCGTGGCCGGGGGAAGCTGGAGGGGAGCAGAGTGGCAGCACAGGGAGGGCCATGACGCCGCGAGATGAAGGGGCGACAGTGGTCTTTTTATCCATGGCTGAAGTGGCGTCGACCCGTTAGATGGCGCAGGCCACCTGCAGGCACCGGCCTGGTTGGGACTCATCTGGCCGACCTGGCCCTTCCATGATATGGTGGCGGTAGAGGGCGGATAACGGGTTGTCTTGCGTGGCAGCGTGGGATTACCTAGGCCTAGTTTGGGATGCACCTGCAGCAGGAGGGTCTTTTCCTTTTCACTCGATATGTCGGTAGAGAGAGGTCAGAGGAACCCTGACCTGGAGGCCGCAGCGACCTTCCTTTCGAGAACTTTGAGAATGAGGTTCAGTTTGAGGACTTGAGGTTGCGCGTGGTGGAAGCCAGCCTCAAGATTGGGCGAGAACGAGACCTGCGCGGTCAGGGGTCAGGGGCCATGGCCAAGTGTCAGGATTCTGCACGTGTACTTCCGTAGGTAACTAGGCACCAATGCTACCTTACTTACCTAATAAGCAACCCACGAAAATAACCAACAGTACCTACTGTTAGGTATTAGGTCATACGAAGTGTTCAGTAATTCAGGTACGTACCTCAGAAGTCCCTCAGGTACCTTATGGTTGTCTGATGCCATGTTTCTCCTCCCAAGGTCGGACATGCCCCTAATTCTCGTTCGATTGGCATTAAAGGCAATAAGATTAAGAAGTATCATAGCAAGAGGATATCAAATACATGCCATGCCATGCACTCTCCCACACCGCTTTGGAACCCGCGAAGCTTGCCGCTCAACGCGTGACCCGAAACGCCAACGCTTCTTCCGTCGCGATTCTTTCTTTTTACCAACATGCATCCGTCACCCCGTTGAATTAGTTGTCCGAGACAAGGCTGGGAATATCGTCAACGCTGTGTCGGCCCTCCAGAATCTCATGAACGGCGGTGAAGAGCGGGTACTCCAACTCCAGCCCGCGCGCCTTGAGGAAGCTGTTCACCTCAGCCGCGGTGCTGGTACCCTGGAGCTTCTGCCCGTTCAGCTCGCGCGCCTCGACCTCCTGCACGCTGAGGCCCTCGAGCACGGCCTTGCGCGCACAGCGGAAGTTGCGGCCGCCGCTGCAGCTGGTGATGAGGTCGGCCACACCGGCGCTCTCCTCGGTGAAGGTGCCCGTGCGGACGGTCTCGCCGAAGAACTCCTGGCCGAACTTGACCATCTCGAGCAGGCCGACGCGCATGATGGCCGCCTTGGCGTTGTCGCCCCAGCCGCGGCCGTCGACGAAGCCGGCGGCGATGGCGACGATGTTTTTGAGGGCGCCGCCCAGCGAGACGCCCGCCACGTCCGAGACCATGCGCACGTGGAAGTACGACCGGTGGAAGAGCCGCTTGAACGTGTCGTGGTCGAGCGGCGGGTAGACGGCCGGGAGCGGGGTGAGCTTGGTCTTGGACGTGCGGCCGCGTGCGTCCTTGTGCTGCATGTCGGCCGGCGTGAGGGCCTGGAGCCGATCGACGATGTTTGCGCTGGCGGCCCTGCCGTCTCCGTTTCCGTCTCCGTTTGCCTGGGCGCAGCCATGGCAGGGGGATCGCGACGTGGCGCGAGGAGAAGGGACGCGCGAGTTGTCCATCGGGGGAGGGTCGTAGGCAATCGTGGTCTCGGACCACTTCTCGGCGGCGATCTCGGACGCAATGTTGGCGCCGGAGAGGGCTCCGACGTAGATGCCTAGGCCGTCGCCGATCCACTCGGAGAACAGCGAAATGCCGTCATCGCTGACGTTCACGCCCTTGATGCAGGATATGCCGCGGGCAAAGGGGAGGATGTGGCCGCGGAGCTTGTCGCATACGGAGTGGATGAACTGATGGGGGAGGTTGAATATCAAAATCGTGGCGTCCCGGGCGGCATCGACGACGGAAGGGTTGGCAACGAGGTTGGAAGGCAGCCGGACGCCGGGGAGGTACTTGATATTCTCATGGTAGGTGTTGATGATGTGGGTGAGGTTTTGCGGCTTGTCGCCAATGGCCGGGTCGTAGTGAGGAGAATCCGAGGGCAGCGTGACCTCTTCCTCGTACACCCACATCTGCACCTCCTCTTCAAATATGTCGGGATACTCCTTGGTATTCTCGGCGACGATTTTGGAAATTGTCGAGCCCCTGCGTTGGTGTTAGCAGGTTCCGAGGTGTTCGTGCCGAAAAGTTCTTGGGCATACGTACCAGTTACCGGAGCCGATAACCGTCACCTTGTGCTTCTTGTCAGCATGCTCGGCACCTAGGGTAGCCATGTTGCTGATGCGGGCGGTGGTAGGAAGACGTAAATAAGGTCGAGGAGAATGGGACGAGGGTCGACTAGGGCTAGGTCGAATGTTGGGACGTGTGCTGAAAGGCGCTTTCGTGATGGAAGACAGTAACCTGCAAGGCGGGGCACAACGAGGGCGGAAAAGCATAGGTATGGAGGAGAGGCGGAGGGAGGGAGGGCCGGGGAGCTTGATGTACCAAGTGTCGTTTGGTTTCTCGAATCTGGTTTTTGTAACACCTCGGGTGCCGGATTGGTGTTCGGGGGGTTCTAGTAAAGGGAAGAAAGAAGAAATGGAAGAAGCAAAGGGACGCACGAGACCAGACGACCAGACAGTACAGTCTCATCACAGGTGCCAGCTCAACAAGCGGCGGCGCCGGGTCTAGGTACTATCCCCTAGCCCCACTAAGGTAGTGGTGCAGGGCAGGTGCATCTCAGCAACTACCTTATCCTGGGGCCTGCCTCAGGCCAAGGCAAAGTGACGTGTGGAACACGGCAAGATTAGGTCTATGGTTACGTACATCTCCCCCCACCAATACTTTGTGAAGAATGCATTCTTCTCCCACCCAAGGTATACCTTGACACATATGATTCGGCACTCGGAACGCTTCAATTGTTGACCGCCTGCGTTGAAAAGAAGAAAAAAAAGAAAAAGAAAAAGAAGAAAAGGTTCTTTTTGTTCACAACGAAATATTCGTACTAGTCAACTAGGGGCCTGGACGGTGCTTATTTTCTCCACGGTCGGCTGCTCCGACGGTAACCTTCCCAAGCCCCAACAACCGACCGAGGTCGTTTGGCCGCTCTTTTTCTGCCTTTTCCTACCCTAGGTACCTTACCTTAGGTACCTACCAAGACATCCATCTCATTCCTCCGCAAGGTGTCATCCCAGCAGCTTCATACCTTATGCAGAGTGAGGATATTATGGAGGTTGATTTTCACAAGCAAAATGACCACCTCCAACCCCTTGCCCCTTGCCCCCTGGTCCCTCGTCAGGATCGGCATACAGTCGCGTGGCTGGAAGTTCTGCACAACGACCTGCGACGCGACCCAAGTCATGTTCATGCCCCCCCCCTTTTCCAGGGACTTTCTCACCGAGAAAAGGCGGATTTCACATGTCTTTCTTCCAGTGGTTGATGTCACCAAGGCAATCCTTCGTTCCATTCCAGCCGAACCTGCCATTGCCACTTGGCAGTTCCTGGGAATGGCTACGTACGCAACGAGGGGCAGGCCAGAAAGCCTTGGCACGTGGCTTATGCTGCGACAATCAACAATCGGTTCCGAGGCACAATCCTCGACGATATACAGATTACAGATCTACAATCTCTCTCCCGGTGCGGTGCGGTGCGGTGCGGTGGGAGCGCCGCGTCATTTGCCTCCCGACAGACTTTCAAGAACACCTCCGCAGGACTACTTCGACAACTTACAATTCTCACTCGAACACATCCCTTCTGTTGGCTAATTATGATGACGTAGATTTTGGAGCATCGGTTTCTAGCTTTTCTATCCATCCGAGACACTGATGGAATATTGAAACCAGTGGGAGATTGAGCGAGTTTCGTGAATCAGTCATGTCGTTGGAAGAAAACGACCTCTGTCCCTTCGTTTTGCTCTCCTCCGAGGCTCCGTCCTACTTGGAGGGGCAGGCCACACGCTGGGACGTGGTGACGCAGAAGAAGTCAGTGTCTCCCATGAGCCACCAGTGCTGCACCAGAAGCATCGTCCCGGAGAGGTCGGTCTCCAAGTCGTCAAGGGTAATGAGGATCCCGTCGCGCTGCTCGCTCGGCTTCATGTTGTCGCTGCAGACGCCGCCGCCGCCATCGACTAGGGGCTCCGGACCACGATGCGTGCGGACACCGTCGTGCTGGCCAGTGCTGGCCGTCTCGGCATCAGTCTGAGTCTGGATGGAGGAAGGACCCGGGGAAATGCCAAAGACAATCTCATCGAAGGATGAATGAGAGGGTTGCGAAAGGGGCTCAACTTTCTCCGCTTTGGCAGGTCGCAGTCTGGCTTCGTCCCCGTATAGGGAGATCAAGTCTTTTTCCTCCGCAAGGCCGGCCTTCTCGTGCCTTCTCGGCTTCTTGAGCCCTGCGGCGCTGACGATAGCGGGGCTCGGATTGCGTTGGGCGATGTCGGTCAGTTGGTCCTTTAGGGTAGCCACTTCGTCGTCTAGCTCATGGATCTGCTCCTTCGCTAATTCAAGGGCGCGAATAAGCAAGTCGATGCAGGTGTTCGTGTCATGTTCGGAAGAGCCGCTCAGCGTCTCGGATCCGGACACCTGGGATTCTTCAGTCCCATGAGCCGCGGGTCCGTCATGGCCATCGTTCGCAGCAAGAATCTCATTCTTCTGTGTCATGGTGTAGGATGTCTAAGACCGCTGTGTCATGTGAAAGAGAGCCCGTAGTCGCAATCCAGTTTGGTTCAGCTGTATCTTGACCTGGGGCAGTCTTTGTTAGCCTGAATCAACCTACGAGGAAGGAAAGGGACAGATTGGGGGTGTCGATGCTACCTACGCCCTTAGATCCGCGCGCCCTTTCCGCAAGTCAATAATGAGACGAGTGGGGAGGAAGGTCCAGATTCCAGAAGTTGGAAATTATCCAACGAAACAGAATATAGATGCTTTTGCTATGAAACCTGTCGGGATCTAATCAGACGTCTTTCATATACCACTTTGGCCCTTCCTGTTAAACGGCTGTGTGGGAAAGATTCCAGGACCTGCAGAGCGCCGTTCCTTCAGAAGAATTCAACTTGCCCAGTGCAGGCGTTGGGAACCCACAAAGTATAATAAACGCGCTAATAGTCTGCTCTCTTTTTGTATGTGCAGATAATCTGTTGACTGTGATGGCAGAAAGTTGTATTAAGGAGAAGTTGCGATGTGCGCAAGACAAGATCAACGGCAACTTGGTTTAAATGATGCTCGAAAAATGCATTAAATAATCCATCCAAACCCGGAAATGCCAAAGATGGGTAGGAGGCTTTTACACTCGGTCCGGCAAGAGTAGGTGAGTTGGCTGCTGCCCGGGGAGACGGTTCCCGCGGAGTACTCCCCGGAGGCCGAAGCATGTGGGGCCGGTCCGGGGAATTGGGGTACGGACTTCGGCCCATTCCATCTACATATTTTCCACGGAGAGTTTTTCTACAATTTACTTCGATCAAACAATGCTACAGTAGTGTACATCTAGAACTTAGGCGCTGGGCATGAGTTCCATGGATAATGCTCATTCTTGTCAGCGACGTTTCACAAAATTAGAGTCGCGGATCGATATCAGGGAGGCAGAACTATCCATTGGCCGCCTCGAAAGAGAGCGCATGAGCATCAAGGGTCAATCACATAGTATTCATCTGACTTGCGCCACCATGATGTTCTCAGCTTTTCTGACCATCCGCACAGCAACAAGTATAGGTGCTAATACGATATCCCCACGACCACACCGGAATCCCGGAATCCCATGAGACCATTCCATTGACCGTCTAACAAATACACCAGGGCCGAATCCATCCAAACGAGTAAATCACCCAATTTTGCTTTTCTTTGCCCCAAGCATATACATCTCACATTCACCATGTTCAAGTTTACAGAGAGGGTTGAACAACGGGCAAAGGAGGGAGAATTTATCTCCCAGCAGGAAGTATCAGACCTCAGCCGGGAGGAGTCCAACCTTTTTGGGGGTCCTATAGAGGGTGGCGCAGCAGGTAAATATCCCCCCCAAGTTCAACCGTCCTCTTTCATGCAGTTTGGCCCCCTGAATTCTGAAACCTGGGCTCACTTTACCCTTTTATCCGTCATTGATAGACCCGTGCTCATGCCGGAGGGCCTCCAAAAAGAGGCTCTCTCAGCGTCCAGGCGCAAGAGGCTGCCGAGATGAACGACACAAAAGGGGAATAAGCTCACCTAAGACTTGGAAGGATTGGCAGAAATCTTCGGGCATATGCAGGGACTGTTGAATGGTTGTGAAAGGTCATTATCTACAATAGGGGTATCCTCGGACAAAGACAAACTGCGAACCAGGCACCTTGCCCAAACACAAAATCGACACCTCACGTCCTCTTTCATACCAATCAAACGTCGATAACAATATCATCAATCATCTTCAGAAACCGCTTCCTATAGTCGGTCGGATTTGCAGTGATGCTCATGGGCCCCTTATGAGCAACCTTATTGAACGACTTGACCAGCCCCGTCAGCGCCCACGCGCGAAACGTATGCCTGGCCCAGAAGAAATCGAGCACCACGACGCGGTACGTCCACTTCCCGTCCGCATCCACCAAGCCGGTGCGCCAGGCGGAGGCGTCCGACTCGATGAAAGGCACATTCTGCGGCACGGCACCATCCGCCCCATCGTCCGTCGCCGCGCGAGGCCCCGGGTACCGGACCAAAAAGAGGGAATAGTCGATAGCGTCACGGTCGGCAAGGAGCCGGGTATCCGCCTCGAGAAGACGAACGAGCTCGCGCTTGTCCGCCGCGCTGACCCTGACGCGGTCGTGGAACTCGTCGACGAGCTTGTCCTTGACGCTCTCGGGCGCGAGGCGGCCGTCGGCGATGTCGCGCTCGGGGAAGAAGTAGTCGTTGGGCTTGAGGTCGTACGTCTCCCACTTGTTGCTGAAGCGGCCGCCCTCGGCGTCCCGGCCGTACAGGAGGTTCTCCATGATGATGTGGTGGGTCGGGGCGATGCCGAGGAGGCCGCCCAGGGTCGGGTGCGGCGCGTGGACCACGTCGGTGATGCGGACGAGGAGGCTGCGCGGGTTGGCGCGCATGTGGTGGACGTATGGGTCCAGGAGGTCCTCGGTGAAGAACTTGTATTCGAACCGCCGGGGCAGGGACTTGATGAGGTATTTCCCGTTCGGGGTCGTGAAGAAGGTCGAGCCGCTGTAGCCTAGGTCGCCCATGGGCTCGAGCCGGGCGGTTTGTCTTCCCTTGCCCTTGCCCTTGCCATGATCTGATGGCTCTGATTGCTGCTGCTCCCTCTCTTCTTCTCCTGTGGACTCGTTGGAGTCATTCTGCTGGAAGGAAGCGAGGTATTCCCGTTCGTCCAAACGCCAGACGTCTTTTCGGAGGGAACGGAACTCGGGGCGACGGTAACGAGTAAGCAGAAGTTTGAACAGAGAAAAGAAAGCAAAGATGAGCTTCAGAAGTCTTTTGCTGCGAGAGATCTTTTGATGTGTTGGATCGGGCTCCTCGCTCGACACGGCGATTAGGATGGAGTCCGATATTCGGGAAGCTCGAATCTTCATTGTGAACTGATCTGAGGGGAGAGGGCGATAGCTTAGAGAAGTCTTGGTTAATTGAGAGGCGTGATGTCGGGTAGGAGCTTTTCTTAAACCATCGAAAGTGCACCCGGAGCAATTATCCCTGAAGATCGGTCTAGGTCTTGGCCCAGTTTTAATGGCAATCGGGTGTTGACAGGATGACGTCATTGACGCTCACCTTGTCACTTGTAGATGTTTGCCCTATCACATGCAAGACGTCGCACGTGGTTTCAAATGAAGGTCTCGTTGTACCGGACCATTATTCCGTACACCTTTTCTCCTGAAAATAGTACTAGTATTTTGCGGCTTCGGCTTATTGATGCGTACTGAGGCGCTGGGATACCACGAATGATGCTACAACCTTACTTACCGCTTCCGGAGTGATAGACGATAGACGATAGATGTGATGCTGTCAAGCCAGATATCAACCACGAACTGCTCATCTCACAGGGGCGGATTCCTGTGCGTGAAATGTCCGACAACATGCCATTTCATAATGTTTGGGTATAAGGGCAGTCCTGGTTTATCGCGGACACCAATTGCAGAGGGATAGGACAAAATTGCATGTTGCATTGCAGCCGCGACTGGGTTAGAGATCGGCCCCGAGACGACGCAAGGATTCGACATGGTATTTCTCGGAAATATTTCTGCATTTTGTTTCCCATAAGTGCGACCACCATTCAATTTGAAAAGGAGACTAATGTGCCGTAGTTGTAATGATGGGATGAGATTGAGTTTTCGGTTGATTCGAAATCGTAGTAATCGATGACGTCAAGCGCGTCAACGGTCAGACGACGCCGTCTGTTGCGCGATGATGCCGTGAACTCGGGTGGTGCCACAAACTGTGATTTGTATAAGATGGAGCTTGCCTTGGGAGAATGGGCTAAGGCAGAAGAATCTGGCTTGCATGTCGGTCTGATTAGGTCTTGTGAAACCCCTGTATCGAAAACACGAAGCAACAGGGCTCGACACGCAGCACGCTCAGTATGACATCCGTGAATGACGATATCAAGAAGAATGGCTGGGATGCCTGTCCACTCAATCCCGCCAAAGTCCTCAAGGGCAAGTCGTTCCTTCACGAGCCCAAGTCACTCCCGGTGGACGACATCCCGTTTCCATCGGACGATCCGGTCGTGGCCAAGGCTCAGGAGTACGCAAAGGCGAAGCTGCCAGAGCAGACATATAACCACTCGATGAGGGTCTACTACTTTGGTGAGAAGGTCCATACTCAGAAATCCTCCCTACGGGGTCAAGGAGAAGGAGTGACACTGTCGTCTGACAAGACTGTTCAAAAAAAAAAAAAAAAAAAAAAAAAGGCACGACCATCTTGAAGCAACAATTCGCCGACCAATGGGGCACATTGTCACCCTCGACATTCGCGCTGACGTGCCTCCTCCATGACATCGGGACGACGGACGAGAACATAGCAGCAACGCGCATGTCGTTCGACTTGTACGGCGGCATCGTGGCGCTCCGGGTGTTGCAGGAATGCGGCGCCTCCAAGGACCAGGCCGAGGCGGTCTGCGAGGCGATCATCCGACACCAGGACATCGGCGGGGACGGCAGCATCACGTTCCTGGGACAACTGATCCAGTTGGCGACGATTTACGACAACGTCGGGGCGCACCCGGAAGTGCCGGAGCTGGGGGAGATGATCCACGAGGAAACGCGGCGGGCGATCAACGAGCGGTTCCCGCGGTTGAGGTGGCTCGTCTGCTTTGCTGAGGTGATTCGGCGGGAGGAGGGCGCCAAGCCGTGGTGCAATTCGACGCGGATCCCGGAGTTTGAACGGATGGTGTTGGGGAACGAGTTGATGATGCCGTTTGACTAGAGGTCTTGGCCATGACTTATGAGGTGGAGGGATCAGGGAGGAGACGAGCCGTTTTGGAGGAGAACCTCAGATTGTCAAGGTGTCTGATGATATGAGTTGGGGGTGAGATATCTGGGAATTATGATAATCAGCGAGTCGCTGGTACGGCCTATCCGGTAAGATTGGATTGATTGAGACGATGTGGTCACTCCTTTTGGCCTTCGTCGTTGTCGTTGTCGTGGATATAAGGCTGGAGAAAAGCGGTCTTTTGTGGAGTGGAGAGGCCAGGTCCACCAGATCCACCCTAGGTACCTACGTTGTACACTGTATGTATGTATTCTGGACTTATGACGATCCGAGTGGGTCAAGCCACTGGAACTTCCCGGGTGGCTCAATTGGTCATGTTTGAGTTCAGGATTGTGGCCGAAATAAAAGTCGTTGCCCTCAACATTAAAAGAAACAACTCGTTGGAAAACAAATGCAGTGGTCTCCCTACAATCCGCAATCCGCAATCCGTAATCCTTTGTCTGATCTGATGTCGCTACGGAGAGTCTCCATAATTTGCCCCGCAACTCATTCTCGCTTTAAATTGCAAACCGTGGGGGTGGTAAGTACATACCTTAATAAGGTACCTAGGTAAGGTGGTCCTCTAACGAACCGTCGCGACCTCAGACCTCAAGAGAACAGAAAGAACTTGAATACCTAGGGCTGGGTTGTGGGTTGTTCATCGAAGGTTCTCTACCCGGTTGTCTGGTTGTCTCTCTACACCTACCTGACCATCTTTTTTTGAGGCCTGCCTCTGATCCCCCAGTTCTCAGCGTCTTACAACGTACAGACAGGCGACAGCCAGGCCAGCCGCCCCGCGCGGCCTCCGGGCCCCGGCCCCCCATCTGCACCCAGCCGAAAACTGATCCAACGCGCGTCTCGCCAATATGGCCTGCACCAAGGTTCGCCTGATCCACCACAATACACCACAATAAATTACCACAACGACCTGACGAGCCTCGCGGCCCGACGTCAACGCGCTGCCCGCTCTTTCCTCACCAAGCATCGAGTCGACGAGGAACTCGGAGGCGGTGAGAGGCTAGAGGCTAGAGGCTAGACCTCACTGAATGTCAACGACCTTGCCTCTTTTCGAGCCCCCCTCACGTTTGTATGCGCACCGTGCCATACCGCCTTGTGCCGTTCTTGCACTTCGTACGTGTTTGCTCACGAGTCCCCCGCGATGCATCGATCGAATCCACCCACGATGTTCCAACTGGAGGTTGGACACTCCGGTGTATCGTGTCACAGGGGCGTACATACATACAACATACACATACATTCCTTCCGAATATATCTTCCCCCTTGAACCACTCCACGACTGCCACGCTGCACGCACCGCCTGGTCTCGTGATTCAACCTGGGGCAATCTGGAGATGTCGGAGTAATTGCAAACTGCACTTGCTAGACTAGACATCCGTGCATGGTCTTTCTTTACCGGGCTCAGTTATCTCTCCTACGTGGGGAGGTAATGGGTATGTATTATGCCCCCCCTCGGAAACAGTCCGAAGCTGACTGTGCGGCGTGCCGTGCCCCAATGTCCGAGGCCCCACGGTAATTAATCTCGGGTCACGGTAGGCGGGACATGATATCAGAGTAGCAACGAGATTGGATTCTATTTCGGAGCACTGAAATTGTCGCGCAGGCAAGCAAGCGTGTGCAACTTTGGCCGGTAGAAAAGCAAGGTTGTCGACGGTGCGGCGATCAATCAATGCCGATCCTCACTGCTATCCGCAAAGATCGTCGCCAAGCAAGGTAGCCACTTTCCCCCACGCAGCCTCTGTTCTGGTCGGTCTTCCCACGCGAAGCAGCCCCCATCGAATTCATCGAATCTCTCCTGCATACATAGTACGAAAGTACGGAGTACGGAGTACTTTTCCCACCAATATCTTGTTTGCGCGGCATTGTCAGTCCGATCTTGGCCCAACCAGTGTGTCCTGTCCTGTTCTGTCCTACTTCTCGTCGGTTCTAGGGCAGGCCAAGGGATACGCATGGATATCCGTAAGGTCTTCCCCGACGAGCCCGTGACTCTCCCCAGCCAGTCCCAGCCCTCTGGACCATAGCATGATGCGTGGACAAATCTTCCGAAGCCGCAGCTTACTATACCGAAACCAAAAGGAGGTCACACCCGTGGACGAACGAATCGTATGGTCCAGAAACCTCGACTTGGCCAGCGCTAAAGCCGGGTTTTGGACGTTCCTGCGCCCACTGGCTGGGGTCCTTGTCAGCCGATGAATCCCTATGGTACCTATGGTACCTTAGGTACCTTGTGAAATAGGAATTGACATTACAGTGCCAGGGCTGGACCACTGGTCAGCGTGGGGGTCTCGTCTCGTCTCACCGTGCAAGTGTTAGGGGAAGTGTTGCACCTGTCCTACGATTCCCTAACTCCTTCGTCTTAACGGCCTTTCCCCGACTTTTGCCTCCGTCAAGTCGGCCCAATCTGAGCGAGCGCCCTGCCGAACTCGGCCAACTCGGTACACCGCCTTGGTTGTACGCACTAATTACGCTCCCACGCAACCCCAGGCAAGCCATTCGGTATTCACGCTTACAACGTACATACGCGGGGCCGACGAATACGGCCTGGCGTCTGGACCGTTAAACCCCCACGCTGTGACCCAAGACAAAAAGAAAAAGAAAATATAAACCAAAAACCCCATAGGCGCCAAGCTACGCCAGAACTGTAAATTAGTCCCCATGGCTGGTCTCCTGGTCCTTGATCGTAAGGGGGAAAGTGTTGGGAGACCGCTTGGGCCTAAGAGACGGTTATCCGTCTCGTGACCCTCGTCGGCATTGGGTCTATTTGACCAATACGTATTTTCGCCATTTACCCCCTTTATTTTTTTTTCTTGTTTTTTTGCTTTCTTTTCTTTTAAAAGGGGGCAGTTGGGATGTGTCTTGTTCTCGTTAAATCCTCCTTTCTAATTCATTTTCCATCCGTGTCTCCATAATATTACCACTCGGTCACAACTATCTAGTTGTTCATCTCAAAAGTCTTTCACCTGTGGGCTGGAACACCTTCTCTAGACTGAATCTTTACAGTCCCCCCTGTGGTACTATATACGCTTCTCCTCTCTCAGGCTTCCCCTTTCTCCTTGCCTACGAAGGACGTACACATATCCGTACACGAGCCATACATTCTATGCCCTACCAGTCCGCCCCCCACCCATATACATACACCATGCCTGCTACAGCACCAGCATCACCACCCGCCACCGAAGGGACAGCGGCATACGGCCAGCCCAAGGCGATGCATCACAGATTACCTGAAGGTGTCTACGTCCCCACACTCTCATTCTTCACCGAAGCAGACGAGATCGACACCACCACACTCGAGAGACACCTCATCCGCCTCATCCACGCCGGCGTGACAGGCATCGTCGTCCACGGCTCCAACGGCGAGGTAGCCCACCTGACGCGGGAAGAGCGCAGCGCCATCACCCGCTGCGCCGCCGACACGATCCACCAAGAAGGCGGCCACGACGTCAAGATGCCGCTGATCGCAGGGTGCGGCGCGCAGTCGACGCGGGAAACGCTGCAACTCTGCCGCGACGCGGCCAAGAGCGGGGCCTCGCACGCCCTGATGCTCCCGCCCAGCTACTACGGCGGCCTGCTGGACGACGACAAGATCGTGCAGTACTTTTACGACGTGGCGGACGAGAGCCCGCTGCCGCTGCTGGTGTACAACTTCCCCGGCGCGGCGGCGGGGCGGGACCTCAGCTCGGACGCCGTCGTGCGCATCGCGCAGCACCCCAACGTCGTCGGGGTCAAGCTGACGTGCGGCAACACGGGCAAGCTGGCGCGCGTGGTCGAGGACGTGCCCGAGGGCTTCTTCGTCGCGGGCGGCAGTGCGGATTTCATCCTCCAGGGCCAGGTCGTCGGCGCGCACGGCACCATCTCTGGCCTGGCGAACATTGCGCCGCGCGCCTGCGTGCGCATCATGGAGCTGTTCCGCTTGGGCCGGCTCCAGGAGGCGCGGAGGCTGCAGGCCATCGTGGCCAAGGGCGACTGGGTCGCTATCAAGACGGGGTTCGTGGGCGTCAAGGCTGCCATGGGCCATTTTGAGCAGTATGGCGGCGAGCCGCGCAAGCCTTGCGTGCGGCCGTCTGACGAGGAGCTGAAGCGCATCGCCGATGGGTTGACAGACCTATATAGGTTGGAGACGAGCTTGGTGGCTGTGCAATGATAACAAAATGGGATGGGACGGCGTTTTTTTCTTTACTTTTCTTCTTTTTATTCTTCTTTTTATTCTTCTTTCTTGTTTGTTATACTCTTGGGCAAGCTGTACATCTGGTGTTGCAAAAGAAATTGATTACGGCATTCTGTGGACGCTCTTCTCTTCTCGTGGATCTGATAACGGCCCTGTCCTGGGTGGGACGGACGCGATGGGATACAGGGACAGGCGGGAAGGTGTACCTTAGACAGCTAATTGAATATACCTCTAATTACTCATTATGTGGTCTTTCCCTTTGTCTGGTGCCGGACAGGCGAGTTCCCATTTCTTGTCTGTGCTTGTGCTAAACTCGGGCCCTAAGACCAAAGACGGTACAGCGTAATGAGGGATTGGGTCTATTCCCGGGGGGGAAAGGGGAACCCACTTCCTGTATCAAGGACCCCGTGACGTCCCTTTTTACTTCCAAAGAGTCCATCTGTGCCGTAGCTTGTCAGCAATGCGCGTCAGGCGAGACGTGAGGTAGACTATCGACTTGCTAAGGTACCTTAGAGAGCCTCCATGTAACATCAGGTACGGTGTACCCCAGTGAGAATGTGTGTGTGTGTGCGCCACTGCGCACTAGCCGACGGATCAGGGCCAAGGATCAGGGCCACACCCGTATCGGCACGTTGTACACGGGTCTTCAGTCAGGCCAGTTAGTTTTCGTACACTAAGGTAGTTGTAATGCATACTCCGTACCTGTACCCTAACGGGCAACGCGAGGTTCCATCGTTCCCAGGTGAGGATTTCTAGCGCAGCCACCTGGCGAGGCCGACGCATGCACCCCGCATTTGCGACCTCTCTTCAAGAAAGCGGGGGGGAGTAAGTGTATGTTGTAGGGGGTCTCGATCGCGTCAGTACAACGTACGTTGCAACCGGGGAAAATCCACCTCCAGATTTTCAAGGACGTGGGAGTGGGACAGGAGGGTGTTAAGTGGGGTTGATGCGCAGGACCGACCGACCGAAAGAAAGAAAAACAACGATGCGATGAGACACGGCGCCAAGAGCTGATGCCCGACCGGGGGATCGACGAGTCTTTGCCCCATCCCCACCCCCCACCCACAACCTGCCGTTGTACACGGTACGTGTATGTAATTACCTCCTGCGTATCGTATGTGTGCATGGTTGGCTCACTGTTCGCCGCTCCTCTGCTGCAGGGAGAACAAGGGAGAACAATCATTAGGTAATGGAGGGGTAATGCGCTGACGAGGGGACGACACGTCAAGACCGGATACGGCCCAGGAGAGCGGCTCAACAAGGGGAAGGAAAGAGTTCCTGAACGTTGACCAGGCCACGTGAGCGTCCGCGGCGCTTCTTCCCCGGAGGAAATATTTGGTTATTTGGGGTGGTACAGCCCATCTGCTGACGCTTTTGAACGGGGACGCGTCGCCTAGCAGAGTAAAAAGAGACGATGGGGCGTTTCCGACGCTAACAGCACGTGCCTCTTCTTCTATTTTGGGGTGTACAGGTACGTTGTATTGTCAGCGGCCAAGACTGGAAGTCATTACATGTATGACGGGGCAACAATTCATTGTTGAACAGCGAATTATCGGGGATTTAGGTACTCCACCTTTACTCCACCTTGTAGGATCGCTGAAAGGACAGGTTGCCTCGGGCCTACAACGTAAGTGTAGTGTACACTGTACTGATCGAGTTTCTCAACACCAATGCTTGTTCGACAGAGCCGAGCACGGAAGCCCTCGGAAACCACATTCTAGTTCTCTCTCTCTCTCCCCCCTTTTTTTTTTTTTTGTACGAGTCCGGTTAATTCAGATGGCACCGTGGCTGAACTGCGCCACCCCAAGCCGTTGCGAATTGCGAGTGCGTGCCGCCCCCCACGCCGATTACCTTAACGGTCGAGGTCAAAGCCAATCATATAACGTATTCGTCGTGTCCGAGTTCTCAATGGGATTTCCACTTTAGCCACTTTAGGAATAGCAGAGTCCCCAGCTTCATATCTAACCCACAACGGGTTGGGCCCTAACAAGCGGCAAGGGGCCGGTGTTGCGCCATTTCATCTCAAGCTCATTGTTTCCATATTTCATTTTCAATCACTTCATCTCAACTTTGACCGCCTCTTTCAAGTTGGGGAGAATCATCGGCGAATACAGCATATTCGCTACCTCTCCCGAGCTTTGTGTGCTGTCTCGTTCGTTACTTCTTTTAAGCCCTGCCCTGTCTCTCATTCCAACCCCGCTCGGCTCCTTCGACTCCAGAACAACCATCTCGCTGCGTCTCCCAACCACGTTCATGCGACCAGCCGACCAAGACCCTGTCAAATGCGTTTTCTCCCACTCTTTACCGCCGCATTCGCCATCTCCGCCCCCGAAGCAGCCCTAGGTTGAGACGTTCGGGACCATCTACCGACATTCCTACACGCCGACAGCCTTGCAAAATGAACCAAAAACCGGAATCTGGGTGGAGGGCATAATGCTGGATATGAATTGACTTTGGGAAATGGGTCACGTAGAACTCTCAACAAGGCGCTCACTTTGTCATCTTCAGATTCCAGATGTTCTCCTCGACAAGAAGATTGGTCTTTCTGTCCGGAAGATTACTCTTCTTGCCAAGGAGACCATTCTTCTTGTCGATGAGGATGATCTGTAACCTGAAGATAACGAACGAGTTGGGACCTTCTTCAGTGGTGATATTATCATATATCTTGCATCCAAATTACCCTACCTGTACTTCTTATCCCTTTGACTTTCTTTTTGCTCCTAATCTTCGTACATCCAAAAACCGTTCCTTTACCCTTGCATACCGAATTTTGTTCATCATCCGACGGGTCCTACCAAATCCTCAGGCAGAAAATGAACATGTGATCAAGAGAATTAGTAAAATTGTAGAGGTATCTACACGTAGTAAGGGGTATGTAAAACCGGAGGCTGTCTATAGACGTGTATCATGCACGCCACTTCCGCGCCCAAAAGAAGAAGGGAGGAAAAACGAAAAAAAAAAAAAAGGGATGGAAACGGGGAGATGATAAAGGAAACCAAAAGCGAGCGACCCCTCGAACATATTCATCACTGCATCACCGCAAACTCCCACCCCTCCCGAGATATCGGCCTCCCCTCCAACCCCCCCTTCATCCAACACCTGAAATCCGGCGGCCCGGCCCCGACATCCAACGGGCCCCATCCGCACCCGGTGCAGCCGAACGTGCCGGCGCAGTTGCGCATGCACTCCGCCATGCTCTCCGTCGGCACGTCGCGGATGTTCTCGGCTGCCGCGTCGCTGTAGTCCACACCGCAGAGGCGCAGGAAGAGGATCGTCGACCCGGGGACCGAGTACAGCGTGTAGTTCGATTCCGGGCAGGTGAGGGAGCCGCTGCTCGTCGTTGTCGGGAAGGGCGGGTCGGACGAGGCGGATGTCAAGGTTGCTGGGCTTGTCGATGCCGGGGCCGTGGGGGAGGAGGTGGGTGCGGTGTTTGAGGCGGTTGTTATGCTGCTGGTTTTCCAGTTAGCAATGGCTGTCTAATGACAAAGGAGACGTGCCGATGGGATGGGGGAATTGGAAGGAGAGATGAAGGAGGAAAACACGGAAGGGGGGGGGGGGGGGGGGGGGGGGGTGGGGGGAAGAGAGAATAACGCGTACCTCGTCCAAGAAGATGCACTCTCCGTGCGGCTGCTTCCCGGGTCCCCGTAACCGCTCCCACCGTCCTTGACCACCCCGTCTTGTCCTCCGGATGAGGGTGTCCTGATTCCCAAACCCACGCCTAAGCCGACGGCCACACCAATAAGGATGATAGCCACAAGGGCAACCAAGCCCCAAAACAACCAACCCCGACCCCGACAACAAGAACAGCAAGAGAGCCTCGGCCGTTTATTCGCATGGGTAGCAGCGCTGTCATTATCGTCCATCTCGCCGTACCCTCCATACCCGTAACGACCACCATACGGATTCCCCGTCTCCTTGTCGTGATGCTCACCATACTCGTCCCCCGTCTTCCGACTGCGGCCGAAAGGCATATTCTTATTCCTCATGATGCCCAACCCAAACCCCGACACGGGACGGGTACGCCCACCGCCGCCGCCACCGCCACACGTCTTCTCCTGCGGCTCAGGCGTCGGCTCCCGATAGAACGTGTAGCTCCCGACCCGCGAGCGGCTGACGCTGCGCGCAACGCCAGGCCCCGTGGTGCCGGCATGATTCGCGCTGGCGCCGTCGTCCGGGTCCTCGAGGTTGGATGCCGACGGGGTGGCGCCCTCGGACCAGTAGATCTCGGGAGGGGCGGCGCCCCGAGCGGCGGCGGGGGGGTGGTAGAGCGATTGGCGTTTGCTACTGCCGCTGTTGCTGTTGCTGTTGGTGCTCGTCGCGGCCGTGGCCGTGTTGGTGTTGGTGTTGGCGTTCGTGTTGGTAGCGGTAGCGGTGTTGGCATTGCCGTTGTGGGCGGCCTTGTTGTCGCGCGCGCGGCCCAGCATCGTGCTCGTGAGGCTCGGTTCGCTGGGTAGGGGACCGCCGCCTGCGCCTGCTAGACCACCAGCATGGCCTGACTCCGTGGAGATGGGGGAGACGGAGCCTCCGTCGCCGTGGGGGCGGTATTGCTGGTGGTGCTGTTCGCTGAGCACCGCGCTGGGGCGGCGCATGCGGTTCGTTTCGCGATCAGTTCTGGGGTGGTCGTCGTCGGGTGGACTGGGTTGCTGACCGCATTGGGCGATGTCGGAATTAGGACCAGTTCGTGTAACGACGATACGGTGGTAGGGGCGATTCGGTGGTAATGGGTGGCTGTGACAATTGGAGGCGTGGATGTGTTCGTCGGCGTCAGATGGGGATTAGGGAACGGGTACGGAGTGGAAAAGAGACGAGAGGCTGGGGAAAGGGGGGGAGAAACAAAGAATAGGTAGGTTGCGGGACGAGGGACAGGGTGGATGAACGGGGGAGGGGGCAGCCAAGATGAAGCCACGCCAAAAGAAAAGTGACAAGCGTGGGAAAATAAGCGTCGGTTGGTCGAGGGTTTCTCGGTAACGATGGAGACGATGGAGACGATGCTGTATCATGCAGCACAATGATACAGTACGAAGTGGGTAATGGTAATCTCTTCCTCGATTATCACCGCATAGCTACCAGAACCAATCCCGGAGACGCGGTTCGGCTTGAGCGGAGACAGAGAGGCAGAGAGAGAGGAAGAATAGGGGACGGAGGCAGAGACGAGGCAGAGACGGAGAGAGGAGAGCGGAATGAGTGAGAACAGGGGTTGAAGGGTCCGAGCGTTTTCCCAAGGTGCAAAGTACATATGTAATTATGTACTCCCCCCGGTGCTGTCCAGCCCCGTCTCCGTCTCTGCCTATTACCCGTACCACAAAGCTTTACGGATATTGCCCAGTAATTGGTATTTTTCATTGCATGTCAGATCGATTCTCGAGGGAAATGAAATAACTCGGAGCCACGTTAAGGTCTAGGGCCCCTTGCGAATTGACTTTTACGGTTTAAGGCGATGGCTACGGTAATTCCAGGGGACGTCCCAATTAGTCGTCCTCCTCCGTATTGGTGCACCGACCGTTGCTGACGGGTGGGCCCGAATTTGATAGTCACTGTTGATGCTTTAACTCCGACCCCACTTGACCACATGTGGCTGCATTTCACGGGAATCTCCACCGCTTTTCTCTAATTAGAAGTCGGTCCACTATCTTAATAAGCAGCCTTATCTCCTATTCTATGCCTTCCTTTATCAGCTGCACCAGCGAGTCGTATTTTATCCAAGGTAACAGGTAATTTGTCCTTCCGGCTCAAAGTCGCGATATACTACGGACATACGCCTTCACAAGACTCCCAGGCTCCTTACTACAAGTGCAATGGACAACGATAACGAACTCAAACATTCGTCTTTCTGCCCTGAATCTCAGATTGAGCCCAAGTCGGAGCAATGGCTCTGCTCTCCCCAACCGACCGGGGGTCGATCGTTTATTTTATTTCCCTTGTGACATCTAGTCCGATTGCATACACCAGGATGCCTACAACCAGGCGTACTCCAAGGACACATCCCGGGCACCGGGACGCCCGACTGCGCCGTACGCGGGCAGGGCGTAAGGAACTCCAAATTCGGAGAACTCCCAAGGAATCATTACTCATATCACCTTATTTCGTGAATCGTGCTGTACGACGTTGAACGGTCTGGTCAATTAGCTAGTCGGCGTTTCACCTGTCCTCCGCCGCCGCGCGGTAGCCGCAGCCGTTGTGGGACGCAAGGAGCCAGCCCTTGTATGTAGGTATTCCTAAAGATTCGGCCGTCCCACAGGGTGCTCAACAAACACTCGTACTCGACTAGGGAAAAAAGGAAAAAAAAACCTGCAACGCTGCGTTTCTCCTTCAGTGTTGAAAATCAAACATCGCCTCGCCAAAGTCATGGAACTGCGTAGTCTCCCGACAAATTGTATAACCGGACTGTCTGTCGGCGTTTACCAATTGAACTGGCCCGCTTAGGTTTGTGCAGACTGCCGCTACAAAGCCGCTACACCAGCAGCGAAATCATCTGGATGGTAACGTGCGGCCAAGGCAACTTACCTGGGAAAACTATGAAGGGCTCCGCCGAGTCTTCCATCATAACATGACATCCCATGGCGCATGAACAGCCTGCGGAAAATTACTCGGATTGTTCGCGGGAAAAGTTGTGTCCGACTCGCCAGAACTTCGCTACGCCGCATCCCTAATTCATGATGCACCGTCCTATTCCAGACGCTGCATCACAGTATGACAGTCGTTCCAGATTCGTAGCACATAAAAAATACAATGTAGAGCGCTTTCTCTGGTCAATCGGACCACGCCCACAATAGCGGTGTCGAACTTTCGGGTGACACCCATCCGAGACACCTTTATCGACAACCCATGTGATAATTATGCCAAGCATTCCCCATCGTTCTCCGATCCATCCCTACAGGCGATCAACCTCGCTAGGGGTCGCCCCCAGGTTTGTTACTGCTGCCGGCACCCGACCACTCGTCACTGTGACTTGGCAGGAGAGGACTCCTGCCCTGGCCGGGCATCACAGGACTCTTGCCATGGTTTGGTGTATTCTCCCAGCGCGACGACTCCCCGAACGGGTTCGGAGTCTCAGAGCCATACTCGTATTGTTGTTGGCGTCGCTGTTGTTCTTCTTGCTGTTCCCTCTGCCGGCTGGGCCGTGGCTTCTGGACGGGTGGGTAATCTTCGATAATATCGTCGCCGAGATCGAGGTCTGCGATGGCGTCTTCCCTCTTATCCCGCCGTTGGCGACGTCGATGAAAAAGGAAAAGTACAAAGAGCGTGCCGAGGACAACAGCGCCTCTGGAGGAGGAAAAAGGTTAGCCGTCAGTGCGACCGAACTCGTTTATCCGGAGGGGGGGAGAGGGAAGCATCCCCGGAAAGCGAACAGGAAAGAGACGCACCCGAGGGTAAGGGAAACGATGAGAATGATGCGGGTGGTGGGCACAGGCTTCTCGCACGGCGAGGGGCCGCAATTCCCGTCGTCGCGGGTGAAGAGCCGCCCAGCAAAAGAAATCAAGTCCACCATGGCGCTCAAACCGTCGCACTTCCGGCTTCGCGGTCGTTTTGCGTAATTAATGTCCCGGCTGGCTGTAATGGATAAAACGTATCGTATCGCAAATAACGAACGGTGCGATCTGGGTCGGTCCGAAGTATGCGCTTCCTCTCCGGAAGACTGCGCCGAAGGTGCCAAATCGAATTCGCGCGCGAAAGGTGGTTGAAGGTGGAAGGTGGAAGGTGGAAGGTGGAAGGTGGAAGAAGAAAGCGAAGGACAATAAAAAACGAGAGACAATCGGTCCCAAGAGGCCGGCGAGACTGAGACTTGAAGTCGAGACGAGGAAAGCGCGATGGTTGAATGCGGAGGAAAGACAAACGTAATATGAAGCGAGGCGGATGGAAGGGAATATGGATGGAAAGAGATGAGGAGGGGGTTCAATCGGTTTGTTACGGTACCCTTAGTTGGTAATTACTTCGTACTTTCGCACTCCGGGAAGGAGTCCTGTTAATACATGTAATGACGCCAGGACTTCAGGAAGCCGCGACGGTCGCAGATATGTTACTTCGTACAGGTACCCGTGCCAACGCTAGACCAACTGCCAAACATCCAAAACACCTGGACAGGATCAATGGAAGGAATCAGGGGCAGACAAAAGCGGCATGATGCGTGTGGCTGTACTTCCTCGCCTGGGAGTGGCCGAAAACACCCCATAAGCGAGTTGATTGGGCAAATGCGACAGAAAAAGCCGACTTATCCGGGGTAGGGGGGGTCATCTTGGAGCTCGTCATGTCCTGCGTTGCATTCAGGTTTTATCCCCCCCGCTGATCGCGACTGCTTACCTCACCCTGTCATCATGATCCGTATTACCCCCGAACCCCTGAATCCAATCGTCATCAACCAAGATACACAAATGTTCTCGGAAGGAAACGAAGAAGAAAAGGAAAACGACTGGATGTAATTACCTAAGGTACCTAGGTACTCCAACAACGCCCAACTCAAAACGGACAAGCTTGCCAACCGAGCACCGACTCTGCGTACTAACACAGCCAACATCTCAAACTCGTCTTACCCAAGGTACCTACGTTGTACAATATCCGTTTGCTGTGGGTATCTGAGGTTACCTAGATCGGTCCTGCTCGATGCTTAATTGTGCCTATCTATGATATGTGCTACAAAATTGGTTGGCTCGATATGCTGTACGGAGGCCCGCCGCACGCCGCACGCTGCACGCTGCACGCACCGCTGTCAGGACTGCACTGCACCAGCTTGTCATCCTGAACGTCAAACCTGATCGGACATTCATTATCCATTCTCTCCTCTGGCATGTGAAGAAATCACGACGAACGACATGACGGAGAATGACCTCGACCAGAAGATGACAAGTAAATGCCATAACAGGTATGCCCCGGGATTTCTCTTGACACCGCGCCTGCGGCCTGACGAAGAAGTGGACTGTGTTGTTTGCTGTTTACCATTGTCGAATGGCATCCAGCTCTACGCTAGACCACGCCAGCGTTCCCGGCAATTCTAACATACGTTGACCTCCAGCTCTCCATGGGCAGGTCCAGTAGACTTCATGTTGGATACAGACTACAGACAGTCCATGCCCCCCTCTCCATAAGAACCACACCGCTTCTCCGCCCCAAGCCCGCCTTACTGGTGGCGAGCATTCCAGTTGTATACTTCATCCTGGGAGACGTCGATGGTGTTCAAAGGGGGTGGTGGAGTCGATGACCTGGCCTTCTGATATACCAAACTCGATACGATGTCGCAGAGCTTCCCAGATCTTGTCTCATATAGCATGAATGGGTGCAAGGTATTCGTAACCGTGTTCTAACTTCTGCCCACGGATGGAACCTACCGCGGCACCCCTCCAGTGATCATCGAATCTAACGGTACATCTCTCATCCATCCGCGCAAATGGAAAACCTGGACCGACACCGGGAAAACGCACAGAAACAATCTTCAATACGAAGATCATAGCCTTTCCAAGCAGCGGAGACGCTATCTCGTCGGCCCGTGGTAATGGGTTGCCATACTCGGCGGGGATTTGCACAATGTTCGGGTCGATTGGCTAGGGGCGGCGGGGACTTCCCCCGTCCCAGAAATCAAGCCCAAAAGCTGTCAACAGATCTTGGAAGGAGTTTTTATTTCCCACAGCTCAAAGAGGCAGCAAATGCGAGTTGCGCCAACGACATGTATCCTTCAAGAGGATTCCGCAGTTGAAGGTATCATTGAAATATGAAGCTTTTGGGAAGACCAGTATGGCCAGTGGTCACATTTGAGGCCACTTTGAAGAGAGATTGGTATCAGGTCAGGATGTTAGTGGTCGGTGCTGAGTAACTTGGGTTGGATAAACCTAACTTCTTTTTCTCCGAAATCGAATGTCCACCTGCATGGTTAAAAGGTACCGACAGTATCTTAAGAATCAAGTCGACAGCAAAAGAATGGGTTCCTCATGACGGTCACACGGTGTTACGGTGTAGGTCCTGGACTCCTGCCCTCGTGAAACAAGGCCGGCCGGAGGACCGGGTGATCTTAGCCGGACCCAGAGGCCACCTGGTTGTAAATTGTAATGCTTCGTACGTTACATTTAGACGCTTGGGCAATCATCACTAGCCGTAGAAAGTGTTGGAGGAAAACTGGACATGGCAACTGCCATTGATCATCGGTCGGGGTTAACATCAGGGGTTAACATCAGGGGTAAAGCCGTCATTTCCGCGACTGAATCCGGGGGAAGAGGACGCTAGAATCGAATAGGCGCGGGGGGTCCAGGGGAACTACAAAATACAACTGCGACCTCCATGGCCTTCCAGGCGTCATTGGTAAAAGGCGGGGTAGCAAAGGAGAAAATGACAGCTAAAAGGAGGGGTCGTCAATGCAGTAATTAAGGTACATACATGGTGGGGGGAGGGGCAAAGGAGGTAGCTTTGCGGACCTTCTTGTCCCTGGACAAACTCGGGGAAAATAATAAGCTGTCCCCTTGATGTCTCCTACATAATTCCCTTTCTGCCGATTTTTGCTCTTTTCCTTCGTCGGAATCTTCAACTGTGCGGTCGATTTCAACTTTCCAAGCCTGGCATCCCCCCCCCCCCCCCCCCCCCCCCCCCCCCCTCGAGAGCCGAAGACTCGAACCCGCTTCACGATGGCAGCTCCAGAATACCTCCCTCTCCTCAAGGAGTCCCTTGTGAACACCAAGCCCGAGTATCGTCGACTCGGCAAGTCTGGGCTCCGCATCTCCGTGCCCATCTTCGGCTGCATGAGCTTCGGTGATAAGAAGAGTATGCCCTGGGTTATCGAGGAGGATGAGGTATGTGCACTGTTTGCCTCCTCCTAGGCGGCTATGCCCCTTATCCGACCGCTGTTCTCCAGTCTTTCTCGCATCGCCAGGCTCTTGGAGGCGCATTGATGCAAAGCGGCGACAGAATCACAAACTCTGACGTGTCTCCTCCATATAGGCCCTGCCTCTCCTGAAGGCGGCGTACGACCGTGGCCTCAACACGTGGGACACGGCTAACATGTACTCCAACGGTGTCTCGGAAAAGATCATTGCCAAGGCCATTAAGACATACAACATCCCTCGGGAGAAGCTTGTCATCATGACCAAGTGTTTCTGGGGGGTTGCCGATGAGCCAGGTGGGTGGTACCGTGTTTCGGTTTCGCTTCCTGTGTTTTTTTTTTTTCTCTTTTTCTTTCTCTTTTTTTTCTCTTTTTTTTCTTTTTTTTTTCTTTTTTAGAAAATACCCTCCCCCCGGCCAACTGACGCGAGACCCCATTTCCCGCAGAAACCAGCAGCTGGCGCCACAGAGAAGGATACGAAGCCAGCAAAGACTACCAAAACCACTTCGGCCTCTCCCGCACCGCCATCTTCAACCAAGTCGACGCGTCCCTCAAGCGGCTCGAGACCGACTACATCGACCTCCTCCAGATCCACCGCTTCGACCACAACACGCCGCTCGAGGAGACCATGAGGGCGCTCCACGACCTCGTCCAGTCGGGCAAGGTGCGCTACATCGGCGCCAGCAGCATGTGGGCCACCCAGTTCGCGCGCATGCAGTTCGTGGCCGAGAAGCACGGCTGGACCCCCTTCGTCAGCATGCAGAACCACTACAACCTGCTCTACCGCGAGGAGGAGCGCGAGATGAACCGCTTCTGCGACGACACCGGCGTCGGCCTCATCCCCTGGGCCCCGCTCTGCCGCGGCCACCTCGCCCGCCCGCCGGCCCAGTTCGGCGCCACGGACCGCAGCTCGCGGGAGAAGAACGAGTCGCCGGGGAGCCATGGCACGACCGAGCTCGACAGGAAGATCATCGGCCGCGTCATGGAGATTGCCGAGAAGCGCGGATGGCCCATGTCGCACGTCGCCCTGGCTTGGATCAATAAGAGGGTCTCGAGCCCCATTATTGGATTCAGCAGTGTCGAGAGGATGGACGAGGCCTTGGCCGTCAAGGGGAAGGTGCTGACCGAGGAGGAGGAGGCGTACCTTGAGGAGCCATACGAGCCCAAGCCTATTGCTGGCCATGGATAGATGGTAGAGTAGTCTTGCCAACCCCTTCCCTTGACTGAGTAGATTTCAGCGAGTCCAAAGTGGCATATGTAGGTCTTGAAATGGTTCAGCAACGATGAGTGAGAGTCTCAGAAGGATGGACGACGATGGAATTGATCCTGTGACACTCTACCATCAGGTTTTTGGACTATTTTTTCTTTCTTTTTCGAGGCGAGGTGTAATTTTGTTGTTGATAAGCTGACCTCGCTGAGCTACCTTAAGCTACATGGACCTTATTCGCACCAAGGTCAGTTAAGTTTGAGAGTGCCTCGACTTCCGACCCAGTGATGGACCATCGGGCCATAGAAATTAGCCGGTGAATGACCACTCCATAACAACTCCGTTAAATACATTCGTTGGCAGGCCCGTTTCTATCCCTTCCGGGAATACACCCGGCTATCAAGCAAATCTGTAGCTCTATTGTTCGATAACGCCGGTCGTAATGATATTAGATCTCTCGGATGAGACGCGAGAGGATTTTGCATGGCGCAGTTTCTTATTTCCTTTGGGCAGCAGCGTCGCGCCGGTCTTGCTCCATGAAAGCATCAAGGATGGCATTGCCTTCCTCGATGTCTTCCGGGGTCACTGTGCCAGAGTCAGTGATAGGGGAGGGGGTCAGAGAAGGCCGAGAGCCGTGGGCTACTCGAGGACACGTAGTCACGTACTCTTCAGCCCGAAGCTGGCCTGGAAGTTAGGACGCGAGCCCCAATTGTTTTTGATGAATGAGTACTTCGTTTGCCCGCCTGTGCCGGCCGAAGAAGCGCTGCCTTGCGTCGGGGCTTTGGAAGAGGACTGGTTGGATTTTGGCATTGTGAATTCGCGAGTCGTGCGTTGTGAGTTGTGAGTCGTGAGTCTTGAATCGCGATAGACAAGAAACGGCTGACAGTTTTGGTTGCTGGACCAGAGTCTGCTCTGACTGAAGGTATTATGATTGAAAAGCTGGGTAGGAACTGAGAAAGAGAGGAGGGGAAGGGGAGGAATCAAGATCGCGTCGTTGAAATTAAAGCTTTGACCCTTTAGTGCCTGCCTAATAAGGTACCTACCTCACCTTGCCTACCTGGTACCTTACCTTAGGCAGGTAGGGACGCCGTACAGGTACCAGCAAGGGGAAATACGTGTAAAGGTGAGCGTAAGTTTGAAGAGGGTTGGTAATACGGTCAGGAATACGAAAAATCTCGTCTGACTAATGACCCTTTACACGAGATCCCTGCCAAAGACCGGATTCCCGTGTCCCAACAATTGTGATATCGGATGCTAAACCCGGCTTGAGCTTTCGGCCTCGCTGGACCGGACGGCCCGGGCCCGGTGATAAGCAGAAGGGCTGAACTCTGGGTTGGAGTTATATGTTAGAACGTCGGAAGATGGTTGGGGGGTTTTGTCATGGCCCTTGAGCTTGTGCTCTGTTTGCAGGCCTGTTCATAGCTTCGTTTGTGGTGGAGACCCGAAAGGGTGATCGACAATTTCGAGGACTTCTCAATGAGATGGGGGAGATGGGAAGCCCGACAAACGAATGATTTGTATTCGGTGGTCCTCCTGCTGCCGACCGAATACTGTTAACGACGAGGACGCGTCGCCAGTTGACAACCCGATGAGATAAGGTAGCCAGACCGGATTACCTAATACGCAGGACAGTGTCACATGACCGAAGCTGGGTACAACACACGCGTGTCCCTGTGGACTAAAAACATCCCAGTGACTTTGGGGGTTCTCCACTTGACCCCTAAAACCTCGTCTTGAGCCCACTGTTGCTTCGAAACGAGCGGCAAGAAAGCCATTCCCGCAGACCCCCTCTCCACCTGTCAAGCCAAGCAGAGCAACTAGCAGAGCAGAGCAGAGCTTACGGACTTACACTGGGGCCTTGATCGGCACCCTTATAGGTCCCGTTTGCGTCTTCACACGCTTACGAGTGTCCACACTCGTATGGCCGGGGGGGAGCTCTTTATTTCCCCTCTCGCCACGATGACCGAGAACGCCCATCAAACGTCACTGCAGCTCCAGGAGAAGGCTCCGTCCAATAGTGCTACGCATACCGACAATGAGAAAAGATTTCCTCCTCCGAATGGTCAACTAGGGGAACAAAGTGACCAATCTGCCAGAAGTTCCCCCGACGGCGGATCGCAAGCCCAGACCCTAGACAAGCTACCGCCTCCAAAGCCAGAGCGCGGCGAGCCACCAAGCGTTGTTGTCAACAGGCCGCGGCAAAAGCCATCCATTCTCCACTCCCTCCGTCACCCCGCCGCCGACCTCAAACACGCCGTAAAATCCCGGAAGAAGAAGCTCAAGGAGAAAGCCAAAGCCAAACCCCCCGGTGGATTCGACAGGACGCCGCTACCGAGCGCACCTCCTGGCTACACACTCAAATTCACTTTCTATCGGGCGACCAATCTCCCCGCGGGCGATCTCGTTGCCGCGTCTTCGGACCCTTTCATCTATGCCACCCTCCGGTCAGCGCTTCCGAAACGCCACGAGGAAGACCCGGATGTCGCACGGCGCACCCACACCATACGGAAGACAACGGACCCCGAGTGGAACGATGAATGGATTGTAGCCAGCGTCCCGGCCACCGGTTTCACTCTTGAGTGCCGGATATACGACGAGGATTATCCCAACAAGGATGATAGCCTCGGCAGCGTGACCATCGGGGTGGACCAAATCACACCCGACTGGGAGGGCATCCCCCCGCCAGGACGGGAGTTCAAGGTCATGAAGCGTACCGGACACAAGGGGGTATACCTTGTGAGGGCCACCAATAGCTGCTTCGACCCAAAGGTAGAGATGACGCCGACTCTCTGGGTCAGCATCGAGCTCCTGGGTCAGTCCAGCCCTCCTTACGGGCAGATGTATACGGTTGGGCCGTGTTATCACTTCCAGCACTTCAGTCCCACCATCGGTCGCCTTGCGGGAACGAAGGTCAACGAGGACGAGGAACACAGTCATTCGCCCGGAAGAAGAGGAAGCAGCCCAGATCACAACAATAGGAAGACCCAGCGGTATGAGTATGTGACGTGACCCCTGACCCCTGACCTTTTGGCTCTGCTCAGTGATGTGACACTGTGATGTGACACTGTGATGCGACACTGTCGCCATGACAGACGATCCCCTTCTTCATCTCCAAGATGACGTTTGGTTACACTAACCTTAGGATGCAGTTTCCAATCCAACGAAATACAATTCGCCGGTCCGGTCCCTCCCACCATGTATCACCGCTTCGTCGAATTCCGGCCTTTGGTGGGGCACATGTTCTGGAGTCGTGGCATCCGCGGCCGCATCCTGAACCGGGCGCTGCACGACCAGCACCGGCGGATCTACAACTTCAGCCGGTCGACCCAGTACGGCACGTTCGCGGCATGCTCGGAAGAAGCGTCCAGGCTGTTCCTGCGGCTGGTGCACTACGACGAGGGCGGGCGCATCTTCACGTACGTGCTCACGCTGGACGGCATGTTCCGGTTCACGGAGACGGGCCGCGAGTTCAGCATCGACCTGCTCAGCAAGCACACCATGCACAGCGACGTGGCGACCTACGTGGCGTCGGCGGGCGAGTTCTTCGTCCGCCGGCTCGAGGGGCCGGCCGAAGGATGGCGGCCCGAGGAGGACCCGGCCTACTACCAGCTCGTGATCGATAACGACTCGGGCACGTACCGGCCCGACAAGTCGATTCTGGGAGCGCTCCGCGATTTCATGGCGCGGAACCTGGCCGGGCTGGGGGTGGTGGCGATGCACTGCGGGGACGAGGAGCTGGTGCGGCTCAAGGAGAGGCAGGCGCGGATCAAGAAGGAGGAGGGGCGGGGGGTTCGCATGGTGCTTAACCGGAGTCCCAGCGGGAGCTCGACGTCGCTTAGCTCGGCGGAGAGCGATTTGAACCGCGTCGAGGCGGCGGTGGCTGCTGCCGGTGCTGCCGTGTCGGGGTCGGGGTCGGGGTCGGCGGCAGCAAGTGGGAGCAAGACGAAGAGGGAGCAGGTTTTGGATTTGGTGGAGAATCCCAAGCGAGCCAAGGGGCTGTTGAAGATGGGGAAGAGGGCGGATAAGGAGACAGGAGGACCATCTGGGAGTTAGAGGAGAGGCGTTGCTGTATTTTACATATCATAGCGTGGGGAATTTGGCTGGGCGTATTTGGTTCGTATGAGGTCGTGTAGTATTTGGCGTGTGCTAATAAAGAACGAAACAACCATTGGGAGCGAAATTGGGCGATGATACTTTGTCGGAACTCCCGGGGTGCAAACCTGAGAAGACCCCCTGTTTGCCCCACTATTAGGCCGAAGTACCTACCGAAGTACCTACTCCCTACTGGAACACATTACGAATACTTGTCTTGAGTACATGAGCAAAAGAAATGATCGACCAATTGGTTCCAAACAGGAAGCCCGGTTCCCAGGGGCTTGGCGCTCCCGAAGCCGTAAAGTGGGGACGGCGAATTCGGAAATCGGCCACGGGGCGCGCTGTTGACAAGGACGGTGAAGATTATCGTCGCTAATGATTTAGTCGGGGGGAATAGCAGGACCCTTATTGCTGATGAGATCGTGCCTAATGAGGAAAGCAAACAACAGGGAAAAAATGAAAAGAAAAAGAAAAATGAACAGAGAACGCTTGTCCACGTTGAACGTACACGTAAAACTCGCCTACCCCTATGCCTGACTCCATTTATGGGACGATCTGTTATGAGACCGTCATCCGCCAAGAACAGCCAAGAGGCCAAGTCCTGACGAACCCCCTCCCGTCCCGGCTTCTGCCTGCATTTCCATTACGAATCCCGTGTGTGACGAGATCCAAGACATTCCTTGTCTACGGACTTGTTTCCAATGACTTGAGATCTCCAGGCAGGTGGACGATGAAATGCGAAAAAGGGGACATTCCGCAGTGTTTCGACGGGAGACGAATAAAAGGGAGAGGAAATGAGATGGAAAAGAAAAAAAGAAAAAAAAGAACCACAAAGACCAAAATAGGGCTAGTCAACAGAGTCGGGAATATCCATTTCATCCCCCCAGTCCGGAAACATCGAAAGATCCTTGTATAATTATAGACCAATAACCCACAGTTGATCCTCAACGAGGGGCGCAGCCGCAGCACAAATAGGGTATTCCTTCCTATCGGCTGTCTTTTATCTCTTCCAATTTGTTTGATGCTGACAATCCTCCTTTCTTCTTCTTTTCTTTTCTCAATGCTCCTCAACCATCTGTCCTTGCTTACGGATACCTGTCCCTCCCTTCCGACATCTCGCTCAATCGCAATCGCGGAGAGGACATCGAAGGTCTCCTTTCGACGGCGACCTTTAGTTTCATTTTATTTTCTCCTTTTTCTTTTTTGCTGTTTTATTAGATCCTTTTTACGCACTTCTCCGTCTCTCGTCATGTAATGCCTTGGTAGCGACAGGCACACGGCAAAACCACATCCCATCAGAACGATTCCACCGGGCCGCCAGCCCAGGCTGCTTTCGCCTCTCTTCTTGCGATACGCGCTGTCGAAGTGCTCCACGATACATCCTAAGCGGCCCTTTACGTCTAGGTCTTTGCGCTCAGCTTATTCAGGAAGAAACGAGGAAAGAAAAGACAACCATGAGTGCTCTTCGCGGAGCTGCGGCCGACCTTGTCGGCCTTTTCTCCAGGACAAGAGGCCCTTCATACCACAAATTGAACTACGAGGGCCCCGATGATCCCGAATCCGGCTCTCCCCAAAGATCCGCATCCCGCCGGGGTCTCCTTACCCTTTGGCCCGGTCGATTGTCACCGAAGGGCCTGCTCGGTATTGTTGCCGCCACTTGGCTCATTCTTCTCTGCATATTTTACGGTGTATGTCTGTTTTCTTGCTTCATTTTCATGCATGCCATCCCCTTCTGAACCCCAGATTCTTGACGCTGAGCGAACTGACGAACTGACACCCAAACCAGAGCAACCTTCAAATCTCACAAACGGCACCAACACCGTCAACCGGAACCGGAACCGGAACCGACGTCGCACCCGACTCACCTCCCCACAACGCGGTACCAGGTCAGGGCAATGCCGACTCCGAAAACGACCTCGCTCTACCACCCACCACTACCACCCCCTCCACAGCACATGCACCCTCCGCATCCCCCACCTCTTCCACCTCTCCCGCCCGGACCCCCGGCCACCGCAACCTCCGCATCATCCTCCCCGCCGACGACCCGAACCCCAACCTCTGCAAGACCATCTTCGCCGCCATAGCCAACGGCTACCCCGCCCCCGTCATCGCCAACTGGGGCCGCGACTTCAAGAAAACCGACAAAACCTTCGGCGGCTTCGGCGGCAGCCACCTCGGCAAGCTCGACGGCACCCTCGCCGCCCTGGAAGCCCTCTCCTCCACCACCACCCCGCCCGACGAGCGCCTCCGCCCGGACGACCTCGTCCTCATCATGGACGCCTACGACGTCTGGATCCAGCTGCCCCCCTCCGTCCTCATCCGCCGCTGGCTCGCCCAAAACGCCGCCGCCGCCTCCCGCATCCGCGCCGCCTGGCCCGCCGACGCCCAAGGCGCCGCCTCCCCACCCCTCCAATCCGTCATCCTCTCCACCCAGAAGAAGTGCTGGCCCACCAAAGCAGACGGCTCCGACACCCACTGCGACATCCTCCCCGAGAGCACCGCGCGCGGGGGCCTCTACGGCCCGGACACCGACAAGCCCGACGCGCCGCTGCAGCACCGCCGCCCGCGCTACATCAACAGCGGCAGCATGCTCGGACCCGCGCGCGACGCCATCCGCATCCTCCGCCGCGCCAAGGCCAAGGTCGAGGCCAGCCGCGCCGCCGGGCTCAACCTGTACAGCGACCAGGGCATCTTGGGCGAGATACTGGGCGAGCAGGAGGTCTGGCGCAAGGCGCAGCGCGAGCGGACCGCGGCTGCTTCGGAGGTCCCGGAAGCGAACCCCGGGGGGGCGGAGACCTGGGAGTACGGCATGGGACTCGATTACGTGCAGGATCTTTTCGTCCCCACCGTGTTCATGGAGGATGACGGCGAGTACCTCGTGCTGGCGAACCAGACCGCCGTCGACGAGGCCTCCAGGGCGCATAAAGTCGACCCGCCCCGCTTGTCCGGCGTGCCGCGGGACGTCCTGGCCTATGCGCCCTCGCCGCTGATCCTGGCGGGCGTGCAACCCGAAACCGGAGCCGAAGGGGAAGCGGAAGCGGGCGACGACCAGAACAACAACAACACCAACAACGAGTGGCGAAACGCCACAGGCTGGGCCGACGTCCCGCTGTACGCAGACTACTGGAGCACCCAGGTCCCGGTAGGCGTGCACCACAACGCGCACCGGGGCGGCATGAAGGGTCGCCGCCTGCGCGAATGGTGGTCCAAGACCTGGTTCTTCCCGTACCTGCGCGACATTGTGGCCACCCGATCGCAACCGCGCGACGCGCGAAAGCCGCTCGTCACCATCCCGGCCGCCGAGGTCGACGAGAGCGAGGAAGGCCACGGTCACGACCTCGTCTATTGGGCTCCGGAAGCCGATATGCGGAAACCACTGCCCCGGACCTTCAACCCGGATGAGGCTGAGGGCGACGGCGACAGCGACGGCGACGGCGACTTCTTGCCCGAGGCTGGCTGGGATGCGCTTTGCCAGGCCGTGGGCACAGATGAAGACGACTGGTGGGATGTCATTTTTCAGGACGATAAGGGTCCCCTAGGCCAGGAGGGGCAAGGGAGGGAGCCCGGATCAAAGTAAGGTGGCATTCGACATTTATACGGTATATATTCTGTTCTTGTAGTTTAGTTATGCGGTGTGTTTATTCATGGATGATTAGAACACGGCGCCGAGTCACGAGACACGAACATGCATACCATTTTGGATATGCGTACGACCAAGTCAATGTTTTGCTTTGGATTCTGATGCGCCCGTGCTAATTAATTATCCACATGCCGTCTGAACGGTAGACCAAGAAGAAAGAAAAGAAAAAAGTAGAAAAAAAGGGGAAAAGGGAAGAAAATAAGAAAAGAAGAAAAGAAAAGAAAAAAACCGCCCGCCTTCTAACCAATACGCCAGTGTTTAAAAGTCAACCATGTCCATGTCCCGGCGGACATGGCCTGATGCCATGATAATATGACGATGGTCGATGACAGGGTGAAGAGACGAAAAAAGCGGAAAAGTGAAAAGAGGCGAAGAGTGAGAGAGATGAGGGATTTGGGTGGGTAAACGGACAGAAAAGACAGAATCGCCCGCGTGTAAGTAAATATGCGTTTCACAGTCAACTCAACGCTCGACACATGCCGCTCCGGTCTACTCGTCTATGAAGAGGAACCCTCGGCGGATTTCGCCTTCTTATTATCCGGCGCCGCGACCATTTCGTCCTTGTAGAGGCCGTTGGCCTCGATATAATCCATGACTTCCCTCGGAACGTGCTGCACGAGTTTTGTCAGTAGTGCGTAAAAGTATGACGCTTCAAGGTCATGGAGATGTGGCCGCTATGAAGCGAAAGGACGACGTACGTATTCGATACTCATGTTGCCCTTCAGAAGAAGCCTGAGCATGGTGCTAGACATGGGGTTGGAGATGATGGCAGGGATGTAGTGGATGTTGTCGCGCCACTCGCGTAGGCTCGACAATGCCTGCTCAATGTTACTGTTGGCACGTTCGACCACGAAGGCGCCGTAGTCGCCGAGGATGTGCTGCAGATCGTGCAGAGCCCAGACGTTCGGTTGGCTGAAGGTTTCGACCAGGTCGGCGCCGGCCAGCAGGGCGATGCGGACCTTCTTGCCGCTGGAGCCGCCCCGGAGCTGGTTGATCTCGCGGTCGAAGTGGTCCAGGACCTTGGCGGTAGGGACATACGAGGCCTGCTGGGCCTCCCAAGGGTCGACCATGAGGGGTTGCCGGGCGTGCTTAACGGCCAGCTCGCACATTTCGACTCTGGGAGGAAGCACACGGAGGGTCAGAATGTTGCGTGTTGCGTGTTGCCCAGGGGTCCTGCGGGGATCAAAAGGCAAGGGTGGCCGACGGGCTTACCGATGATGCGCCCTGGCCAGACCTCGCTTTCCATATGCGTCTGACACCGGGCTAAGGTAGGCGCCGACAACCTCGTAGTTGGTTTCGTTCCGAGCATAGTCGGCGGCCATGGCGAACATTTCTGCAGAAGAAGTAATAGGCAACCGATCAGCAAGAGACAGCTTGAGACGACAGCATGATCCATCGGAGAGGTCATCAAAGGGGTCATTGGAGGGGCCGTTGTCGGGAAGATTGGCCAAATAGCACCAGAACCAGAACCAGAACCAGAACCCGGACGGAACGACTTACGTAGGTGGACGTAATGTATAGGGCTGAAGGATCCGCAGGCCACGAGCACAAGAGGGTCGCGACTGGGATCATTCTGTTGCTGTCGCAGCCGGATTGTGGGGAACGTGTAACCAGGCGGCGTCATCGCATCGAGTACGCCCGGGTCGGTCGCCATTGTGAAATCGCGCGAAGCTGGCGAAGAAAGGTTCAACGTTGGAAGCTTTTCGAACCGGAAGGAATGATGGACGATGTCGGAATTCTAATTTATGCCCCCTCGAGGGGAGCGCGGGATTTGTCTGCGTGTCGTCCCTGCGAAACCGGAAGCGGCGAAGCAAAAGTCGCCCTTGGTTAGTCACTCAATTGCAATCGGGTTCCAATAACCGACGTCATGGAACCCTTGGAAGGTAATGCGCGGAGGTAGAACTTAGAAGCGGGTGTAGGCATACCAGTGTGACAGAGATGGAAAGCCGAGGAGGGTAGTTATTGTGGTGGGAATCGCATTGAAGTTGAGAAGTCGTGAGGGGCGGAAGAACCGGCAAAGCAAAGGTAGAAAAGGGGATGGGTAAGGTTAAAAGTTGGGATTTTGGAAAAGGTGAGTAAGAGGTGATAGTAATAGTAAAGGGGGGCAAAAAGGTAGAGGTATAAATGAGGGTACAAGAAGAAGCGAACCGATCCGAGACTGGGAAGGTTGTGGGGGACTGGCGGGGTGAAGAATGGAATGTGTGTGAATGGCACAGACTCCGAATGTACTGAATACAGTCGTTCGCGCATAGCGGAAGTCACGACCCGTATAAAACTTGCAGGAGATGTACTTTGTGCATGTACCTTGTACGAAGTGTCGGCGCAGCTGTGGCGTGCTTACAACGTCTGGTGGTGGAGTTTAGCGTTCAAGGAAAGAGCAGGTGGGGTTTCATGCCAGGCTGTTACTGGAGTGTTCCTTCCTTCTACCCCGTACAAAGTAAGGTGCAATGTGATGACTTACCCTAAGGTAGGTAAGCTGAAGCAGAGCGCGTTTTGTTTCGATATCGGCGGTACCTCCGAATACTTTACTTCGTACTTCCCTCGGCCTTGCCCGTGCAGATCCCCACGAGACCAGTCACCAGCTACCCTTGTACGGACATAAGGTATTCGTGTTCGTACAACTGTATCGATGTACAGCAACCCAAGGTAAATTATACCTAATGTATTCTGGTGATCCAAGTCTCTAAGCATAAACCAGGAGGGAGAATGAGTCTAGGTGCCTTAAGTAGAAGTCCGGTTGGTCAGACGTGGCAGGTTTCCCCATCCAAGATACCTTACCTAAGGTAAGGTACCTTACCTTACGTCCTTACCTGGTAGGTACGTGCCTTTGTCTTGCCTTCTGAATGAACTGTATGACGTCTGAACCTGGAAGTAGGCAGGAGGTACCGTAGACATCTACCATCGAGATTCGAGATTTCCCAACTCTCAATCACACACTTCAAGGAAGTCGGGACCTTGCAACCTGTACCATACCTTAGGTAGACCGTAGACCCAGAGTCGAAGGTGGTCCAGGAGTCCAAGAGTCCAGGACTGGTTTATAGATAAAACAATTACAACACTGTCTTTCGACGCTTGACCTTGTTATTCTCTCGTCTGGCCTTCAGAATCATCATCGAGTTCCCTTTCGTTCACTTTGGTTTGCTTAACTCCGCGTCGACAGTATTCTTGATCTCTATCACTCGTTGATTCCATTATTACCGTTGCAACTTACACCGTTACGCGCTACAAGTTACGCCCGTCGTTTCATTTTGGTCGCCATTCGCTTGTCGAAGATGCCGTCATTTTTCCGCCGCACAAGTCGGGATGCTTCTCGCAACGCCGGGGACATTGAGGCTCGGAGAACACGGCTCAGGTTGGTTGTCCATCCCGCAGCCCCCGTGCCCCCCGGGCCCCCGGAGATTAAGTCAGGGACTCAGGGTCGTGCTGATGATGAACGCGAACAGTGCCCTCGCGCAGACCTTGCCGCCCGCACCGCCCGCGGCCCCCTCGGTTGACGGATCCAGGCGGCCCGCGTATCTCGTCGATGGGTGTCCTCCTAATCGTCTGCCTCCCGGGCCGTCTCTTGACTCCCCTGGCCTTCCTGTGCCGCCAGGGAGCCCCATAATAGACCCTCTGTCTCTTGGGCCTTCTGCAACTTCTGGACGCGGTGACTCTGGTGACACTGGTGGTGAGCCTACAGCTTCTGGGGCAAACGGGCCTGTTAAACTCGGTGAGCTTGCTGGGCAGGGCCCAGGACCATTATCTGATCCTTCTGGTTCTCATTCTTCCGATAGCCCGCACGGGCACGGCACGTACGTGGAGTTTCACGCTTGCCCCTATCAGCATCCATGATCCTGACAGAGGAAATGACTTAGATCTTCGAAGAAAAAAACAGAAAAAAAAGAAGAAGAAAAAGAAGAAACCGCAGAGGAGTGGCTAGAGAGGCAGACGCAGTGCGGCATATCAAACATCATTTCAAGCATCGAAAAATATCGTGACAGGGTGCCGGGCTGGAGCCGCTCATATTACACCATTGACGACCGAATTTTCCACAGCGAAATGCATGATCGATATCACCATGCCAAGTACTGGGCTCCGGTGGACTGGCGGCACAAACAGGCGCTGAAGAAAATGTACAATCTCCGTAGTCCCAGCCGATGACTTTCCTCCTGCGATGATTATATAGAATATATAATATCCAGACATCATATAGGATATGGCTGACCTCTGGTGTCACTACCAGTCACCTAGCTTTTCTTGCTCTCCTCGATGACCAGCTCTGTCGGTCCCCTATTCAACAAGCGCCTCCAGCTCTCGTTCTTGATGTTGGGACGGGCCATGGTAAGTTGACCCAACCATACTGGCATACACAAGCTACGAACCTACGACGCAGCAACTGACCATCACCAATTCTCTCTTCCCCCACCTCTCCCTCTGAAACAGCAGACTGGGCCTTGTAAGTCAAGCCCCCCCGAGACCCGAGGCCCTACATGGCACTGTTCTTAACTTCTTTCTTGTCCCGCTGATGCCGCTTGACCTTGGTTCTGCAGTGAGTTTGCGAAACGTCACCCCAGTGCCAGGGTGATTGGCACGGATCTCTCTCCTCTGCATCCCGAGTTACCCAACGAAGCTGTCCCCGAGAACTTCATGTTCAGAACGGACAACTACCTGAAACCTTGGTTATTCTGTGACAACGTCTTCGACATGATTCACATGAGATTCCTTTTCGGCACGGTCCAAAACTGGAATGCGCTCTTTCGCGAGGCGTATCGTTGCGCCCAGCCCGGCGCCTGGGTGGAGTCGTGCGAGCTGGATTTCTACTTTTGTTCCGACGACATGACGATAAAGTTCTGGAACCAGATGAAAAGGACATGGCCCAAATTGTTTGACACTGCGGAGGCCAAGACTAGATGCACCTTCCGGCCGGTCGCTTTGAATGTGCAGAGGGAAGGCATGATGAAGGCCGGTTTCACCGATATTCACCAATACGACCGCAAGGTAGGTCGCGAACCGTGGTTCTCTAGACTCTTGGATCCTTCAATGGTCCATACTCACACAGTCGCTAACGGCCCATTCCTCATGCAGATATTAATTGGCAGATGGGTCTCGAGCGGCCAGTTGTGCAAGGCCGGCACCCACCTCCGTGAAGCTTTTCTTAAGGATATTGAAGGTGTGTCTGAATCTCGGATCTATTCTGGCCCCTGTTAACCCCTGCTGACCATTGATCGGGACCGTGGCGTCGTAGGCTTTACCAAGTACGTCTGGTCTATCCAGCACAGCCGTCGCAACGGGGACACCGAGCGGAAATACAGGGATTTCGTCGAGGGGATGGAAAGCGAGATACGTTCTAGTTCCATTCACGCATACTTTAACGTCCGTTACGTTTACGGCCGTAAGCCACAGGGAGAGCACTGAGCGGACCGCGAGACTGGGTTCTTAGTTTCTCACTGGCTGTCTTATGTCTAGTTCAGCGTTGCTTCGTTTAGAATAGTGAATGTCAAGCAGCGTTTCTGCAGTTGCATTTATCTCTTGCACTTTGGTTTCGCGTAAGGAATCGAAGTCTTACACATCTGCCTGCTACGTGATTGGACGTTTACATTCAGCATCATAACTTGGGCATATTAAGAACGTCTTGGTTTCTCGAGCTTAGATAGCTAAGTAGGTCGTCCAAATACAAGGCCTGGGAGTTTCACTCGCTATAAGACGCAGAGAAGACTACTTGAGGGCTCTTGACCTTGTTACTTGTTGACATTTCGTGATACGACAGAAGCATAACATCAGATTCACAGAGCAGAGAAGAGATAGTAGAAAGTCGGAGTAAGAAGTAAGAAGTCTGTACGGTCCGTGACAGTGCTCACTCGGAACAACCGTCATTCTGGAGTCTGTATGAATAGTCAAGATTCACTAAGAATCTCTCTGTCCCTGGTATCATAACCCAAACTCCAACAAAAAGAAAAGAAAAAGAAAAAAAGAAGAGAGCCAGGCCCATCTTCTCCTCGAACGGATCCTCTACCGGTGCTTCCGGTAGGGCACGTACTCGTGACCCTCGGCCTTGCAGGCCTCCTTGGCGACCTCAACCATGCGGTCGCGGTGGGCGCGGCGCGTCACCACCTGCGACGGCAGGTTGAGTCGGTGGTCGTTCTTGAAGTGGCGGTGGATCTCGCCCAGCCGCTTCCGGACGCCGATGAACTTTGGGCACGGGGTCCCATCCTTCTTCTTGGGGCATTCGAGGGGGCAGTAGTGGTAGGCTGCCCGGTGGTTGGTTAGGTCGCGGGATGCGGCGACGTGTTTCCTGGGAAGGAGGCGTTAGTCTTTCGTTGTTTGGGGTCTAGGATGTTTGGGCTGGAGGCTGGGGGAAGGGGAATTGGTAAGGAGGGAAGATGAGGTTGGTTTGATGAGAGGATGGGGGGGGAAATTGGCATCGTACGTAATAAAAATTTGATAATTTCAAGAAAGGGGAAGAATGGCGGCAGGGACGGCGATGGAAATACTTACTTTAGGGCTTCCGGGGTAGGGAAGCTCTTCTCGCCGGGGCCGAACTCGCACCCGTCCGCTTCACAGTAGTAGATATTACCACTGTTGCCGTTGGGGTTGGGTACGACCAAGGGAGGTTCGCCTGGAGCCATGATAGCTATGGGAGCCTGAGGTTGGGGTGTCGGAAATGGAGGTTGGTTGGCGGTAGTGGTAGCGGTAGGCACCAAGTGCTCTGGTTGATGAGGAGAAGAAGGTTGAGGATGGCAATCCTGATTGTGAGGCTGATGATGAGGATTAGGCGAGTAGGCAGCTTGTATGCGAGGATCGATGGGTATGGAAGAAGGGGGAGAAGAAGAAGTTGCCGAAGCACCAGAAGCAGAGACGGGGTTTATATAGTTGTCAACGGGAGGCTGGAGGCTGTGAATCGGTTCCTGAGGAATGAAGTGGGAAGGAACCGGAGCCATAGGCTGATAGGTGGAAGGAGTGACAGTTGAGGAAGGAGCGAGAGTCGAGCAAGGAGCAGTGCCGTGACCGTACAAAAGACAGGAGACCACAGTGCTATCCGTATAATAGTGGAACGGATGAAGGCAGGAGACCAAGTCCGGGTCCGGGTAAACGTAAACAAACTTGCCGTTCGAGTTGAAGTCGTCATGATGCTCCGGGTTGTTCATGTTGGGCAAGGAGGAAACGAAACAAGAAGTAGAAAGTGAAATAGAAAGTCAAAAGAAAGAAGAAAAAAAGAAGGAAAGGGGTGGCTTGTGTTGTGTTGTTGCTTGGTGTTGTTGCTGATGTTCTTGATGAGAGTGGCACTGATGGTCCAGAAACCCAAAGAGAGTAGAGAATAATGATTCCAAGGAAGACCTCGAAAAACAACAAGGAAACTGATCACCAAGGCTTGAAGAAAGGAAAGGAGAAGAAAAAGAGAAGTTTGATTTGGAATTGCCCTCGGGCCTAGATATACTCAGGGGACGCGGGGCCGGGAGCTCACAAGATCAGCCAGCTTGTCTCCGCTTCTCACGATGTAAGCACGCCGAATACGGATAATGGAGAGGAAAAGGAAGCAGAAAGAAAATAGGCACGAGCCGGGAGATACATCCTACAGGTCGCTACTGATCTAGAGAGATCACTCTTTGTGCTTTGTGATGACGGAGGATGGGATAGTTAGACGCCGTGAAAGGAGGTTAAATTCTTCTATATGAGTTTGATAGTACGCTCTTCACCATGCTCTTTGACCCAGTTGGTGATGAAAGAAGATGCTGTGCGGCTGCTGTGAGGGGGCCCCTGAATTTGCACCAGACCAATTCGTTCATAGGTGGGATAGGAAGAACAAGAAGAGGCCATACTCGCACTACTCGCACTCGACAACTTGAGGACCAGAAAGTCATACGTCTCAGGATAGTCCCTCGCACCTACCAGGAAACACGCAACCTCTGACCCTGAAGGGATAGGCAGGGGGTCATCGAACATGTAGTTGATGTCGGCAAAGGTGGTCACTATCAGAAACCTCTCAACGAGGGGCTCCGTCGCCACGAGCCTGAACAGTGTGAGAGGGGACGACCTCGAAGACCCTTTCGTCAAGTCGACGTACCGGAGCCTAGTCGAGACCACGAGGCCCCGCAAAACGAGGTAACCGCCGGAAAGAAGCTCCCCCGTAGGATCCGGGCCGGCGAGTGTGCAGTTCGCATCGAGCACCTCGCACTTCTCCTGCAGGGCAACCGTGCAGCGCGTAAATTCCACAGGACCCTTCACGGCCGCCCACGACCAGGAAGGCGCCCGCCAGAGCCCAGGACGTCGAGCTTGCGCCCAGTGATCCTGATCCATCGTCCCGCCGGCGACATGCCACAGGAGACCCTCGTGGAGAAACCGCTCCCAAAGCCCGGCACAGTATCGGCTCCCGAGGATGGAGCGGTAGCTTTTCGCCAGGCCGGACAGGGCGGGGAAGATGTCGGATTCGAAAGTGAGGTCCAGGGCGGTGTATTCTTCTACGAGGCCGGCCCATCTGTTTGCCACGGCGTGGAGGCCCTTTGCGGCGGCTAGTTGTTGGAGTGTGGATGGTCTGTGGACTTTCTTCGGATTTGTTTGCGTGGAGTGCGTGGAGGACCGGGTCCCGGTGCATTGGCATTTGTGGTGCTCTACACACTCCCAGGAGAGCTCTTCGGGGCCGAAGTAGAGGGTGCGGGGGGAGAGGAGGCGTTCTTGGAACACCCAGCCTCGCTGAAGTAGGGGTAATGGCTGGCGGAGCGTTGGGCGGAGGTGCGTGTGTCGGACAATGTGCGTCAGGGGGTGTCGAACATATACACCGTAGTCCGACGCGCCATGAGGACGGTGACTAAGCCCTAGGTCTTTTAACAGGGACTCGGGGAGGGCAAGAGGGCGTAGTCGGAACTTGGGGTCCATCCGGACAAACATGGACCTTTCGGAACCCCTGTCCTGGGCGGCGGCGAGGGTGAGGTAGGCGTTGGAATAGGTAGAGGCCATCTTGGCGCCTTCGCGGCGCCAGTCGTCCAGGTCGTCTTGGATGATGCACATGCTGTCGATCCAGAGGTAACGAATTCCCAGGGCGCGCGTGAAATCGATGGCGTCTCGGAAGGTAGCGGGGAGGCCGTCCCAGGAGATCCCTTGCCGATGGCTTGAGATGTTGTTTGAAAGTGTTCGTCGCAGGGGGTGTTGGGTGGGCATTGCCCAGCGGTGGCTTAGGCAGATGTAGCGTCCTGGCGTGTTCTCCTCTGTGACGCGGAGCTTGATTTGGCTGTTGGAAGTGCCAAGGTCGATGACACGCTTAGGCAGAGACGGCTCCGACGTGGGTGTGCAGAGTCGGTGAGTTGAGTCGCATTCCCGTATACGGTCCAGGACCCAGCCAAGGCTCTCTTCCGAGTCTGTGCTTGAGGGGACATGATGGCCTGGAGACCAGGATATGAAGCAAGAATTGTCGAGCAAGGGACTCTCTATGGGTTGTCAGCATAGAAAAGGAAATGGCAAGAATAAAGGGGGAGTAAGGAATCAGCGACGAGAAGGAAACACACCCGGAGAGATAACAAAGCTCACCGATTCAGAAGCCTTGAAGCTTGTGACGTGTAAGCTTGGCGTCCTGGTCATATTAAACTCCAACTTGAGAGTCGTATCCGTATCGCCCAAGACTCGGATAGATTCCCGTCCCAGGCATCGTTCGATACCCAGGACGATGATCAGGCACAGAGGGCATGCACGTTGTGCGCTGGCCTCGAGGTGTTCGAGCCAAGTAATCTGGACGGCAGGGCCGCTTCCCTTTTCCCTGTCTCTTGGATGTCCACAGACGTTGCATGGCTGCCCGGGTTCCGTGGGCCGGTACGGCCGGTACGGGAATGACATGACGTTGGATAATTCGGCCGAAGTGGGTCGGCTCGGAGGGTACCTTATTACCAGGTAGTACATTGCAAGATCTTGGACTTGGGCAGGTCAGGTGACCTTCCCTGGAGTGGGGGGTTCTGTATTCCAGGGGTAAAGGGGGAAATAGAGGCACGGACGAAGGCCTAGAAGAGAACTCAAGTTACAGCTTACAACTATTCCCTAGACGGTGCCGACGATGGCGCCGACAAGAACAACAACGACAACAACGACGAGTCCAGCTATCTTAACTAGGGCATTGGCAGCGGCCAGACTTGCTGCATTCTTCCATTTATTTGACTTGTTTCTTCATTCCTACTCACAAATATGCGCTTCCCCCCCCC
>NW_021167085.1:337176-375545 GCF_003711515.1 Sodiomyces alkalinus F11 | reverse complement strand
CCTTTTTTTAATAAATAATATATATATATATATATATATATATCACGCTGATTTTTTGTCGTTCAACTTGTCAAAATAGCCAGCCTCTTTTCTTCTTTTTCTCTCATTGCACTTTTTTGACCTACCCAGCTCAGTATCCTGGATAGCCGTGTGCAACCAGCCGGCTATGGCACTCGCCCTGCAAGATGCCGCCTCGAAATTATCTAGTCTCCTCGTTACGATCTAGTGCTCTCCAATCATACTTCGCTCTCAATAATCAGAACAAACAAAGAGTGTGGATATACTACAGCCTATTGGTGGCATCTCGGCCGCTTGCTTGGTCCAGTAGTACAGGACATCCCCTCCTATGTTCACAACGCGGGCGTATTTGACCCCGGTTGTTTGCCTCAAGGTCCATATCCTACGCCAGTCACGACCTGCTGGCTGCATGCCAAGGTCTTTCCACATGTAACACACTGCCCTCTAAAGTTTGGGAAGAGGTGAGTAACCGTGCAGGGTGGAAGCGATGTGCGGAAAAGCGGTTGAAACCGACAGCCCAGAATATTTAGTAGAGAAGGGAACTCGGGAGGGAAATAAGAAATGCAACTCGAGAGGCGTGGCGGCGAGCCATGGCGCCCCGGGCGGCGTCAACTTTCAAGTCGAGGACTCGAATAGCCGTCGAGGACTTTCCTCATATTCATTACCATCCGTACATGCGTCGACGGCTTCCCCATATGAACACTTAATACGAGAACGTCCGGGAGTGAAGCAGCATGGCGCATCGCATGGCCGCATCGCGCATGACACAACGAGAGTAGCTGCCCTCCGGGCCCCTCTCCTAGCTATCTGACCTCGGCATCGTTACACCGACAACATGCTTTCGCCCGCTTTTTATTTCGTCGAACCCGAACCTTTACCTCGACGATCTCTTCCAGATTGCGGTAGGGCTTCGTATACTGCGTCTTCATCAGGGGGGCTGTTGATTCCACATTATTCACTTCGTATGGCCTCTCGACCCCTTCACTCCAGAGGCAAGTCGCCTTCATCCACTGCCGCATAGATACTTCTATAGTGACCTTCTCGGCCCTCTGCCTCCGTGTAACATCTCTTGCATTTGGCGTCTGACAGCCTCCTATGCAGCCTCGCGTGGTCGTCAGGCTACGAATGTGAGCTTCCCGGAATGATATAATTCCCCCGTTTGCCATCCGATGACTCCATAATCCCCAGATATTAGACTTCCTGCATACGCCCTCGACAGCTTTTCCCTCCAAACCAACTCCTCGTTTGGTCCAACATCGCTAACATTGTACCACTGCCCACGAGTCACAACTTTGTCCTCCTCGGGTCCGGAGTTCAAACGCTTTCCACTTTTGCTTTCTCGAATTCACGACTCTCGTTTCAGTCTTCCTAGGACCAGCTCCTGTCAGCACGTCTTTCAACTTGACGCTGGCCAGTGCTGGAAGCCATCTCTGCCTCCCCGAGCCCTACCGGTAACCGGTTTCTGATAACTCTCCTCTATGCCCGCCTAGCCAGTGTTCACCTCCTGGCGATGGCCTTGACCAAACACCAGATCAATGTCCTCATTGCCCTGGAGAGGACCGGTGCCTCTCTCTCCCTCATCGGAATAACTTTCATCTTCCTCGCGTATGGCCTGTCGAAGAAAGTCAGGACCATCCCGAATTTATTTATTCTCTTTGCCTCCATTGCGAATATCGGGGCCAGTATAGCCTGTCTGATAGGACACGATGGGATTCTCAAAGGCGAGGAATCTGTCCTGTGCCAGGCACAGTCTTTTCTCCTGGAAATGTAAACTATACTCCTGTTCCAGCTGAGCCTACAGCTCCGCTACAACGACTTTCGACTTCGGACACCTTGTTGCTAACCATGTGTCGTCATCAGGTTCATGCAGTCCGACCCCTGGTGGTCTCTCGCCATGGCCGTCAATGTTTTCCTCGTCTTCTTTTGCGGCGCCAACCCCTCCATCTTCAAGAGTTTTCTTTGGCTCTACTGCATTATTTGCTTTGGCGGGCCGTTCATCCCGGCGATTGTTTTGCTGGTAGCTCGTCCCGGGGGCCAGCCTATGTACGGCGACGCAACGGTAGGAGAATACGCACTCTCGACAACCCAACCGTCGGGCGGAAAAAATCAGAGGCTTCATGTTAGGCTAACCACATGGCACTCTTCTCTTTCGTAGCTTTGGTGCTGGATCAAGCAAGACTGGAGCGCCCTGCGCATCTACACCTACTATCTTCCCATATGGATCTGCATCTTTCTTTCCGGTGTCATCTACTTTTCAGTCGGCTATCATGTTTTCCATCACCGCAATCAGTTGCGAAACCTCACATTCAGTCTCTATGGCCGAGATGGGAAGCACATGCAACGAAAGGACGTTGACGTCTCCTTTTCCGACGAAACAAGGGATTGCGGAGAAAAGGTAGGTTCTGCCCCGTGTGTGACGTGTGAACGTGTCCCTGAAATTGGATTCCTCGCCTTTTTTTACAACTCTAATGTTTTTGGTTGGCCATCACCAGTGTTCTCGGCACAAAACCGAGCGATCCGAAGACTGGCATGTCACAGCCGTGACCGAAGTGCAAATCACAACAGCCATCCCCTGTCCAACACCAGCACCACCACCACCAGCACCACCACCACCACCACCACCACCACCAGCACCGGCACCAGCACCGCCACGCCGCTCACCCACCGTCCCGGCCCCCTCCGTGCTGCATCCAGCCCACTGCCCGAACCCACCATCCTGGCACTCCAACGACGACATGGAAGAAACCGCCATCCCCCCGGCCGCCGCAGGCCACAGCTCCCGCTTCGAAACCATGATCTCCTCCCACCCGGCCCCCGAGCCCTCGCTCCCGCAGCGCGTCCGGACCGCCATCGGCCACTTCAACGCGCGCCTGCGCGGCTTGGACCCGGTCAAGCTGGCGTACCTGCGCACGAGCTTCATCTTCGCCATCTCGATCCTGATCACCTGGACGCCGAGCTCCATCAACCGCATCAACGACCTCGTGAACCCGGACAATGTCAGCTACGGCCTGAATGTGGCCACCGCGATTGTGCTGCCGCTGCAGGGGATTTGGAATGCCGTCATCTTCTTCATGACGAGCTGGGGCACGGTCCGGGAGGAGTATAGGGAGTTTGTGGCCGGGCGGTTGCGGTTTTTCTCGGTGCATCGGCATGTCGACATGTGCGATTTGGGAGGCGCGGGGGGAGGGGCTGGAGGGGCAGCGGCAGGGGCGGGGGCAGAGGTTTCTCACTTTGATCAGTGTGAGAGGTCAAATGGAGACGAGACGCGTGAGGTTGAGCTCAGAGCACACAGCAGAGGCAGTCATGAGAATGAAAGACCTTCTGGTGGGTTTTTCTAGCTGGCGGTGCATTGATCTCAGGAGTACAGATATGTTGCCTGCTATACTAGAACCAAATAGTGGTTTATGGTTGAGGAAATCTGGATCTGGGTTTCGGCAGACGCGCTTAGGACGTGGTTGCCTCCAAATGCAACATCTGTTCACAAACAGGATTCAAGAGTCTATCACACATGCACCTAAACTTCTTCCATTGACATAACCAGTTAGAAGAATAATTCCAAGTAAGGTAATATTACTATTAAAGACTATAGTAAGGACGATAGTAAGTAGAGGAAGGAGTAAAATAACATTATAAGAAAACCTTTACTGATACCTAATAACAATCACGATAATCGCGGTAAGAACGATAATAACCAGAATAATAATAACAATAATAACATTAAGAATCATAGCAAGGACAATAACAGCAACAACGATAAGAAGAACAACCCTACTGATAACGTAAGACGCAGAACTATAAGAAGCACGACGACCGGCACAACAACCAAAACCACAACCCAGCCCACAACCCAACCCACAACAAACACAAACACAAACACAAACATCAAAAGCACAACAACCAACAGCAAACCCACCCGAAGCACAACAACCGCGATCATGAAGAAAAAGAAGAAGAAGAAAATAAAACCACACACAGAGGGTCGTCACATTAGTTTCCCTGCGGCAACCTCGACTCCATGCTAAGGGCAAGAGCAAGCATCTATTACCCCACGGCTACATCGGGGCCTGAGGGGCTCCAGCGCCCAGGAAACCACCAGCAGCGGCCCTCAGAAGACCGACTTGCAGGTAAAGGTCCCGAATCTGACTGTCCTTCCACCGAAGCTCGGCCTCTTGCTGACCAATGCGCACGTTCAGGCGGTCCATCTCCACCTCCTTCTCCCGAATCTTCCTCACTTTCTCCCTGACCTCCAGCGTCTTCCTCTCCAGGTTGACGGTGTCGGCAGACATGTCAGATTGGGCTCGGACGCTGGCGTAGATGGCGTCTAGGACCCAGGGTTCGAGCGAGTCGCAGAGCCGCGGGTGGTCTTCGCGGAAGTGGCGGCGGAATTCGTCGAAGCGGCCGGGGCCGGGGTAGTCGGAGCGGAGGATCAGCTGGCCTTGGTGGCAGCCGGGGACGGGGCAGACGTAGTGCGTGCCTGGGTGGATGTTTTCGGGGGTGTTGTGGGCGGTTCTCTTGTGCTCACTCGGTTGTGAAGTTAGCCTCGGAAATGCCCTGGTGTGAGGGGGGAAACGGCATGGAGGCAACTTACAGCATCTGGGCCCTGGAGGTGAAGACACGGTCGCAGTTGAGGGCAACGCAGCAGATGGAAGCGGCGGTTGGGGTGTTGCCAGCATGGATGTAGCCCTCGGCAGGGTTGTTGCCAGTGGAGGAGGAGCGTGAAGCCATGACGGGCCTTGTGAATAAGGTTGGCCATTAAGAAATTCTTCTAAGAGGGGGAAACGAAAGGATGGGAACCTACAGCTTGCTGAGCCAGAGATCTTCTTTCTTCCTTGAGACCTTGCAGCCGGTCGAGTACGAGGGAAGAAAGAAAGAAAGAGAGGCAAAGCGAGACGAGGTTCCAGAAATATCTATAGCTAGAGATTGGAACGGAAGCCTGACGGGGTCACGAGATCAGCCAGCAGTTTTGCGTGGAGTTCCGCTTCTGGCTAAACTAGGCTATGAATCAGAGAAGGCACTCCAGTGAGGATATCGTGAACCAATTTTGTGATTCGCTCTTGAATTTGCAACGCGGGTCTGATTCTCAAGAAAGGCAGTAAAGGAAGTGACAAGAAGACTCACGGGTTCACCGTTCACCTCCTTAGTCCCGAGCTCTTTCAAGTCTCCAGATTTTGCACTTGAGGCTTATAAAGACAAGCTCTTTATTATTCATGGCTACTAAATTATTCCTCTGGTCTAGCAGTAGGATACTAAGAACTTGTATATTACGTAGTTCTGGACTGCTTTTCAGCTTTCCTGATATAGTGAGTTCCGAGTTCCGTCCACGGTCCGACCATGGCCGAGTGCACGGTCATCTCGGGGCCGATAAGGCTGGATCGGCTCCGTTAGCGTTCCTTCCTTTCGGAGTTTCGGGGGTGACGGAGGAAGGTCGGAGCCGAGTATGCACGGACCATTACCAGCCGCTTAGTAAGAATGCCCTCTATCTGTGTCTCTGTCTCTCTCTGTCTCTGTCAGCAATTGACATTCAACATCTTCATCCACATTACAACTCATCCACATTACAACTCCCGATTCATGACCTTTCCATCGGCTCATTCGCGGGCTGTTTTCTCTTCACACATGCTTCTTTCTGAGCTGCAATAGACATCTTGACTATGAGAACAGCAGCTCAATTTCACCTTAGCTGACCCCAGATATGATATATCCCTCATCTCCTTAATTCTCTCTGTCTTCTCATCTGTCCGGCTCATCGTCCAGACTCCATCCAGCCTTATCCTCCCGTGCTCCGGTATTCGAAAGTCTGCCAGTGCCAACAAACAAACACGCGGTATCTCATCACCATGGCCAAGCATGTCTGCATCATCGGTATGTGACGTGTCGCCGCGTCGCGAGTCGCGAGTCGCGACTCGCAACCCGTTCCCAGACGTCCCCGGTCCCCCTTCACAAGTTCACCATGTCACTCATGACTCACCCCTCTCCCAGGCGCCGGCCCCTCCGGCCTCGTAGCCGCCAAAACCCTCGTCCACAACGCCCCCGCGGGGACCTTCAAAGTGACAATGTTCGACGCGCAGCCCCGCATCGGCGGCCTCTGGCCCTCCTCCACCCAAGACGACGAAGGCCTGGTGCACCCGCTCATGGTGACCAACCAGAGCAAGAACACGATGCACTTCAGCGACCTGGCCTGGGCCGCCGACGACCCGCAGTTCCCGCGGGCGTGGATGGTGGGGCGGTACCTGGAGCGGTACGCGGAGCGATACCTGGTGCGGCGTGACCCGCGTGCGTGTCAGTGTCCCGGGGCGGCGGCAGACGCAGACGTCCAGCTGCGGCTGGGGTGGCGCGTCGTGGGGGCTGAGTTGCTGGAGGATGCGCGGTGGCGGGTTACGGTGCGGAAAAGTGCGGACCTCGGCCACGATGAGGAGGAGGAGGAGGAGGAGGAGGAGGGGGCGCGGACGAGGGTGTCTGACTTTGACCACGTACTTGTTGCGTCGGGGTTCTTTGGCAGACCTGCTGTTCCGTCGTGGGTCCGAGGGGTGGCGGATGCAGCAGCGGTGCCGGTGGTGCATAGCAGCAAGTATCGCCATCTCGAGGGTTTGTTGGGGGGCCGAGGAGAACCCGGAGGGGGAAGGATCCTGGTGGTGGGCGGGCAAATGTCTGGCGTCGAGACGGCGGCCACCATCGCCAGTCACTTATCTTCTGCCGTCCATTCTCCTGGGCCGAGTCGGGTTCCGAATGCGGAACACTACACGGTTCACCATCTGATTCAGCGTCCTGCCTGGGTGTTTCCCCTTTACACCACTCCCAAGGTGAGTCTGAGTCGCTTGCGTCCCTGAGCTCAATGGATTATTTTCATCTTCGGACAAGGAAGGCTGACCGGTTTCCTTTCACCCGCCCAGCCCAAGTTGGCTGCACCTCCTTTTCTGCCGGTCGACATGCCGTCCTACAACCTCAATAACCGACCTCACCCGCTGAGGGACAACCAGGGCCACATCCCTCCCGACACGGCCATGACGATGCACAACATGTACGAGGCAGCCCTGGGCCGCAACCCATCCCAGTTCTCCCCGTCCATCATGGCCGTCCCCGCCGAGGACCGCACGGAGCCGCCCTACCTAGCCATGAGCGAACACTACAACGAGCTAGTGCGGTTGGGCCTCATCACCGTGTCGCGCGGCAAGCTCGAGGGGCTAGACGGCACCACGGCCCTCATCGCAAACCCCGTGCCGCCGACATCACCACCACCCGCCAGCGGCGAGAAGCTCGAGGACGTGGCGGCCGTGGTGCTGGCGACCGGGTTCGACGCGTCGGGCTGCGTCTCGTTCCTGCCGGCGCGGGTGCTCGAGAAGCTCCACCACGACCCGGAGGAACGCGACCTGCCGCTGGCGCTGGGGTTCCACGGCACGCAGAACCGGGCGGTGCCGACGCTGGGGTTCGTGGGGTTCTACCGGTCGCCGTACTGGGGCGTGATGGAGATGCAGGCGCGGTTCCTCGCGGCGCTGTGGACGCCGGACCTAAAAGTACCGGGCGTGGATGCGGCGGCGGCCGACGACGCATGCGTACACCGCACCCTCTCCCTCCGCGGGGACCCGCGGCGGTCGCAGTTCCCCATGGGCGACTACCCGTTCCTCATGCAAGAGATAGCGGCGGCGCTAGACCTCGAGAGGAGCCCCGCACCCCGCCACGACAGCGACAGCGACAGCGACTCGTCCTCGCCCACGCTCCTCCTCCCGCACAACAACCTCCCGATGGACATCCTGACGCCGTCGCGTTACCTGTCTGCTTTCGCCGACGAGGAGGCGCGGGCGGAGAACGCGGAGGCGCTGCGGCAGGCCGACGAGACGGCGGTGGCGGGGCTGACGAGCAGCCGGTTCGTGGCGCACGCGGTGTTCCGCAGCCTGCTGGGGAGTTGGCGGCTCGAGAGGTCGTTGGAGAGCAGGCTGCCGTCGCATCCCAGCGGGCGGTTTAGCGGGACGGCGAGGTTCCTGCTGCGGGAGGCCACGGGGGACGGGGGGAACGGGGGGAACGGGAACCCGGGGGAGGAGTACCTCTACATCGAGGAAGGGGAGTTCCGGGCCGACAACGGGTTGACGTTCCAGGCGAGGAGGCGGTATGTCTGGCGGTATGATGAGGCGAGGGATGTGATGAGCGTGTGGTTTGTTCGGACGGACGATGACCGGCGGGCGGACTACCTGTTCCACCAAGTCGAGTTCCTCGGGCCGGGTCAGGGGCCGGAGTCGCCGGACCGCAAGGGGTGGAAAGCCAAGGCGGGGCATTTGTGCATCGATGATTTCTACAATGTGGCGTACGAGTTTTGTTTCAAGGCGGTCGAGTTGGAGCAGTGGACGATTGGATATACGGTGAAGGGGCCGAAGAAGGATTACACGATACATGGGGTGTATCGAAGGTTGGTGTAGGGGGGTGAAGGGGAACGTGGAGGTGGCCGACGTAGGGCGCCAAGAGGCCAAGAGGCCAAGAAAGAGGCCAAGAGGCGCCACTAGCTTTATCGGTAAAGCCGCCCCTTCTTTTTACACAGCCACGCATCTCGTTCACATCGGCGCAGAAAGCGATATGAGAAGATTTTGGTCTCTTTGGATTTCTACTGCAATGTAACCAATAACCAACAACCAACAGGAGTATTCCTCTCTTCAACCCTGGCAGGAGACTTCTCTTCTGGAACGTCTTGGTTAAAAAAGGTCCGTCAATCATACCCAAGGCGGCGATTTGACGTCCCAGGCCCATTTTGATGCATGGATGCGGTCTTGGTTGCCTGTCTATCTCTTGGCAATAAAGTCCATCTTTTCTATATTATACCGTCTGCATCCTTTCCTCTCGTACGAATAATCCGTCTCATTCATTTCTCGGTTTAAAATCAGCAATCCATCCAGGCCGAATTCATCCTCCTCGTTACCTCCGTTACCCCCGTTACCATCTCAAACATCACAACAATAACAAACAAGGTACGTACCTTTCCTTTCTTTCATAAACCACGGTATAAGGTATTTCCGTACCCGTTGTCCCTCTCATTACTTGTACATTTATTTCTCAACACCACAAAAACATCACCAACCCCCCTTGTCTCTTACCCCTGAGACTCAACTTTACAAGACTCAACTCTCTCTACCCCCAGCCCCAGCCCTTCCTTACAATCGAGCCCAAATCTAACAACACTCAAGAAATCACATCTTTCCTCTATAATCCACGAAAAAATCCCCCTCTCACATTGAAAACACATAAAAGACAGTGGAGGACAAGACAGACAACAAAATGTCCACTCCCATCAAAGTCGCCGTCTTCAGCACAAAACCCTACGACAAACACTACCTCCAAGCCGCCTGCCCGCCCGAATCCAATATCCAACTCACCTTCCACCCCGTCCCCCTCACCCCCGAAACCGCCTCCCTCGTAACCAAAGCCTCCGCCGACGCCGTCTGCGTCTTCGTCAACGACCACCTCCCCTCCCCCGTCCTCTCCCACCTCGCCTCCTCCGGCGTCCGCGCCATCCTCCTCCGCTGCGCCGGCTCCAACAACGTCGACCTCCCCGCCGCCCAAGCCCTGGGCCTCTCCGTCGCCAACGTCCCCGCCTACAGCCCGGAAGCCGTCGCCGAGTTCGCCGTCGCCCTCCTGCAGACCCTCAACCGCCAAACCCACCGCGCCCACGCCCGCGTCAGGGAGGGCAACTTCTCCCTCGACGGCCTCATGGGCCGCACCCTGCGCGGCAAGACCGTCGGCCTCATCGGCACCGGCCGCATCGGCGTCGCCTTCGCCCGCATCATGTCCGCCGGCTTCGGCTGCCGCGTCCTCGCCCACGACCCCTTCCGCAACCCCGCCTTCGAACCCTACGGCTCGTACGTCGACGACCTGGCCGCGCTCCTCCCGCAGTGCGACGTCCTGAGCCTCCACTGCCCGCTCACCGAGTCGACGAAACACGTCATCAACGCCGACACCCTGGCCCTCCTCCCCGACCGCGCCATCCTCGTCAACACCTCCCGCGGCGGCCTCGTCGACACGAAAGCCCTCATCCACGCCCTGAAGGCCCGCAAGCTCGCCGGCGTGGCCCTCGACGTCTACGAAGGGGAGGGGTCCCTCTTCTACGACGACCATAGCGGGGAGATCATCCAAGACGACGTCCTCATGCGGCTCCTGACCTTCCCCAACGTCATTGTCTGCGGTCACCAGGCCTTCTTCGCAGAGGAGGCTCTCCGCGAGATTGCCGATTGCACGGTTCGCAATCTCCAGGATATTATGGCGAGACGTCCTTGCGAGAATGCCCTCGTTTCCCCCGACTCTTCGCAGGGGGGGGAAGAGAACCGCCGATCAGAGGGTGATTCTGCTACTGCTGCTGCTGCTGCTGTAGTCAAGCGCATAAGGAGCGACTCTCTTCCCGTGAGGACAGTATAATGTTCTGGTCCTGTCCTCTGTGCTCTTACAAGTCACGGCACTGCTCCATATAGGGGAAGCATATAGAGACGAATGCCATGTATTCCTACTCTGAACCTAGGACTAAAAAGGATGTGCAGAAGAGTCGAGTGCATAGGATATCAAGGAAGAAAAACAGGTAAAAAATAAAAAAGTAGGGAAAACAAGGAGTAATAGGGGGCAAGATGGACGGTTCGTAGGAATCCTCAGCCAAACTCCCAAGCACCACGTCCAAAACCATCACAGGGCAAACTCGAAATTCACCAAGGCAATGCCAGGTCCATCCTGGATCGAGTCGATCCGGACCGACTCGGCCAGCAACCCCCGTCTCGATCCCGTAGCAATGGTCCACGCACACCGGGGCCCGTCGTCGTCGTCCCGAGGCACAGACGAAGAAGACGAGGGTAGACTCGGCGGACAGTCCGCCATGCCAATGTCGCCCTCGTCGTCCACTTCGCGGAGGCTTCCGTCCCCCTGCGCCACGGCCCGGATCACCCCCGTGACCCTCCTCTCGCGTCCCGTGTCGAGCGTCCAGCACTGCGCCTGTCCCGACCCGCCGAACACCCAGATGACCATGTCGGGGCCCGAGTCGACCGTAATGTCCACCAGGTCCATACACCGGGCGATCACCAGGCCTTGCACTTTGATGGGATAGATCCGAGGCGTGTCGAAAAAGTTGGGAGGCGGAAAAGGGGGCTTCGAGGCGGTCTGCGTCCCAGTCTCGCTCTGGCTCCCAATCATCTTCGCCCGTCTGCTCAGAACAGAATGCAAACTGCATGTGGGCTCCGGCCACCACGCAGCCCACAAAGGGACCGGATGAAAGAGCGAACTGGGCTCGTCGTCGCCCTCGTCGCCGTACGAGTAGCTGTTCCAGCTGGGGACGCCAAACCCATCGCTAAAATCCTGCTCGCCCGAGCCGTCGGCCGCCGCCACGTGCAAAGCGCCGCTGTTCAGGCGGGTCAAGTCGTCGAAGACGTCGGGGGGGATGGTGTAAAAGACGACGAGTTGATGTTGTTCCCGCTCTTGCTCTCGTCCGTCCGCACCTCCCTTCTCTCTCCCCTCCCCGACGTCGGCCGCCGCAGGGAAAACGCCCACGATCCGCACGCCATGGCGCATGTCGTCGCCCGCAGCGTACAGGCCAGCCGTGGACGAAGACGCTCCCGCCGGCGGCGCCAGCCAGATGATGCGTTCCAGCTGCGACATGGGCCCCAGGGAAGCGTCCGATCCGATACAAAGCTTGCCGGTATGGGGGTCGGTGAAGAGAACATGCTGTCCGTCTCGCAGGGGAACAGCACGCAGGTGCTCCGCCGACGCAGGCTTCCATCGGCGACGAAGGCGGCTCTCTCGGGGCGAAGAAGGGACAGCCGCCGCCGCCGCCGCCACCTGAGCATGAGCAGAACGAGGACGACCAAAAGGCTGCCGCCAAAGGATCAGCGGGAACCTCGAGCCGTGACCACCCGCCGACGCCGACGAAACGCCATTCGAATTCGGCGACGGGCCACCGCCGGGAAGGCGAAGAGCCTGGTTATACAAGTTCCCAAACCCGCCAAACCGTCCCCTCGTCGGACCAAGTTGAACGTCCTCCCCCGCCGCCGAGCAGACGAGCCGCAACTTCTGGCGCCCGACGCCAGGCCCCGTCCGCGGCGGGAGAAAGTGCACCAAATCCGTAGGCGCCAACAGGGGGAACCACCGGCTCAGGTTCCGATGGGTGAGAGCCTCCACCTAGTGAAGCTCAACGCCGCACGCCGAGCCAAAGACGACGCAGTTCCGCTGCGGACAAACGGCCACCGACCGCGGCGGGTCGATCCCCGTGCAGAGGTTCCGGTACGTCGTCGTCCGGGCACCCCTACCGTCCATGTCCCTACCCGTCTCCGCCGACTCCACCGAGGGCGCGCAGAACGGGCTCCTCTCCTCGCAGATGCATGTCGCCACCACCGTGGTGGCCGTCTTCGGCTTCTTGCTCGGGGGACCGGCCTCGCGCGTGTACCCGTCGCGCAGAGCAGCATCCGAGGCTGCCGCGTTGTCCTCCTCCTCCTCCGACGAAGAAGAAGAAATGTCGCGTAGCAGGACGCCCGTCATCGTCTCCCTCCTAATCTCGACGAGGACGGCCCGGCGCTCTTCGAGGAGGGCGGCGACGGCGTAGCGCCCACGGGAGGTGTCCATGCTGCAGCGGACCACATTGCCGTCGCAAACCACAGTCGTGACGGGCCGGAGCGCGCCGAGGGGGTGGTGACGGGCGGGCTTGAGCCGAGCATGCCAGGCCGGCTGACGAGTTCCCTCGCACATGTGGTTGAGTTCGTAGACGTGAATGAGGGAACCACGGGAGAGCATGAGAAACCGGCCGCAAGCGCTCACAGTAAACGTGACGGAGACCTTTCCCGCATGATGTGGGTTCAAGTTAGAAACGGCGGGAGTCGAGCAGCTGGACGACGCGGCAGCGTCCGAGCCAGGGTGCTCCGCCGCCGCCAGAGAGGAAAAGTCCACCGAGCCAGCCAGGACGAAGGGCGACTTGGACGTATCGCCACCGCCGCCGCCGCCGCCGAGAGTGACCTCCCGGGCCAACCACTTGGCCATACGCTCTCGGTCGTCGGGCACAAGCCGCGGCGTGACGGGATCTTTAGGGTTGCCCACGAGCCTCTTGATGCTGGACCACCAGCCCGCCCGCTGCACCATCTCGACGAGCAAAAGGCGGCCGGAGCCGGCATAGTACCAAGCTCGGCAGGTGTGGCGAGCAGAGTTGAAGTCTGCGGGGGAGAGCTGACAGAAAATGGCCTCGAGGGTTTCGAAAGCGAGCTTTGTGACGGCCGAGGTAGAAGGGATGCTGTGGTCTTGAAGAGGGGCTGGCTCCGAGGCTTGATTCTCAGGCATTGAGCCAGGGGTGGAAGCGGGAGTGTCTGACATGTTGGAGACACAGAAGTAAGTTGATATTGTCTGTACTCGTATTAGTAGGGGATTCTGGGCAACTGGCATCACCGGGAGTCCCTGTAATTACATACCAGGATGCTTGTCGCTGTTCTGAGGCCAAGGAAAAGAAGAAAATTCCGAATCCCCCCGGACCCAGCTACAACTGGCCCGAGGACAACCCAAGGGGGAAAACGAGGGACAAAAAGGCTGCAAAGAAAAGAAAGAAAAAAGGTACCAAGAGATGATGTTGTTGATGTGAGGTACAGAGAGGTTGTAAGGTGAAGGAAGGGTTGGTGGTTGGGGGATGGGGATGGGTATAAGTGAGGGAGAGTAAACAGGTATGTGGCAACGAATCCAAGGCAAGAAACGCATGCCAACGAAAAGTTAAACCCTGTGCTGTGTTACGGCTACGTAACCCCGTATGCTGCTGGGTGCATGTGATGCAGTGACGAGTCGCTTGTCAGGAGTCTAAACCGCCCACTACTTTCAGACCGATTAACTGACCTTTACCTTCCCTTGATTGTTCGTTATCCTGCAGCGGGACAGGTCACACAAGAGCCTTGGTGGCTAGCTTATGGTGTGAGGGTGCCAAGACTCAGGGGCTCAGGGCATTCAGTCTCAGGGGTCACGATAAACGCATTTGCGCTTATATAAAAGTCGTTGATTCACTGAAAACACTTAATATTCTTCCTAAGTATCACAGAATATATGTTACACCGAGGACTAGGCCATGCATCTGCCAGTATACTGACTGCTTATGTGAGGTGAGAACATGAGTTGTTGCGAGACAACGTTACACAGTATGTTAATCAGGTTAACCAGAATGAAGAGAAGAGTAAAGAGAGGGATACTGCTCTCAAGTTTGATCTCTGATGCCAAAGACGAACCGAAACGCCATGCCATAGCGTATCCTATCCTGTCATGTAAAGCGCCGCAGAACGCCATGGCCATAAACCTGTAGCTCGACTCTGTGGGCTCCCATTCGAACCGAAGGTAGACAAAAACCATCCTATACACTTTATCTCCATGCCGAGTTCAGACATGACTCTCCCCATTTTCCCTCCACACATGAGTATCTCCCAGACTGATAGTACTGTTCGTACCCCCGGTGGGCAGGCCCTGTTCCGGCAAGGCCGTGGCGCTAACTTCAGCGAGGTTGTCCTGGGTCGCAGCGTCGGATGCCGAGGTAGGGGGGGCATCTTGGTAGATCCAGGGCTGTTCTGGGCTGGGACGACGTTAGCTGAGATGACTTGAAGAAACAAAAAAAAAAAAAAAAAAAAAAGAACAAAACTCACCAAACAGTCAGACTAGGATTCAAAAACCGAAGCCCCTTCTCCTTATCCTCATCAACCGTGCTGCCCCGCCTCAGCAACCCCATCGACGGCCTCAAGTCCGCCTCCTCCCCCTCCTCAACAACCTCATCCTCATCCACATGGCCCGCGCCAGGCCGGAGACTCCGCAGCGCGATAAACCGCGTCAGCGGCACGAACCGCCGCCCAAAGTAGTGGCCGTACCACAGCGTCAAAAAGAGGAGCGGGACGGTGAGGGCCGACTGCACAAACGCCGAGTGCAGCGCCATCTCGCTGGCCATGATGACCTGGAACACGAACAGGCCCAGCACGACGCGGTTGCAGATGATGCGCCACGCCCCGCCCGTAGCGTGCTGCGGCTGGTCCATCGCGTACAGGAGCTGGTACTTGTACGTGAAGTAGCCGAGCACAAAGTACGCGAGCCCGACCGTGAGCACCAGGTACCCCAGCTCCAGCACGCTGTACACGAGGCAGAGGATGAAGACGAGGAGCGCCGTCGGCAGGTAGAACCCGTAGCTGAACGTCGGCGGCACCATGATGCGCGCAAAATCGCGCGGCGTCTTGGCCCCCATGCGGTAGAGCGGGTACAGGAAGACACTACCGGCCTCCAGCAGCCGGAACGGGAAGAGGCCGACGCCCTGGAGCATGATGAAACTGATGTAGAAGACGCTCATCTTGTTGGCCTGGTTGGCGATGAGGCGCGCGAAGCCGGCCGTGTCGCGCAGGGCGTCCTGCAGCCGGTCCATCAGCTGGACCACGTTGATGGCCGTGCTGGACACGGCGAAGACGAAGAAGATGTTGAAGAAGGAGAAGAAGAAGTTCTTGGAGATGATCGAGAGCTCCACGTCGCCCCGGGAGATCTTCCCCTGCTGGTACGACAGGTACTCGTACAGGTACGGCACGGCCACGTTGAGGAGCGAGACGAGGAGTGTCGGCAGGCCCGTCTCGATCAACGCCTTCAGCACGGGGAGCTGCTCGAGCGTTTTGACTGTGTCGGGGAACCACTTCTGCAGGTTGCAGATGGTGAGCAGACCGGCGAGCGAGGCCACGAGGCCGAGCCAGACCACCGACAGGAGACTGACGAAGACGGTGACGGACCAGGAACGAAGCCTCCGGACGCCCCTCGGCGCGTACGTGTTCCGCCACACAACATCGGACGGCGAAGGGGCCGGTTTGGTCAGGAGCTGGCCCGGTCTGGGATCAATATGCGCCTGGATGGCCATCTGGCACGCAGCGATCGAGTCCATGGTGATGAACGCGATGCCGGTCGCCGGCGGCTTCGCTTGCCTGGCGGCGTGGATCTTCTCGTCCAGCCTCCTGAGTTTCTCCTCGTAATAGTGGATGGCATCTGTTTTGCGGGAACGGAGCCCGAGAAAGCCGTAGCGTATGGTGATCGTCGGCCGGTCCCTGTCGACGAGGCCGGCCCGGTTGCCACCATGGCTCAGAAGACGGGTGTTTTCTCCGGCTCGTTCAACGTCGTCCTCGTCGCCATCCGCCCTATATTCTCCGTCTCCGTCTCCCTCTCCTATTCCCACTTCTACTCCCCCTCCCGGATGCCGCTGACCACGTGACCCTTCCTCATCGGCAGTCCGGTTTCGCCGTCGCCCGTCGGGCTTTGGAAGCCTCGCATGTGCCTGCCTCCCCAGGAACACGCTCCACGCTTCCTCCAGCTTGTGTAGAACGGTAGCACGCTTCTCCATCAGGGCGTCCAGCTCTTTCCAGTCGCGGCACAGATTCACACACTCCACCCGACCAATCTCGAGCTTCTCGATCAAGTCCTTGATCTTCTCCTCGGACTTGAGGTAGGACGGGAGACCGGAGAGGCGGAACGTGCGGTCGGTGATGGTGGACTGGGTACCGAGGTATGCCTGGCGGATGCGAATGATTCGGAACGTCTCTCTGTTCATGACGTAGATGATCAGAGCCGTGAAGAAGTAGGTGAAGACGAACCAGGTCCAGAGATAGGCGTTGTTGCCCTGGCCGCCAAACTCGATCGTCAAAGGATCGTTAGCATCGCCTGATCTCGTAGTGTATGGATTGAATCCCCCGGTAGAATCATCGTAAGTGGTCGTGTCGATGGGGTGGTAGGTCGAGGATGTATTGTCGGAGGGAGGCTTAGTGTTCCAGTCCATGTAGTGATGGTTGACGGGCCACAAGACGGCGTAGGCAAAGAAGGCCATGACGGCGAATAGTCGGATCGCCATTTTGAAAAAGGAGAGGAACTAAGATGTAACGAGTCAGCCTCGGACATGGTGTCGTAGAGTCTGCTCTGGGTCCCAGACTCACCACAAAGGCATCGAGCCCTGCAGAGGCCAGGACCTGCTCTTCCGTAACCCTGTATAGCCCTGGAATCCAACCCAGAAAGGTATCAGGGAGAGTCGGTAGACCAATATTGGGATCGAGTCGGCGCTTTCGAGCGGCGTACAACGTAGACCATCGTGGGCGGAGGATCTGAAACAGGAGCACACGGCGTCAGTGTAAAGTGTAAATGATTAGCAACAGGAGGGAAGGATGGAAGAAGGCGTCGGTGATGATCTGGGAAGAGGGGCACTCGTACACAAAAGGCGACAAAAGCCGAGACGCCCAAAATCAAGGAGAGTCCAAGCTGGACAGTTATGTTTGTCGATCCTGGCTTGAGGTACTCCTCGCCACCGCACTTGTCGCGAGCATCATCTTTGAGCACGTCCATGGTCGAAGAGCATGGCTTCGGCGGGGGTTCCGTCGCTTCTAAGGACTGAATGAAGCTTTTCAACGATTCGGCGGCGATTAGAACGATGCGTCTCGACAACTCGGTGAGATGGGAGTATGGGAATGAAACAAAGGTGTGTGATATTGATGTCGAAACTTCGCCCTCCTGCAGCTGATCGGTGGGTTGGCGATGGTGTTGAAGCGTGAAGATGGTGACCTGAGCTGAGCTCCTTTGCTCTTTGCGAGGTTGCAGCTCAACTGACCATTGCCCCCCTGACGTAATTACACTGATTATGTCATCGGGTACGTATCTCTGTATCTACTCTGCTGTATCTCCGTACCTCCTCCAACTCCTTGCGCAAGCAAGCGGACGGCACGGTGTAGAGCGGATTCCGGCCATGGTCATGATGTGATTCGAATATATCATCTTTCCGGTTACTCCAACTCCAGTCAGACTTTTTGTGCTCCCGCTCGCACCGAAGATATGATTCTCCCCAGCCTTCAATTATCCCTCCCCATATCTCACGGCATGACCCCCCTCAGTCCATCTGATCAACAGTAGTCACCCCGTTCTGCCCCTCAGTCGGCGCACCCTCCACCTTGCGCCCATCCTCCTCCCGCACCTCGAAGCGCCAGCCAAACTCGTCCGGAAGCTTCCCGAGCTGGATCCCCTTCAGCGTGCTCAGCAGCCGCAGGCACACCTCGCCGGCATCTTCCACGCCGTCGGCGATGAACGTGATGGTCTCCTCGCCCTGCTTGGCGCTGCTGACGCGACCGTGGCCCTCCCGCGTCTTGAGGAGGGACTGCGACGAGGACGGGTCGATCCGCCGCGTGATGGACCGGATGGGGACCAGCCCGGCTGCCGTGCCGGCCGCGAAGACTTCGGAAAAGTCGGGGATTTCGCTGTACTTGATCTGCAAGATGGGAGGACCATGTCAGTGGTAAGAGAGGAGATGAAGGTGGGGGGAAAGAAAAAGAAAAAGAAAACATACCGGCCGCTTCTCAACCTTCCACCCAAAGCTCCTCGCAATCTCCTGCACGCTACTGCTGGTAACCGAATCAATTACCGAAGTCGAATCCGGCACCACGAGCGTCACCTCATCCCCATGCCTCGCCACGCCGATAAACCCGCTCGTGCTAAACTCATCCACCTCCTCATGCTTCGCGCTGTCCAAGTGCAGCGTAATCCCATACCCCTCCGCCCTGGCCGCATCGCTCCACCGCAGCACGGGGGCATAGTTCCCCCCCAGCTTCGCATTCCCCGTCCCCCGGGGTGCCGTCCGGTCAAACTCGTCCAAGATCAGCGCCTTGACGGGGTGCACGCCATGGTACACGCCCGTGGGGACGACGAACACGGCGAAGACGTACTCCTCGGGCGGGTTGAGCCCCAGCTGCGCCGACGACCCGTACAGCTGCGGGCGGATGTACATGGCCGCGCCCGTGGCGTGCGGCGGCACGAACCCCGCGTTGAGCGCCACGGCCGCGCGGCAGGCGGCCAGGAACACGTCCTCCGGCACGGGCGGCATCGAGGCCACCTCGGCCGAGTGCTGCAGGCGCTTCGCGTTGCGGTCGGCCCGGAAGATGGAGATGGTGGTGTCGTCGGGCCCGCGGAACGCTTTCAGGCCTTCGTACGCTTGCTGGCCGTAGTTGAGCGCGGGCGCCATGCCGTGGATCCGCATGAACGGGTCGGCCACGAACTTGAGCGGTGTCCATTTCCCTGTTGTCTTGGAGTAGGTTGATTCGATGTGGCCGTTGACTGTAGGGAGGAGGCGTCAGCCAGAGGCCACCCATTAGGTGATGTCCTGGTTAGGGCGTTGGTTTTTTTCTTCCTCCTCCTCCTCCTCCTCCTCTCTCCGCCGTCATTGCTTACCTTCCCGGACCTTGAAGCCCACATTGGACCAGTCAATTGTATTGACCGGAGGAGGAGGAAACGGTGCCATAGTGTAGGGTGAAATATGGAAACGTGTTCGTGGACTGATATAGAGGAGCAAACGAAAACACAACAAAAAAGAATAGCTCGACGTGGGGTATCCAGAAAGATATTCCCCAGGTCCCTATGATCGAGTCACACCCCCTCGGGAAGTCCACATCCCCCCTCCGATGTCGGATGGTGGGGTTTAGCGTCCGTCGGTCAAGCACAGCTCATGCTCCGACATGATTGGTCCCCACACCGTCACCCACCGGAGTCAATTTGTGATGTCATTCACCGTTGCTCTGATCGACAATGTCACGAAGGTACATTGTAGATTTTTGATATGAAGACCGTCCCAACCTGGAAGCTTCCGAGAACGGTCGGGCGATATAGCTGCCCGGTCTACGGTGTAGGTCCCCAAACGTTAGGTAGGTATACCCTCACGCCCTGTCGAGTACATTTACACACCTACTTGTTATGGCTTTCCTTGGCAGAGGGGAATTGCCACACGCAACGACGCGACAGGACGCCCTTGGGTCGACTTACATGCCCAAGTCACTGTTCCAGCGCTTATTAAAGAATCGAAAACCAGTCTACATCACTACATGTATATGGAAGAGACATGGATGACCCGTGAGAGTTCATATGAATTTGTAAGGTATACATCTCAGTCATTATACACTTGATACTCGTCACCTTCCTATGCCAGTCTCCGTGATCCCCCTATCGTCACATTCTATCACAGCCACTCATCGTCATAACTTGAATAATCTGCAACTGAAAAGAATGAAACCCATGTAAAAGAAGAAGAAGAAGGACGGGGACCAAGGAACCGCGAGGAGTAGACTGTGATATGTGAGAAACCAGCGCGAACGAAAAGGATATGAGAAATTAGGACCTGAAAGTAATGGACCAAAGTAAGTCAAGTCGAATGCTAAATGTCGTTTCATGACTGTCCTCCTCATCATAGGTAGGTAATGAAAATAAAAAGAGAAAGAGACAGAGAGAGGGTAATGACATCCTCCTCCAAGTGCACACCATCCCAGTCTCGTGCCAAACGCCTTGTGAAACCTGCCCAAAATGAATGGAATCAGAGACCTGTTTTCCTTCATGTGTTTCCCATACCCCATTTTTTGGTTTGCCATACTACACCTAGATAAGACTCCAGAATCCGAAATAACAAGAGAATAAAAAATAAAAATCAGAAAAATGTCGGGTAAAGAGTGGCGAGATGGCGGATCAGAAACGAACTTGACTGCAGGGCGAGGTGGGAAATCATCTCATGAGAAGCAATCAAGTTCGGCTCCCTATGGAGATGCTCGCTCCCGCGGGCCGTGAGAACGAAAGAGAGAGAGAGAGAGAGAGAGAGAGAGAGAAAGGGAGGGAAAAAGAAATCGCTTAGGACAGGGCCAGCTTCTCCAGAACAGAGAGAACCCCACTGACACCCTGCGTCATGGTCGAGGTGGCCTCTGTATTGCCCCTCTTGCCCACGCTGACCGTCACCACATCCCGGATCGCGCCCTGCTCGCCCAGGCCGTTGGCCCACTTGAACACCTTCTCGTCCTCCCGCCCGTCGCCGACCACTATGAGGAAGTCGATGGGATCCTTGTTGTGTTCCGCCTCCGACGGCGATTCCGCGCTGGCGTTGGCACGCAGGTCCTCAAAGATGTGGTTGGCCGCCGTGCTCTTCGTCCAGTCGATCGGCTCCACCAGGATGAAGCCGTCCATGGGGATGGCGTGCACCCGCTGCGCCTCACACGCGTCGTTCACGTGGCTGGCGCAGTCGCTCGCCAGTCGCACCGCCGTCTCCAGGTCTTCCGCGCCCTTGAAGTGGAAGATCAAGCTGCATCGCCTCTCCTCCAGCACCGCGCCCGGCATCCGCTCGAGGTAGTACGTCATGATGCCCTTGACCGAATCTTTCCAGCTGCGGATCTGCTCGCTGTCCGCCATCTCGCCCCACGCCGTCTGCCCGCACTGCTTCACGAAGCAGCCGTTTTCCGCAATAAGTCCCAGGTTGGGTACTCGGCGGAAGACGCGGTCCAACTCCTCAGGTCGTCGCCCAGACATGACGTAGATGATATTACGCTCGTCCAGGAGGAGGTCGTTGAGAACATCGAGGGTGCGCTATGTTACGTCAGTACAATTGAACTCCCCACGCATGTGAGAGAAGACAAAAAAAAAATGGCGCTTTACCTGCGTGCTGACGGGAATAATTTGATTCATGGGACCCCAGCTGACCAGAGTACCCTCGTAGTCGAGGATGAAAAGCCGTCTCTTGCTTTGCGAGTAAGTTCGGGCAACGTTGGTAACCGAGAGCCTGGGCACCGACGTCTGGTCCCGACGGTGCTGCCCCTCGTAGACGTGGTCCAGCTTCGACAGGAATTCGGTGAACCAGTGCGAGCCCGTGTAGTTGATGACGGTAGCGTAGAGCTGCTTCCACCTCTTCTCCTTCTCTTCGTCGTCCATCTCGAGCGCCTGCTTGATCGCGTCGGCACACTGCCGGTAATCCCACGGGTTGATCGAGAGCTGGGCGCCGCCAAACAGAGACGAGGTGCCGGTAAATTCGGAAAGGATGAGGGAGCCGTGCTTCTTCTCGGGTAGGACGGCGCCATCCTGGCAGTAGAGGTATTCGTGCGAGGTCAAATTCATGCCCTCACGCTGGCTGGTAATCATGAGAGCATCGGCCACGGCAAGGAGCGCGAGGTACTGCGGGTAATCGATGTCCTGTTTCAGGTAGACGACGGGCTGGTACGCCAGGTTGGCCCACGACGAGTTGACCCGGGTGACAATGTCGCTGACGGTGGCATCCAGGTCGCTCTTCTCGCTGCTCGACAGCGCGACCTGGATGAGCACCGTCTGGTCGCGCCACTGGGGGTACTTGTTGAGGAAGAGCTCGTACGCCAGCAGCTTCTGACGCACGCCGCGTACGTGGTCGAGCTTGTCGCGCGCCACGATCAACCTCTTTCCCTTGTACCGCTCGCGAATGGTCTGGATCCAGTTTCGGACGCTGGCCGCCCCCCGGCGCTCGTTGAGGTAGACGGGGTCGATGCCGATGGGTAAATAAATGACGTCGACGAACCGATCTTCGAGCTGGAGACCGTCGGTCGCCGCCTCGACGGCGAGAAGCCGGCTGCACGTCTGCAGGAAGTGGCGCGTATATTCCAGGATTTGGAATCCGATCAAGTTGGCACCAAGCATGCCTTCGAGCAGCTGCTTGCGGATGGCGAGGCAGCGGAAAACCTCCGACGACGGGAAGGCGACGTGGAGGAAAAAGCCAATCTTGGCATCGGGTAGCTTCTTCCGGACCATGGAGGGTACGAGCAGGAGGTGATAATCGTGGATCCAGATGGAATCGCCACGTTTCCAGTTGGCGACGATCTTGTCGGCGAATGCCTGGTTGACGTTGACGTAGTACTTCCACGAGTGGTCCTCGAAGGCCTTGCTCTTGGGGTTGTCGGGGATCTGGTAGTGGAAAACAGGCCACAGAACCTGTTTGCAGAAGTGTGTGTAGTGGCCGTCAAAATCCTTGTCCGAGCAGAAGACGGTCAGCATGTTGTGCTCGGTGGCGAGGTGGTCCTCGATGTCCTGCTTCTGCTGTGTACCCTGGAGAGCGTCGGTGGGCATGCCGAGGGTGCCGATCCAGAAGTGATCATCGATCTTGCCGTCCCGGGCGGCCGCGTCGGCAGCGTTGCGCAAGCCGCCATTGCCCTGATCGGCATTGACCACCCTCCAGTTGGCGTGGGCGAAGACACGATCATGACTGTCGCTTCGGATCTGCGGCTGAGGCTGCTTGATGCCCTGGCGCCCTAGCTCCCGCGCCTTTTCCAACGTCCGGCTGTGCTCGGAGAGCAAGGCCGGAGGAGGCGAGCTGGCTCGGGATAGCGGCTGGTTGGCCATGGCGCCCCATTTGGGGGAGCCTTTGTCGGTCGGAGAACCGTGGCGAATCTCGTCGTCGAAAAAGGGGATGGCGAAGCCATCTTCGTTGGCGAAGATGGCCTTCTCGTCGTCTTCGGTGGGAGTCTTGGGAGGTGTGATGTCCGGGATCGGACTGAAGAGGCTGGGCTTTTCGATGGCGGAGGTTCCAAGGTCGGTTCCAACATCAGCCGTGGAGACCATCCGCTTGGGCCGCGGTCGTTGGGCGCCCCTGGGCGAAGTGCCCGGGAGGTTGAAGTGGATGGTCTTCGGGAGAAATCTGGAGATGGAGGAGCCCACAGGTCAGTTGACATTGCTGCGCCATCCAGACTCGGCGGCAGAAGGACTGTGGGGGACTTGGGAGGAAGAGGGTGGAGAGAGATCTGCACTCACAGTGAAGCGACGAAGATAGTCATTGCGGGCACATTGACCTCTGGTATCGACTATGTGATGTGGTACTGGGTTGAAGAGTAGTCCCCGGCCAAGGGAATCAGGCGATGGCGAGAAGACCGCGGATGGGGAGGCGAATCGTCGTAGGTCGTCGGGATTTCGTCTTTTTTTTTCGAAAAAAAAAAAAAAAAAAAAAAAAAAAAAAAAAAAACACCCAGGGAACTAGCTACGTCACTTCGTAACGCTGCATGTAGGAACTCGGACAATTGAAAAGCGTAATTACTGGTAGTGGCGGGGCTATGTTCGCCAAGAGCACGGAAGCTTAGTCGAGAGAAGGGGACGCAGTCGGACGCAATCCAAGAAGCCGACAGATTTGGGTCTGGCTGCTGCGTATAATACGAGGTTGGCGAACTGTGGAGTTGATAGACTGTTCCGCGTCGGTATGGTAAATGTCAAGTTTCGGAGCCGTGTAGGAGCAAGGAAGTTGCAATTGATATCGACAAGATTGAGAGCACTCCGGACGACTCAGGGTGCGTGATATCACCCGGAGAGCAAAAGCTATAGAGAATAGGCTGGTTAGAAGATCATGATGACATGTCAAGAAGCCCTTCGCGATGTGAGCCCACCCACAGAGGAGAGTACACGTACAGAATCAGAGCACGGGGAATCCCTCACGCCCAGCTGTGGGCAACTGAATTTGGTCGGGCCTCTTATTCTTGTTGATGTTTTAGTGCGTTGTATGAAAAGCCGCCGACGTTGCTAGAGTGAGTTGGGGGAGGGGGTGGTCTATGTTTAAGAGGTCCAGTACGAGGGAATTTTTCCTTTAGGTTCTTCATGTACCTACCTTAGGATTCTACGACGTACGGTGGAGGTGGTGTTACGGATGGAAATCGCAGGATGTTGCTGTCATCGGGGAGGGGGGGTGACAAAACTGAGGGGCAAGGTGTGGAAAGTGGGGCGTTGGGGTGTGAGAGGGTGTGTTCTACGGTACGAAGTACAAGAACGAAGGACGTTTTTGAAGTACATTCGCATTACCGTAGTGAGTGAGTGTACATCTGGAGGGAAAGCCTTGGAGGTCTCTTGGGTGCACCATATGTACTCTGCAGCTCGCCCGCCTAAGGCGAGGGGCAGAGCCATTCATAGCTCCGTACGGAGGAGTGAGTGTCCTGGTCGACAGGGGTGTGGACAGCGGTATTGTTCCCCATGATGCCGATTTTGGTGCCCGTCGACGTGCAAAAGCGATGATGCATTTTTTTGGGGGGGAGGGAGCCAATGCAACCAGTCAAGCCAATGCTAGTGGGGATGTCCGAGGAGAAGTGGACCCAGGCAAAGGTCGGGTGGACCTGGCGCTATTCCGGTGTTCACCAAGTATCCGTACTTCGTACTTCGTACGTATTGCTTCCCCCAAGATACCGACCAAGTACGTGTAGAAGTGACGCCGGCGCCCGTTGACGTATATACGGAATATACCTGTAATTATTAGGTGAGGTGTAATGCGTCACTGGTGGGGGGAAGTTCTTTAATGGTTCTCCACAGACAGTCTTGCGCCATTTTAAGGGGCTTGTCGGTTATACGAAGTATTCCGAACCATGGAACTCACCACTTTTTCTCACTTCGAAAAGACGCGATGATGGGCTTCCGCAAAATCCTCTTGAACGCTTGAACAGTTCGTTTCATCCACGCGTGCCAATGTCGCCCTGTCAGTATGTGGACGAGCCTCGATCAAGAGACCCTGAGTTCGTACAACGACCAATGCGTCATTGATAACACGAATTGCGGGAAGTGCGGTTATGACCTAAGGTAAGGCCCTAGGATCGAGAGACGTCCTATCTTTGAAAATTGTACTTCGTACAGGAGGGTTTGGTCCGACTGTTAGGGTTAAGACTGATGATCTGCAAGGCAACATTAGCATACCGAGGAAAAGGCGATGTACAACGTATGTACGTTATTGTGTTTGGGTGCGAGATAGGGACACATCAGCAAGGTACCGCATGTCAGTAAGACGATGACGTTTGGACGTGTTCTTGGCGTGTTATTTCAACCTCCCCAACGACTACCCGTCTACGAAGCATCGTACTGCGTATGAAGTACAGTGGCACCGATATAAACAACTTTCAACGGCTAGAAGCTCTGTGGTTTTGATTTGATCTGTTATCGGGTCAAAAAGATTAACCGCCATTAACCGCCCGTAATTATTACACCCTCTCAACCGAGTTTTGTCCTCTTACTTTTCGATCTTCCCTCTGTAAGTCAGCTTTCGAGAGCTTGTTAGGTATGTATTAGCTAACCCATGGTCATTTGGGTGGTCTGGCCTCCTCTCTCTCTGTCTGGCTCTTTATGGTTGTGGTTCTTGCCGGTTCTAGACCCGTCGTTGCTATCGTAATTGGTGTCCAAATGAGGACGCATCCAATGGGCACTCCCGTCCGTGCTCCGTATTTGGGGCGGTCCAAAAGCTTGAACTGTGGCTTACGGAGCGGAGTTCGTCCTTTGGTATTCATCTTGCTCTGGTTATCCTAGGTACGGAAGAGGAGCCAAGACGAATACTGTACATACGTACATAGGAAAGAAAGGACAGGGAACAGGGGTTATGGTGTAAGTAAGAACTGTGGTATTCCGTACGTTAGGTGAGACAAGGCAAATTTTCTTATCGGCTTTCCCCATCTGCGAGTGCGACGGCTTGGGGTACGTACTCCCGTACCCCAACTACCTGTATCCATCCGGGATGACGTTTGTCTTTGCTTCCTTCGACGTCGCCCTACCCCAACTCTCAGAGTCACAGGAACAAATATTCGTACATAGTAATTAATCACGTCTTCGCCGTGTTCTGTCGTAAATGATTCGTGTAGACCTGAGTAAGGGCACGGAAATAAGAAGGCTTGGCATTGCAGGCTCCGTCATCCGACAGGACCGTATCAACAATGTTCCGCCTTGACGCCCAAATTTCCCGCTCCATTATAATAATTGCATGCATTCCATCCTTTTTACGAGACGGATCACGGGTTGATACTCCGACAAAATGTGAGCTTTTGAAACTTCAAACAATCTGTGGGTTCAGCGTCGCATTGAACAAGATTCTTTCGAATTCTGCGTTGTATGGAAGGAGCTCTGTATCCGTACTCAGGAGCCAATTCGGGTGTCTAGAAGATTCCAGTCTGCAGCTGCCTGTGTTGCCTGTCCCTTACAGCTGCCAGCCGAAGAAGCTAACTGACTGCATGGACTAGGTAATTAACACTAGGTATGAACTAATCCCGTTTTTGGGCTTAAGAGCCCGGTACTCAGTAGGGTGCGAATACAAACTAGGTATCAATGACATTACCTACGTTGTATGTCGTACGTGGTTTACTCCGTGAGGTGCAGGTTCGTAATCCCGAATGGCCAATATGCTCAATGCCTCTTCAAGTTCCCTCCTTAGCCACGGCCCAAGGGCGGCGATCAGCCGAAAACAAAAATTCGACCCCTCGCAGCGCTTATCCATACTGAATACTGAATGTCTTTTGTCCTGATATCCCGGATTCGACAAGTGCTAATAAATGTCGTACGCCAGACAACATGACGAAGACCCAGGGATGCCCCGCCACTGGGCCCCTCCTTTCGTTCTCATAACCCCCTCCAACCAAAATTCGAAGTCAAGGGAGTTACTGTGTGGTTGTTCAACCGTGGTCTCAGCTAGTGTAAGGTCTTCTGCAAACAACCCAAGCCAGCGACGATCGCATTCAGATCCTCCAAGACATACATCCTGCGATGTAGTGTACGAAGTGTGAAGTGTTACCCGACTCTTAACTTGGCTGACAATGCAGTGTGAGGCTCAAAACAACAGATCTAACCCCGGATTTCTTTTTCTTCCCTTCCATACAGGTTATCAGTTCGTACCTTACTCGCCACCGCCTCGGTACCTTGCCCGGTCTTACAGACGCAACCCCTTTCCCCCCTCCCTCTCTTTGGCCCGTGATGCAGTCTCAACCAATCATCCCACCTAAGGTTCATTCAGGCTGCCATCGTCGATGAACTTGCTAGCGCGTATTTTCCCGGGGAGCGAAGAGAAAGATAGAGGCGCAATCCAGGGAGAGTTCAACCGCGCCCAGCCGGCCCCGTTCACCGGTTCACCCTGGTTTCATTTCCATCCTTTGCTCGGCCGCTCGATCCGCCCCATTTCGAGGTTCGTCGGGCACCCATGTACCAAGTACCATATATCAGTGTCAGGTATACGGCGACGACACAACGACACCACAGACGCCGGGAAAAAAATCGATTATGAGGCAAAAACGTTGAAGAGGGCCCTACCTTGCTGCTTGACGGGCCGGCCATAGGGTAAATCCCCTGAAAGCAACTACGTATGCGGCCTTTTCGCCTCTCGTCCAGTGGTATCGCAGCGTGTCACCTCGTGGCTAGTCGGCATCAACCTCGGCAATAGGTGGGAAAAGAAAAAACACCATAAACGGAACTTCCAGCAATCATCGCCATGGGCGTCGTGTTCCCTACCTATGGCGATGATGTCTTGTCGTACCTAGCTAGCTCAGCGACCCCACCACACCCAGCCGGAACCAATCGCCCGTCCTCCCGTCAACTACACTCCCCCTCCACATCATGGACCAATGGGTTGATGTCAAACAGAAAGTAGGAGAAGATTCCAAGGGGGCCAGCCATAGCTACGTTCGTACTTCGTGCATCGTACAATATGGCTCAATCTTGACAACAGACAACACAGGGCAATCTAACGCTGGTGTTTCCCATCTCACACTGACCTGATGCGCAGTTCCTACGCTCCTTCTGGCTGTTATTTTCAGAAAACCTTGGCCAAAAGCGCAGCAAAAGTGAGGAGTGTTCTGGCTTCCGTGATCCTCCGATGGTAACACCGCAGACGCCCAATTTTCCCACCGGGCGATGGGAAAGAAACCATATTGGTTCCTGCTTCACCTTGTGACCCTTTGCTGATGAACACCATTTTCGGCGCCTTTCTTTCCCTTTTTCCCCCCCTCTCCTATTTGTGACGTTGACGTGGCTCAGGGCAACTGCTTATCGAGAACTGATCCACCACTCATTCCAGTCCTACAGCATACCCTCGAACCACTATGGTAGGTATGTGTGCTTGCATCGTGAGATAAATTTGGGAGGTGTTGAGCGATCGAGATGTCACGTTACCCTTCCACCAGCCCTGACGCCCCGTGTTGCGTTTTGTTTCGGCAGATCACGCCTCTTCCATGGTTTTTGCAGTTGTGTCTCGTCCGGAGTAATGGACGACGAGCTCTATCAGGTACAGGTACCTGTAGGTAGGGGTTCCGTCGTGGAGAGAGCCACGTGTATTATGCGAGGCTTACATACAACGATCTCGGAAGATCCCCTAATCGCAACTTTCGTCCTGTACGGAGGAGCAAGGGCAGACAGGGATAAGAAGTACAAAAGGACGAGGGCTTTTTCTGATCCGCTCCCCTGGCGCCTCCTACCCACGCGCCCCTGCTCCTGGAGCTGAGGTTATTTATTGTTAGGTGCTTCACTAGTGGAGCAAGTGTGTTTATCATAGGGGATATCGTGAACCATAGAAGATAAGGCACGGCCCGGGCCAGCACGTAAGGTAGGTACATAGCATCGCTTTTCTAACGTAAGGTACGTCCCTTTTGGCTCGCGTCGCACCCCGGGGTATCGTCAATACGTTTCGTCGCAGATTTGTCAAGGCACAGGAGTAGAGTCACCACGACGCGACGCGATGCGACGCGCCTTTTTCTTTTTGTTCTTTTTTCCCCCTCCTCTTTTGAGGCCCGACAGCCATTCATTCCATCAGCTCCGGTCCGTCCAGCATGTGATTCTGCAGGATAGGTACAGTTCAAAGGGCCAAGGAAAGCAGCAAGGATCATGCATCAAACATCGACGGCCCTGCAGATGAGCAAAAATGCTTACAACATCCGTTATTTTTTGTCAGAAGATTAGGCGCGGAGCCGAGACCCAAGAAAAGCGACCCAGAAACACAAGGGAAAGGGGAAACGGGCTTGCAGGCTTGCAGGGTTGCAAGGAGGGAGGGGCCGGCCTCGAACGGCCTACCGTCCTGAAATCTCCTAGGACGTCCGTCGTCGACGACTGGGGCGAGTAGGTATTCGTATGCATCGTCTGCCCAAAAATTACAAAAATAATGTCGGTACCGATATTACTTTTTTTTATACTTTTTTTTCTTGCGCTGTCTCTTCCCCCTCCCTCCCTCGTCTGCCCTGGGAGACGAGTCGCAAAACGATGACCCGCTGCTATCCGTGAGGTTGGGTCGTACGAAGAAGGACCTCGTGGGTGGTTTCTTTGGTTGTCGAGTTGTCAGCTGAATGGTTCGTGGTGCCATTTAGGAATCGGACTTCAAGTGGGTGGAGTATTCCGTCTACCCTGTCGCGGCTTTTATCTTTCCTTTTTTTCCGGGGGGGGGGGGGGAGGTTTCGTTCGACAGTCTGCTCGTTGGGCGCTCTGCTTCTAGGGGGCAGAGGTTCTCTGTGCGACGTCAAATAGAGGTTCACACGAGTCGCGATACTAGCAGACTGCGTTGGGGATCAGGGTCGAGAGAAGAAACCCTGTTGTCTTCTGCTAGCCAGGTTCACGCAAGACACGTCGCGGGCATGCGACGACGCCTAGAATCAGGATCATCAGAGAATACCGTTTTCATCGTAGGAAATCATTGTCCAGTCGACCGCGTCTGTTACGACACCCTGTATCCCATGCCCATGCCGTTGCCTTTCCAGATCCGTCCCTTCCTGCCCAGAATATTCCCTTCCTCAAAGCCTATAGAAAAATACATCGTAGCAAAAAAATCCCATAACGCCCCGCAAAGTCCTGTCCGAAGACTCATAGCACATTGTACCGGTCTTCCATATCGGTGTCTTGACAGCAAGTGGAGACGTCGTTCTTGACATGAACCCATCCTACAGACACCTTACAGACAGACTTGACAAGTTATCAAGCCTACTCATACACCTCCACCGTTGGTCCCTTTGCCAGCGTCCTTGGGTGGCCGACCGCGACGTTTTGGTTGTGCTTGTGCTTGTGTGGGAGTCCCTGGGGGGTTCGCCGGCTGCGGCGTCCCCGTGTAGTGTCGGAAGATAGCCTGACTCCCCGGGGCGGACGGCGGCATGGGGAACTGCGGGACCGGCACGGGGGTTTGCTGGACCGCCCCAGCCTGTATCGACGCCTGCTGTAGCTGGGCCGGTTGGACTTGCTGGACTTGCGGAACCTGCTGGACCTGTGGGACCTGGGGGACCTGGGGGATCTGCTGGACCTGCTGCACGGCGGTGCCGAGGTGTTCCCGGGCGATCTGCGTCAGGTGGCGGCGTCGTTCCTGGGCCTGTGCCTGTTCTTCTTCGGCTGTCTGCTGGAAGTGGTGTTTAGCTGCGCCGGCGGCCATGCTGGCGAATTGGGCCGCCATGACGTGGTGCTGCTGGTGTTGCTGATGCTGTGGATGTTGATGTTGCGGAAGTTGATGTTGTGGATGTTGGTGTTGTGGATGTTGGTGTTGTGTTTGTTGATGTTGGTGCGGGTGCTGTTGGGGTTGTTGGTGAGGTAGGTGCTGCTGATGCTGTGGCGGCGTTTGTTGATGGTGTTGCTGCACCTGTTGCTGTACCTGTTGCTGCACCTGTTGTTGCGGATGGGGCTGTACCTGTTGTTGCTGGTGAGGCTGCATTTGGGGTTGCTGCTGCTGCAGCTGCTGTTCATGTTGATTGTGTTGCTGCTGCTGGAGCTGCTGCAGCTGCTGTTCCGCTGCCCGACGCCTGTTCTGCCCCATCGCTTGGTGTTTTCGTTCCTGTCGCGCCTGGCGCTCCTGTCTTTGAATGTCCTCGTTCTCGATGGCGTAGATGGCAGCGATGCGCATCTGCATCTGGGCAAGAATGCCGATTCGTTCTGACCTGGGCATACGTCGGTACTCATTCTTCAACTGATGGAACGCATCCCCTGTTAGGCGCATGGTTGAGGGCATGACGCCGGCAACAGCCAAGGCCGCGGTCGTGTCCGGGTTGGGACTCGGTGCCTCGTTTTCTTGGGGACCTATGCAGGGAAAGAATAAGGGACGACAGTCAGTAATTGCTGCACTCCACGTAACGACATTCAGAACCGAAGAGGTGTCGGGTGAGGGTCGAGGGAGAACGAGAGAAACAGCCAAGAAGACACACCTTCATCACCATTCACGAGCTCCGTATCTCCCTCAGCATCCGCTTCCTCCTCCTCGTCGTCTGTCGGAGGTTCGGGAGTCCGTGGCTCATGGTTGTGCTGGTCGCAGATGACAGTGAGGACCCAGGCGCCCAGGGTCTTGCGGTTCACGGCCTTGGCGCGCCAGGGACAGTTGGTCTTCTTGGTCGACGTCTTGAGCTGTGTGGCGGTACATTTATAGGGCTGGCCGCCCCGGTCGCAGACCAGATCACAGCGGACAACTTCGCTGCCCTTCTCGTAGTTGCCGGCTACCTTGTTGCGATGGGTGCGGGACTTGACAACCTTGTAGCCGTCCTTCTGGAGCCTAGTCTTGAGGTCCCTAAACAGGTCCTCGAAGGTCGGGTAGGTCTGGCCGGAGCCGACATCGATGGAGCCCAGGATGCCGAACATAGGAGACGGCTCACGTTCTCCCGCCGGCCTCGCTGTATCTTGACCGTCCGCTGCTATCGTGCTGTCGCGTGCTGCGAGGTGTTGTGCTGTGCTGTAAGATATCGTGTCGTGTCGCGTTGCGTTGCGTTGCGTTGCGTAGGCTTATCGGATACGGTATCAGTAAAGGAGTTGGTGATTGGTCTGCTGCCAAGTCGTATTTGTCCTCCTCTCTCCTCTGTTGGGCAAAAACAGCGACGGTGGAAGGGGGAAGGCCACGGAGCCCCAGTCAGGACGCCACCAGACCACGCGAATGTGAACAATTCGCAATTCGCAATTCGCAATTCGCAATTCGCAATTCGCAATTCGCAATTCGCGATGCGCGACTCGATCAACTGTTCCGTCGTCGCGAGCCTGCAAACGAGGGCCTTGGAAGCTGTGCGGATTTGAAGAATCAGCCTGTGCAAACAAGTGGTTCAGGTAAGGTAGTGGAGAGGGGGGTCGGTCAATGGACAAGTACGAAGTACCTGGGTACTAAATATGGTCTGTGCTCCAGCCGTTGTTGACCGAGGTCAGTTCGCACTTGAACAACGTCCTTCGTTCCTTCCACTCGATGAATTTTGCTTTGGATGCGCTTGCACTTTCTTTATCAGAGAAACTCTAGAAGGGGAAGGTCTTACCTTGGTACTATGGAAACTGTACCAAGGAAGGCATCCTGGGGTCTTCCTTCCTGCAGTATGGCTACGCTTCCCTGGATGGCTTCTTTTGCTTCGTCCACATCGTTCTCAACCGTCTTGGGGCCTTGGGCCGGGTAGCATTGCTCTGCATTTACACCACACTCCTCATCCATCCCACTCCTCCCTCAATTGAGCCATATTCCAAGCGTTTTTACACTTAGAACTCCGCTGCCAGTGGTTTATGCAGCACTTCTTGCGTCCCTCTGCGCTGTACCAGGTCTCTTGTCCGAGTCGTGTCAGTCGTCTCACGAGATGAGAGGTGCCGTCTCCCTCTTCGTCCACCAGCAACCAAAGAGTCATCGAGTTCACATCTGAGACAAACACTCAACAAACCAACAAACCAGTTCGATATAGGACAAATCTGGCGCGATGTTTCACAACCAAAAGATCAACCATAAGCATTTACAACGGGAGCTGGCTCATCTAGCCCCGTTTCTCGATCAAGCAAGCTCTTCTTCGTCTGGCGATGGAGCTGGCCCCTCCTTGCTCCCAGCTCAATGGTCGTCCCATGTTGAGACAGAGGAATCCTCTATTCAGCCTGAACACCCACCCAAGTACTACCGAGCTTCCAGGTTCTTTGCGGATTCAGACGCATCTTCTCCTCGCCCAAATGTGTCCTCCCCTATCCCTTATACGGCCTCTGTGTCGTGTCAAAGCCCGGTTGAGGTTGGTTACGAGACTGCTCGCATGAAACTAACTCACTACCAACCCGGGTCGTCTACCCTTGAGAACGCTAGTGCGGGCTCTCTGGGCGTCCAAAACGTCGACGTCGCCTCTGCTTTCCGATCTCCTGTGACCGGTCCTCAGGATTCCCTAGAGCGTCGTCCTCTTTTGCAAAACGCAGTCGAATATTCCTCCCATCAGCCCATATCCCCTAGTCCCGTTCCTACTCGACCGGCCCCAACGTCATCTTATGCTCGCGGGCCGCTCCCTCGTGAACCATCGGATCAGCTCGCTCACCAGTCCTTTTCTGTGCCATCTAACCAGTTATCCCGTCGCTCCTTTCTCCAGCCACCTATGCGACCGTTTTGTCAGTCATCCAGCCAGTATTTCCCTCGGTCAACTGGGAGTCCGTTCAGGGACTCTCAACTATATCGTGAGAATCATGGCCAGGACTTCGCTGAGCACGATCGTCCCGAAGTTCGTCAAGCTTCAAATCGAAACTCGCCTCGGCCTACCCCGTTCTCTACCGGTAGAAATCCAACCAGCGAGCCGTACGACCAGCAACACAATTCTGATGGTAGCGATGACGACCGCAAGGTCGCTGGACATGTTCAAGAATCCGTTCCTAGTTCATACAGCAAGTCCTCTTATCCCGAAACCACGACAATCACCCGTCCGAGCTCCACGTATACGAGCCGAGGCTCCAGATACACCCCCTTCTCTACAACGACCGAGGCATCTCAAGTAATATGCGCTCTGAGCGAAGCCCGGGGTGTCACTCCGTCCGTCGGTGCCGCATTTGTCAACATTTCGACCAGCGAAGTTATTCTCACCCATATATCTGACTCTCAGTTCTATTCCAAGACCATCCACAAGCTGCATGTGCTAGAGCCCTCTCGTATCCTTCTTCTCGCTTCTGCTGGTTCAGCAAATCCCAAGTCTCATATGCGGCCCATGATAGAGGAGAATGTCCCCTCTGCTCGGATCATCTTCTTTGACCGGAAACACTGGTCAGAGTCTGCGGGAGAGCAGTACCTGGACACCCTGGCTCCCCGAGACGATGCAGAAACCGTCAAGGTCGCCATCCACGGGAACTTCTATACCACTTGCGCCTTTGCTGCTGTGCGTGTGCCAGTCTGAAGCGCCGGACTAACCCCCCCTTTTTTTCTTTTCTTCTGCTAACGCTCCGGCAGGCCATGAAGTACCTAGACCTGGAATTAGCCATCAGGGTGGTGCCGCACTCTCTCCGAGTGAGGTATGAGCCTTCTGAAGATACAATGATGATCGACGTGTCGGCTATCCGGTCTCTGGAGCTACTCCAAAATCTCCGCAACCCTGGATCCAAGGACTGCCTGTTCGGTTTGTTGAACCACACCCGAACACCGATGGGCGCTCGCCTGCTGCGAAGCAACATATTACAGCCCTCGACCTGTCTGGATCCTGTACTCAAACTACGTCATGACGCGGTTGCGGAGCTTACGTCGTCGGAAGAGATTTTCACAGCTGTCCGCAACGGTATTAAGATCGAGCCAATACCCATGAGTTAGGTTACTAATTAAAATTGACACAGCACTCAAATCCTTCCCCGATGCAGAACGAGTTTTGACCAAGGTGAGCTCAAAGCCAGACTTGGGTTGCAGCGGACTGGGCTGGCTGGGCACTTGACACTTGTCGCTGACTTGGACAGTTGGTTTTGATCCCCAAGAAGCCGAGCTTGAGCGCGGCAGAGTATGCCATCAACGATGTGGTCTTGACGAAGACCTTTCTAGACGCAGTTCCAAACATTTACGAGGCCTTGGCGTCTGCTGAATCTGATCTCTTGTGTCAGATACGGGGGATTTGCGGACCGGACCTGACAAAACCGGTCCGGGAGATGATCGCTGAAGTGATTCAAGAAGACATCGCTCTCATGAAATCACCTCTCGACATGCGGAATGCGCGCATGTTTGCCATCAAGGTGAGGTCGCACTTGGTCTTATAATTACCCTTCATTGCCTCGATGTCCGGAGTTTCCGAGTTCTAACCCGCTGTGTGCGCAGCCAACGATCGACGACCTTCTTGATGTTGCTAGATACGTGTACAGAGACGTGACACAAGACATTCATAGCTATGTTGCTCAGTTGAGTGGTAAGTAGGAACATTTCCCGTCTTTTCCCTAGATGCCGGGTCTGACGTGTGATCACAAGAGGAGCTGGGCGTGGCAGCGCAGCTCAAATATGACCCCGGCAGGAAGTACTGGCTCCAGTTCCGAGCTGTTGATTTTGAGGATAGGGGCATCCCCGAAGTACTGGTCAATCGGGTCGTAAAAAAAGGCTTCCTCGAGTGCCTGACGCTTCGTCTAAAGCAACTTAACGCTCGTGTACAGGATGCTGTGGACGAAACACTCATCCGCGGAGACCAGGCGATCCATGACCTTCTCGACAGGATTCGGACACAGATCCAGCCCATGTTCCGAGTGTGTGATGCCGTTGGAATGCTCGACATGTTGGCGTCATTCAGCCACGTCGTCACGTTGCGAGACTATGTACGGCCGGACATGACAGGGACGCTCGCAATCAAGGCGGCACGGCATCCTATCCTGGACATGGTAGGTCGGTTCGTTGGCTTGGTTTATCAATTCAGAGTATTCACAAGGGAGACAGAAAATGTACGACCAATTCGTTCGGAACGACATCTACTCGACGGAGGAGTTCCGGTTCAAGATCATCACGGGGTGCAACATGGGCGGCAAGAGCACATACATTCGAACAGTGGCCCTCCTCCAGATCATGGCACAAATAGGATGCTTCGTGCCGGCGCACTATGCGGCTTTCCCGATTATGGAGAGCATATTTGTGCGAGCATCGACTGATGATGACCTAACCGCAAACTTGTCCACGTTCTCAGTGGAGATGCGGGAGATGGCATTTATTCTGAGGTAGCGCGAGTACCCCATCAGTCTTGTTATGTCGATCACCTTTCGAGTTGATAACTTGATGTGGCTGATTCTTCACAGGAATATCACCCGAAAGAGTCTCGTCATCATAGATGAGCTGGGGCGAGGGACGTCGACACGAGATGGGCTCTCGATTGCCATAGCCATGGCCGAGGCGTTAATTCAGAGCCGGGCATCTGTCTGGTTTGTGACACACTTTCACGATCTTGGTACGTCTTCTCGGCCCGTGCTACTCGCCCTTCGTTTTATGCCAGTGGTTGTTAACTTTTTCCTCGCGTCTTAATATTGTAGCTGAGGTGTTAGTGGATCGTCCCGGGGTGATGAATCTGCATTTAGCATCAAGGATCGAGTCCAATCCGGGGGATGGAATACCACGGATGAAAAGGCTGTTTAGCGTGGAAACGGGGAAGACCGAAGATGAACACTACGGAATTATGCTCGCTAAGCAGGTCGATCTTCCTCCTGGGTTCATCGAGAAAGCCGAAGAAGTGGCGAGGAGCCTTCAGCAAAAGCGAGCATCTGACAAGAACGACCCGAACGCGTGGAAAGTAGTCAACAGACGCAGGCTGGTGCTCCATCTGCACGAACAGCTCAAACTGATTCATGCCTCCGGCATGGAAGGGAAGCGGCTCGGGACCTACCTGGGGCAGCTTCAGGAGGAGTTTGTGATGAAGATGGCGGCGGTGGAAGAGGGACGCGATCTCTCGGCCGAGTGTTCGGACGAAACGGGAGACCCAGAGCCGATGGAAGTGGACGAGGGAGAAGACAATTCGGAAGAGGAAGAGGTCTACGCTGAAGATGGACGTGGATTTGATGACGAGGGGATTGATGATACGACATTGATGGAGGTCGGGCCGTGAGAGATAAGGACTCAAGCAGGACAACTTGACAAGGTCAAGGCCTGTTTACCTGTCCAGCCAATGAAGTCGCTAGCGATATGCACTTCACCTATCACGTCGCGTCGGCCTCGATTCATCATTTCTCAGTGATGGCCGGTATTAAAGTACGGCGCAAAATAAGACATGCATCAAAGTTTGGTATTCCTGGATGGATTTGACCAGTCATGGTCTTCTGGTCTCCTAACCATGCCTGGAATGATCGGTTTAGGCACGAGCTTGAAATTGTGAGTCCTCACTCCTGAGTCGGCTGTCCATCAACCCGATTTTTGACGAGCCAACCATAAGAGCCGACTTATTTGGCAACCCAGCGACGACGTCCTAGGTATCGATTGGAGTGGCCTGGGCATGCCTGTGGCCGGCGGCTATTGAGCCTGTGGCTAACAGCTTTTGAGAGCCAGCCTACTGCTTTTAAAGCAGTCACAGGCTCACAGGCGACAGGGCCCAAGAGCAAGAGCCAGTTCTTCCTCCGTCCTTTGTCCGTTGTTTCTCTGTCGTCCCCCGTCCTCCTCCATCACGTCCATTCTCCGTCCATCGAACTGCAGACTTAGCTCATTCTCAATTTCCCTCATCATGCCAGACGGCCCATAAGTTATAACCATCATGCCGGGCAATACGATCCGACTCCTCTCACTGGACGGCGGCGGCGTCCGTGGCCTGTCATCGCTGATGATTCTCGATCATCTGATGCGCACTATCGACAGCAAATGCCCACCGAAACCCTGCGACTACTTCGACATGATCGGCGGCACCAGCACCGGTGGGCTCATAGCCATCATGCTGGGTCGCTTGCGTATGAGCGTTACGGAGTGCATCACCGCCTACACTGCGCTGTCCGGGAAGGTTTTCGAGAAGAAGAACCACCGGTTTGGCTGGAAGCTCAAGATTCAGGGTAGGTTTGACTCGGGCAAATTGGAGCAAGCCGTCAAACAGATCCTTCGGAGCCAGGGGTTTGGCGAGGATGAGCTGCTCCAAGACGCGCCCGATGCGCCTTGCAAAGTGTAAGTCCTCGCCTTTTTCTTTCTTTTTTTTTTTTTTTTTTTCTTTTTTGCTAACGGT